>NW_017731649.1:1501614-1502793 GCF_001890085.2 Hipposideros armiger | reverse complement strand
GGCCATCTGAGTGGCATTTTAATAAAGCTGTGGAACCACCAAGCTTTCAAAATCTGTGAATGTGTCTTCCCAGTGGGTCCAGGTGAAGGCAAACAATCATCCTAAATGCAGTCCACAGCTGCCATCAGATATCCTTCTAGAAGTTATGGTTTATGCTTAAAAGCCCCGTGTACGTGTCTTCTTGAGAGTTGCTCTGACATCACTGCCAAGGTGCGCACTTACAAGTTAGACTGGGCACTCGGCTCAGCCGCACGTCTTCTCACAGCGTGTGGGCCCCGCAGGACCTGCCTGCAGAGCCCAGTTGCACATTCCCTGCCCCGGGCACTGGCGTCCTCAGGCCGCTACTTAAGCTCTGAGTGCCACCGGGACCATTGTGTTTGCAGTTGCCCTTTGGCAGTTTTTAAACAATTGTCGTGCAACAGTGTTTACTTCTCGCATAAACACAGGCTTCCACTTGCTTTGGGAGCTGATTACCTAGAACTCTGGTTTCCACCGAGATGACACGTGGAGTTGGCAAAACTGCTTTGTAGGTTGGAAGTTGTGCTCACATTACATCCGCAAGAGGCTGACCTCATAACGCAGGGGCGCATCACGCGGCTCCACGTGCTGTGTGTGCCTTGGCGTCACGTCGGGACAGCTCAGAGCCAGAGGCAGCGACAAGCCACATAGCTCAGCGTCCTGAGTGACATGTTAACTTTGCATGTTACAAACAGCTACTTCTGCATTAGATCTGCAATTCTCTTTATTTTTAATTCCAGTAACTAGTTGACAGGTAGTTGAACCGAAATTAGTAATTAATACAAAGAAAATACTAAGCAGCTTCTTTATCATGTATAAAAATCTAATGATTTTTCTCAGTTGACTTACAGTTTAGTTGCATTATTTATTTGGTGCATGTGCAGTATTTCCAACTGTAGTTCCCTGTAGGATGAAAAAATTAGACAATCACTGCTGATGAATGAGGCTGCTGCTTCTGCCCCAATTCCTGAAGTTGAAAACATCCTAGCTGGAGAAAAAAGGCATTGACTTTACACTTTTCAAAGAATCTATTTTATCTTCATGCTTCCATTTCATCTAAAACTTTGGATGGAAAAACAGTATACATGTGTTAATTCAGCATAAAGAATGGGTTTCAGAATTTTATTTTTTAATGACAGTTGACATTCACTATTATATTAG
>NW_017731649.1:1494712-1499019 GCF_001890085.2 Hipposideros armiger | reverse complement strand
GAACATCCTCCCTGCTCACCTGATCTGGCCCCCAGTGACTTCTTTCTTTACCCAAAGATTAAGGAAATATTGAAAGGAAGACATTTTGATGACATTCAGGACATCAAGGGTAATATGATGACAGCTCTGACGGCCATTCCAGAAAAAGAGTTCCAAAATTGCTTTGAAGGACAGATTGGGCACCGGCGTCGGTGCACAGCTTCCCAAGGGGAGGACTTTGAGGGTGACTGTGGTGATATTCAGCAGTGAGGTATGTAGCAGTTTTTCTAGGATGTTCTTGAACATAAGTGTCAGACCTTGTATGTGGTGTTTCATGTTAATTGACTTGTTGATATTGAACCAACCTTGCATCCTAGGAATAAATCCCACATGATTGTGGTATATGATCTTTTTGATGTATTGCTGAATTTTGTTTGCTAATACTTTGTTGAGGATTTTTTTGCATCTGTGTTCATCAGGGATATCAGTCTATAATTTTCTTTTTTTGTAATGTCTTTGGTTTTGTAATCAGGGTAATGGTGGCCTTGTAGAATGAGCTTAGGAGCCTTCCTCCTCTTGAATTTTTGGGAATAGTTTGAGAATAGGTGTTAGTTCTTTGAATGTTTGGTAAAATTCATCTGAAGCCATCTGGTCTGGAACTTTTGTTTGTTGGGGAGTTGTTGGATTACTGATTTGACTTTTTTAGTAGTATTTTGTTGGTTCAGATTTTCAATTTTTTTAGTCCTTGAAGATTGTGTGTTTATAGGAATTTGTCCATTTCTTTCAGATTGTGCATTTGTTGGCATATAATTGTTCATAATATTTTCTTATATTTCTTTGTATTTTCATGTTGTTAGTTGTCACTACTCTTCTTTCATTTCTGATTTTGTTTATTTGAGGCCTCTGTTTTTTTCTTGATGAAGCTGATTAAACGTTTATTAATTTTGTTTATCTTTTCTAAGAACCAGCTCTTGGTTTCATAGATTTTATCTGTCTATTTATTTAGTCATTTATTTTTACTCCATTTTATTTATTTATGCTCTGATCTTTATTATTTCCTTCCTTCTACTCACTTTGGGCTTTGTTTGCTGTTCATTTCCTAGTTCCTTCAGGTGTAAGTTTAGATTGTTTATTTGAGATTTTTAGGTAGGACTGTATTTCTAAGAATTTCCCTCTTAGGGCTGCTTTCACTGTGCCCCATAGATTTTGGGTTGTTGTATTTCATTTTCATTTGCTTCAAGATATCTCGATTTCTTCCTTGATCTCATGGTTTACTCATTCATTGTTTAGTAGCATGTTATTTAGTCTCCATGTGTTTTTGTGTTTTTCAGTTTTTCTCTTGTAATTGATTTTTAGTTTCTTACCATTGTGGTCAGAGAAGACACCTGATAAGAGTTCAGTCTCCTTAAATTTATTGAGATTTGTTTTGGGGCCTAACATGTTGTCTATCTTAAAAAATGTTGATGTGTACTTGAAAAGAATGTATATTATATTGCTTTGGGTGAAATGTTCTAAAAATAACAGTTACATCCACTTGGTCTAAAGTGTCATTTAAAGCTGCTGTTTTCTTGTTGATTTTTTTAATCTGGAAAATCTTTCCATTGATATCAGTGGAGTGTTTAAGTCCCCTATATTATGATTGTATTACTGTCAATATGTGCCTTTATGTCTGTCAGTATTTGTTTTATATATTTAGGAGCTCCTATGTTGGGTGCATAGATGTTTACAAGGGTTGTATTCTCTTGTTGGATTGATCCCTTTATCATTATGAAATGTCCTTTGTTTCATATTATTGTCTTTGTTTTAATGTCTATTTTGTCTGGTGTAAGTATTGCTACTCCAGCTTTTCCTTCATTTCCATTTGCATGAAATATCTTTTTCCATCCCTTTACTTTCAGTTTGTGTGTGTCTTTCAATCTGAAGTGATTCTCTTGTAGGCAGCATACTAAGGGTCTTGATTTTTTTTCTGCTTAGCTACCCTATGTCTTTTGATTGCATTTAAACCATTTGCATTAAAGTGATTATCGGTAGGTACATAGTTGTTGCTATTTTGTTTTCATACTTCTGTTCTTCAGCCCCACCCTTCCCACCCCCCAACCCCATCTTCTTAAAGAAGTCACTTTAAAATTTCTTATAATACTTGTTTGGTGGTAATGAACTCCTTTAGCTTTTTCTTGTCTGGGAAGCTCTTTATCTGTCCTTTGATTCCAAATGATGGCTTTGTTGGGTAGCGTAATCTTGGTTATAGGACCTTGCTTTTCATGACTTTGAATTTTTTGTGCCAATCCCTCTGACCTGCAAAGTTTCTGTTGAGAAATCAGCTTAGTCTTATGGGAGCTCCCTTGTAGGTGACTGATTGCCTTCCTCCTGCTGCTCTTAGGATTCTCTCTTTGTCTTTAAGCTTTGGCATTTTAACTATAATGTGCCTTGGTGTGGGCCTCTTTGGCTCCATCTTGTTTGGGACTCTCTGTGCTTCCTGGGCTTGTATGTCTATTTCCTTCACCAGGAAATTATTTCTTCAGATAGGTTCTCAATCCCTTGTTTTCTATTTTCTCCTTCTGGTTCCCCTATGATGCGAATGTTGGTATGCTTGATGTTGTCCCAGAGGCCACTAAAGAAAACTATCCTTGTTTTTTTTAAAATTCTTTTTTCTTTTTGGTGTTCTGATTAGATGTTTCCTTCTACTTTGTGTTTCAAATCACTGATTCGATAATCTGCTTCATCTAATCTGATGAATCCTTCTAGTGTATACTTCATTTCAGTTATTGTATGTATTCTTCGTTCCCGACTGGTTCTTTTTTTATGGTTTCTGTGTCCTTTTTGATGCTTGCTATCCCTTTGTTGAAGTTCTCACTAAGTTCCTCAAGCATCCTTATAACCGTTGTTTTGAATTCTGCATCTGGTAGGTTGCTTGCTTTCATTTCATTTAGTTCTTTTCTGGAATCTTTTCCTGCTCCTTCACTTTGGATGTATTTTTTTGTTTCCACATTTTGGCTGCCTCTCTGTGTTTGTTTCTGTGTATTAAGTAGATCTCCTATGTCTCCTCATCTTGGCTGGGTGGCCTTANTTTTTTTATTTTGTTCTTTAGATTCCATGTATAATAAGTAAGATCATCTGGTGTTTGTCTTTCTCTGTCTGACTTACTTCACTTAGCACAATACCCTCTAGGTCCATCCATGTTGTCACAAATGGTACGATTTCATTCTTCTTTATGGCTGAGTGATTCTCCATTGTATAAATGTACCACCTCCTCGTTATCCATTCTTCCATTGATGGGCAGTTAGATTGCTTTCATGTCTTGGCTATTGTAAATAATGCTGCAGTGAACATAGGGGAGCATATGTCTTTTTAATTAGTGTGTTGAATTTCTTCAGATAAATACTCAGAAGTGGAATTGCTGGGTCATAAGGTATTTCTATTTTTAATTTTTTGAGGAAACTCCATACTGTTTTCTGTAGTGGCTGCACCAATTTGCAATCCCACCAACAGTGCACGAGTGTTCCCTTTTCTCCACATCTTCATTGGCACTTGTTTGTTGATTTATTGATGATGCCATTCTGACAGGAATGAAGTGATACCTCATTGTGGTTTCTATTTGCATTTCTCTGATGATTAGTGATATTGAACATTTTCTCATATGTCTAGTAGCCATCTGTGTGTCCTCTTTGGAGAAATGCCTATTCAGGTCCTCTGCCCAGTTTTTAATCGTATTGTTTGGTTTATCTATTTTTTTGCTTAAGTTTTCTGAGTTCTTTATGAATTTTAGGTATTAGCCTCTTATCAGATGTACCATTGATGAATATCTTCTCCCATAGAGCAGGCCGTCTTTTTATTTTGTTGATGGTTTCCTTTGCTGTGCAAAAACTTTTTAGTTTGATGAGGTCCCATTTGTTTATTTTTTTCTTTGGTTTCTCTTGCCCAAGGAGATAGATAAAAAAATATATTACTAACAGCAATGTCAAGAGAGTTTACTGTTTATATTTTCTTCTAGGAGTTTTATGGTTTCGGGTCTTACTTTTAAGTCTTTAATCCATTTTGAGTTTATTATTGTGTATGGAGCAAGGAGGTGGTCCAGTTTAATTTTTCTGCATGTGTCTGTCCAGTTTTCCCAACTATTTATTGAGTAGACTGTTTTACCCCACTGTATATTCTTATCTCCTTTGTCATAGATTAATGGCCATATAGGTGTGGGTTTACTTCTGGGCTCTGTATTCTGTTCCACTGACCTGTGTGTCTGGTTTTATGCCAGTACCATGCTGATTTGATTACTATAGCCTTGTAGTATAGTTTGATACCAGGAAGCATGATACCTCCAACTTTGTTCTTCT
>NW_017731649.1:1380756-1490377 GCF_001890085.2 Hipposideros armiger | reverse complement strand
TGTCCCTTGTGTGGCTTGTGTGCGCCCTCCTGTTATAGTTGAGTCTTGCTAGCTGTTGGTACATCAGTGGTTGAGATTGACCCTCAGGCTGACTGGTTGTGAGGATTGGCCATGACCACTGCATACAAGTTGCCTTTTGGGGCTGACCCTATGGAGTGGGATTCACTTTAGAGGGCTCTGGTGCCTGCTGAGAGCAGCCTTTGGTTGTGCCAGTTGTGGGGCTATTTGTGTGGTGGTCTGTTGTGGTCTGAAGCCAGCCTCTGGGTGTGCTGGTTCTGGGGACTCTTGTAAGGGGCACCCATATCGACCAAGTTCTGCTGCTCCCTGTGACTAGCCCGCGGCTACCTAGTAGGAGCTACAAAGTGATCTGTAGTTGGTCACTGCCTGTGCTGGACCTGGAGGCGCATGGGACAGGCCATGCTGCTAACTGAGGCTGGCTGCCAACAGTACCAGGCCTGGGGCAGCTCAGCAAATGGCCCAGGACACCCCGAGGCCTGCCACCACCTGCAGGCTTCTCTAAGGCTCAGCCACTGAAAGACTCTCAGGCGGTATGTGTGTTGGGTGAGGCGGGGTCTCAGGGAGTCACCAGTGTGGAGTAAGCGGAGCTCACCAGACCAATGCAGATTCAGATTTGGCCTGTGGGGGAGGGGGCGCAACACAGGAAAGATGGCGCCCATCCACTGACTGCGCAGGAGGAGGTCTCCTCACAGGGTGAACGGCAGGTGTCCCACCAGCCCTTTCCCTGAAGCCACATATCTCAGTCTGTCCCTACATGTTTCTGGCTCTTCCTGAGCTGCCGTCTCTCCGCTGGAGCCCAAGGTGAGTGCCTGCGAGCGAGTGAGTCTGTGCTTGGGCTGTTTAAGAGGACGCCTGGGTTTTCCGCCATCTTCTGTCCCACCTGGATGGCCTGAATCCTCACTTTTTTACAGCCAGATGTGGGGGCTTGTCTTCCCGGCACCAGTACTCTGGGCTGGGCAGCCTGGTGTGACTCGGGCCCGCGCTCCTCCAGGAGGAACTTCAGTGGCTGAGCTATCCCACCTGATTCTCACCTGCCACATACAGATGTGGGGCCGTTCTGCATCTCTGCTTCTCCTACCAATCGCAACGTGGCTTCTTCTTTTTATTCTTGTTTATAAAACTTCTGTTCAGCTAGATTTCAGATGGTTCTCAGTGGTGGTCTGTAGTGTAGTTGTGATTTTAGTGTGGCCAGGGGAGGAGGTGAACGGTGTTACCACTCATTTTGACTTTTGACTGGACCCCCCCTCAGGAATTTACGTAAAGGATTCAGAGCCACTGACCAGTTTGGAGCTGGATATAAATAATCACATAAAATGATGTTTTGCATATTCAAGGGCTATTCACCTACGCTCTCTGACTTGTAAAAACATAGCCAAGAACTAGGTGGTAAATAAAAATAGCCTCCAAACAGAAGAGTGGATTCCATGAGTTTTAGTTAAGAAGTGCCTGGAGCACACACACCTTCTCACTTAGCCGTGGCCCAAGAGTTGGCAATTTCACATTGAATGTTTCTGTCCTAAAATTATTCTCATGACGTGGTTGCTTCTGCCCTGTGGCTCCATGACAGCTTTGCTTGAGGTATGGAGGCTGCTGTCACAGGAGGCTCTGTGGGCAGAAGGCTTTGTACCCCAATTCCCACCTGGAACCTGGGGGAGAGATGGCCTCAGGCCTGCTCGGCGGCCAGAACAGGGTGGCTGTGGCTGTAGAAATAGTTCATGAAGCGTAAGTGCTGAGAGTGTTAGGTAGTCTTCTTCCCTGTCTTGGCATCCCCAAACGTTCCTGGCCTCCAAGGAATGCAGGAAGAGTCACGGGAAGTGGCAGATAGCTGATGTGGTGACTGGCAAGGGCAGGGAGCTTTGTGTGGTGAGGCTGCAGGGCAGATCCCCCAGTCTGAGCGGACAGATGGTTGTGGCAGCCAGAATTCAGTCCCCTGAGCCCAAAGCAGTGAGGAGAGGGAGGGAAGGGAGTGGCCTGGAAGAGCTCTGCTGGGCGATGCTGCCCAGGGGTTAGGTGACACTGCACCAGCCTCGCTCTTGGTGGGGACGGAGACCAACTCCAGGCCCCAGGCTGAGGCAGCTGCAGGCCTCCCGCAAGCGAGCAAGGGCTCTGCTCCCAGGGGCCACGTGGCTTTTGAATCGTGAAGTTGGCTGAATATTTATTGAAAAGAGAAAGCCTTAAACTGGAAGCGACTGAGAGACACGGAAGTGGCGAGACGAGCAGCCTTTCTGGTTGGGTGTTCCTGGAGAGCTCAGCTGAATTCAGTTAGAAAAGTAAGTCGTTTTCTGCACACTTGAAATGACAGAGAGAAAAATCAACTATGTTAACACTGCAGTCTTGGTCACTCGTGGTTCAGCGATAGCACAGGCCAGACCATGAGGAGCGAAACCCCGAGCAGAGCAAGCAAAGCAACAGGGAAACAGCACTGGGTCAAGGGGCAGAGGACCTGGGTTGTCCGGTGAGGGCCAGCGGCCCACGTCGCCTTGTGTCCAGCTCGGGATGCTGGCAAGCCTCCTTTTACTGATGGCCAGGAGGGGTGACTGCGCCCCCTGGCACTGTCATAGAGCCACACAGGTTTAGGATGGGAAGGTAACATGGGGCCCACCACACTGTTGGTAGATGGTGCTCAGTGATCGCCCAGGGTCACGTAATTAATGGTCAATCAAGACCTTGAAAGACGGCGCTTGTCTGCATCGTGGCCCCACTCACTGTCCCCAGGCCTCACCAGTCCTGTGTTGGGAAGGGGCCATGGCACTTTCTTCTGTGTGTACTGGGACTCAAGCCCACCTGCAGATTCTACAGTTGGCTCAGCGTCCTCATTTTTTTTGTCGCAACTCCATGCCAGGCAAAGGAAATAGAGACATCTGTACGGTGTCACGAGGCCAATGCCAACCGCCCACTGTAACTGTTGGGGGTGCAGGTAACGCAAGACTCCAGTGATAACTGGCTACACGTGGACAGCAAGGTGGCCCTGGGGCTCCTGTGAAGGTTCCAAAAGTTGTACTCTGACTTTAAGAGGTTTAAATCAAATAACTGAAAGTGTTCAAATATGAATTTATGTCACATTTCTTCTTGTTGTTGTTTTTATTCTCCTTCTTTCCTCTTTGTCCTTATTCTGTTTTGGAACCATTCCAGTCAAAGTTCTCAGAGCTAAGTTCTCAGACACATTTTTGAATCTATTGTTTGATTTCTTTTTCTTTTAATTTATGTGAAAACTTGGCTTAATAGTATTCTTTTAAAGTTATTTTGAAATTAAAGATGGTTTCAAAATATTTTAAGTCATTCTCAGAGCCTGGGCAGAGCTTTGTATAATAGATAGAGCATCAGAGGACAGATGAATGCATTTCAACTGCTGGCCAGATGCCAAGAACTTGACTGTGACCAGTGGGGTGTGAGAAGGTTTTCCAAGTTCCTATAATTTTAAACAAGTCATCTTACAACCTTAAGTGAGGTTCATGCTGATAAATCGTGAAGGAACGTGGGTCATTTTCCCCACGTCAATCTAAATGCTGTGATGTGTCAGCTGTTGCCTTTCAGGGAGTCCAACCTCCCCCACCGTCAGCATCCCCACCAGGTGGTGCGTCAGTACAGTCGATGAACTTGCACTCGTACGTCATTGTCACCCAGAGTCCATAGTTTACATGAGGGTTACTCTCGGTGTTGTATGTTCTATGGTTTGGACAAATGTGAAATGACATGTACCCCCATCATAGTATCATACAGAGTATTTCCACTGCCCTAAAAACCCTGTGCTCCCCTGTTCATCCCTCCCCCTTTAACCCCTGCAACCACTGATCTCTTGATTGTCTCCATAGTTTCGCCTTTTCCAGAATGTTGTATAGTTAGAAACATGCAGGACACAGGCTTTTCAGACTGGCCTCTGCCACTTAATGATGTGCATCTGAGGTCCTCCATGTCTTTTCATAGCTCATTTCTTTAGCGTTGAATGATAGTCCACTGTCCAGACATGATTCTTTTCCTATACCAACATTTACACTTTCCACATCCTTTTCCCCTTTTCTTGTTCCGCTGCCCGCGCATGGGCCTGACGAGAAGCTGGGGAAGAGGCCTCACCGGAAAGGAATCTTGTAGTGTTTGACTGTTAAGGATGATGTTTGCTGTAGATTTTCGATAGATAATCATTATCACACTCAGTATGTTTTCAGCATGATTCAGTGTGGATTTTATAACATGTTTTCTACATCTAATGAGAATATCATTTTTTAAAAATCTGTAAATGGCATGAATAGCATTTATAGATTTTTTTAGTGTAGAACAACCTCTTAACCTTCAGAAAGACACAGCTTGGTCATCATCTGTTGTCTTCGTTATACACGGCTGGTTCAGTTAGTTAATACGTGTCTAGAATTTTGGAATGAGATTGGCCTATAATTTTCACTTTTTGTATTTGCCTCTTCATGTTAGGTCTATCATGGCCTCATCGAATGAGTTGTAATCCATCTTTCACTTCATGGACTATACCTATTAACTCGCTGATAATTGCTAATTTGCCATCCATTTCTCAAATTTTGTCATTTCAAAAATGTTATGTAAATGCAAGCATGCAGTATGAAACCTTTGGAGACTGGCTTTTTTCACGCAGCATAATTCTCTGGAAATTCATCCAGGGTTTTTGCTGTATCATCGGTTCATTCCTTTTGTTGATGAGTAGGATCCCACGACATGGACACACTGGTTTGCTGACCATTCGCCTGTTGGGGGACATCTCGGCAGGTTCGGTTTTGGAGGATTATTGGTAAGCTGCTGTGAACGTTCTCACACAGGCGATTGTGGGAATGAAAGTCTTCATTTCCTGGGGAGATGCTGGGTCACACGGTGGAGGTGCGCTTAGTTTTATGAGGACTCTCCGACTTCTGGAGAGATAGCACTGTTTTATATCCCCAACAGCAACGTGTGGCTGGCTGCTTCTGCATGGGCAGCCAGCATTTGTGGTGTCATTGTTTTCAGTTTCAGCCACAGTGACAGGTATGTCCCAGCCTCAGTGTGGCCTGGGCTTGCGTTCTCTGAGGTAAAGGACGTGGACGCCTGCTCATGTGCTGTGATGGCTGCGTCGCCTATTCGCTGAAATGCTGGTTCCTGCTGTCACCTTTTCCCAGTTGTATTGTTTGTTGTCTTACTGTTGAGCTGGGAAGCTTTAACGTGCCCGAGATGCGAGCCCTTTATCGGATGTCTGATTTCCTGATATATTCTCCCAGTGTGTTGCTTGTCTTCTTATCCTCTTAACAGAGTTACAGAGCAGAAAATTTTAATTTAATGAGGCCCCGCTTACCTACTTTTCCTCTTTGGATCATGCTTTGGTATGACACATAACCGTTTTGCCTAAACCTAGATCCTGTCAGTGTTCTACGTTCTGTCTAAAAGTTTTATTATTTTACATTTGTATTGATGCCTGTGATCCACTGTCAGTTAATTTATGTGTAGGTGTGAGCTTTAGGGTGAGGTCCCTTTTTTGCCTATTAACGTCCAAGTGCTGCAGCGGTTTGTGGAGAAGCCTCTTCTGCCTCTGAGTTTCTTTCCCGCCTTTGCCTGGGATCAGCCGGGCTTTGCAGCAGTCCGTTTCTTGGCTCTCTGTCCTGTCCCTTAGGTCTGTGTCTCTGTCGCTCCACCAACACCATCCTGTCTGGTTAGAGGCTTGTGCAGTAAGCCAGGTTGTCACACAGAGTAACTCCTCCCACTTTATGCTCTTTTTAAAGATTGTCTTAGTTATTCCAGGGTGTGTGCCCTTCCTTAAAGCTTTAGGAAGAAGCATGTGTAAGTCTGCTGCAGTCCTCGTTGGGGTTGTTACAGGAATTGCATGAATCCTGTGTGTGACTTTGGGGAGAACTGACATTTTTCACTATGTTGAGTCTTCCAATCCATGAATGTGGTTTGTCTTTCCATTTATTTTTATATTTGATTTCTTCTGTCATCTTACATACACTATGTGTTTTTAACATTTATACCTGGTATATCATTTTCTTTAGAGTAATTGTAAATTATGCTGCCATTTTAACATTGGTTTCCATGTGGTCATTTTTGGTATATAGGGATGAGATGGAGTTTTGTGTGATGATATTGTGACTTTGATGAATTTACCTATTACTTCTAGCAATTGTTGCTGTTTTATGTGTGTGTGTGGTTTTTTTTATAGATTCCTTTGGATTTTCTATGTAGACAGTCATGTCATCTGCAAATAGGGTCAGTTTTGTTCCCGCCCTTCAATGTGTGTGTATTTTATGTCTTACTCTTGCATCAGGGCCATTGCCAGAGCTTCCAGCACTGTGCTGAATAAGAGTGAAAGAGCAGACATCGTTTCATTGTTCCCAAGGCCAGGGGCGAGCGTGCAGTCTTTCACCATCAAGTATGATGCTAGCACTGAGCCTTCTGTTAATGCTATTTATCAAGTTGAAGTAGTTTTCCTTTCTTCCTAAACTGTCGAGTGTTTTTGTTATAAATGTATGTTGGCTTTTGCCAAATGCCATTTCTGTATGAGTTGATACAGCTTTTCTTTAGCTGTTGATATGGTTGATTGTGATATTTTGATGTTGTATAATGTTACGTGTCACTATTTGAAGGGCCGCACAACTCCGTGAATGGATGTTTTCCACAAGACTAATGCATGCGACAAAGTCACACGTTGGTGAAGATCCATCCACTTAAAGGAGAAGATAGGCCAACCGATTTTAATGCTTACGAATATAAAACCTTTGTCAATATGGTTTCAGATCCCATAATTCAATGGCCTTAAGAAACACTCACTCATCATGTTTTGGAGTGCTATCAAAGATTAATCACAATTATCTGAAAGGACGATTTAAAAATACTTCTTCCTCTCCTGACACATATCTTCAACCAAAACAACATTGCAACAGTTGGAATGTAGACACGAGTATGAGAATCCAGCTGTCTTCTATTAGATTCGACATTAATGAGATTTGAAAAAAATATAAAACCATGCCACTCACCTCACCACATTTATTTTTTAGAAAATGTAGTTATTTTTTATAAAATAGGTTATTTATATTACAATATGAATGACATATTGTTAAATGAATTCAAATGTGAATATTTTTAAAAATTTTAGTTTTAATTTATAATTTGCTAAATATTGGTAGATAGAACCTACATAGACAAAAGCTCTTTGGGGCCCTCGATAATTTTTAAGAATATGAAGAGATGTTGAGACCAAGAAGTTCAGGAACTGCTGCCTTATGATAGGGTTATTCTGGCTTTAAATACTTTCTTGGATTCATTTTGGTAAAACATTTTTCTAGGACATTACTCATTTGCTAAGATTTAAAATTTAGCATGAAAATATTATCAATTTTTATTATTTGATTTTTATTGTAATTTTACAATTTTGATATTATTTGAATTTTACAGGAAAATTGCAAGGATAGTATATGGACATATATATGGTTTTTATCCAGATTAAAGAATAATTTTATTTTTATTTTATGCTATTTTTGATTGGCTTTTTATTTCATATCCCTTCTTTCTTGAATGTGGCTAGTCCAAATTGAGATGATCTGTAAGTTTAAAATGACCATCAGCTTTTGAAGACTTTGGTACTAAAGATATAAATCCTCTCATTAATAATTTCTATATTGATTATGTGCTTAAATAGTATTTTAATATACTGGGTTAAATCATACATCACAATGAAGTCATTTATCTTTATTTCTAATATGGCTTCTAGAAAACTTAAAATCGTACATATGGCTTGCATAGTATTTCTATTGGATTGCATATACATACATTTATTTTCCAAACCTCTGGGGTCAATTGGAGATTTCATTCCCTTTATGCCTGAACACGTGAGTTTGCATTTCCTAAGAGCCATGACACCCTCATACACAATACAACACAGTTACTAACTCAGGAAGAGTAGGGGCAAGAAATACAACACTATTATCTGTTTGTCTAACTCTCAGCTCATTTCCTGTTAATATTTAAAAATCCTTTAGAACAGTTTTCCATTCCACGGTGGTGTGCTTTATTTAGTTATCATGCCTTCTTAGTTTCTTCTAACTTGGGACAGTTTCTGAGCCTTTATTTGTTTTTCTTGACCTTGACTTTTGGAAAAGTGCTGGTCAATTCTTCTGTAAAACCTGTCCTTTATGATTAGATGCTTTTCCGTCAGGAATGCTACAGAAGTGAGGTGTTCTCCTATCGGCAGCAACATATTGGTTTGTTCCAATTATAATGACCTCAGTCACTTTCATAACTTGACTAAGATACTGTACATCAGGCCTCTCTATTGTAAAGTCAATATTTTCCTTTTATAACTAATACTATTTTGGGGGCAATTACTTTGAAATGATATATATAGCCTTATCATCATTAAAATTTTCCCTATTAATGCTAGCATTCATTGATGAAATTGGCATTTTTGTGTACTTGAGTTTTATAATAATTCCTTTCTTTAAACAGTACAGTATAAAAGTGTTATCCTCAGGATTTCTGCAATGTGGGAAATTGATATCCCTTTTCTATGAAAAATTTTGAGCCAGTAGCAGCGAAACTGTTTCAGTTTGCTGATCTTCATGAATTATGAAATTGTTTCTTTAAAATATCATGTCGTTTCCTATTTATTTGGAAGAGGAGGGAGCCTAGAAATGGTCCTTCATTAAAAATAATCTTTATTAAGTGACATTAAAGGTTTATCATTATTTGTTACATTAGAATTTTTTGGAGTCTCAGGATACTTTGTTTGACTTTTGTCTTCAGGACACACTTGCTGGGCAGAGCGAGGCCGTAAGCCCTGTTTCTTTTCCTTCTGCTGGATTGGCTCATGGTTGCAACTCATAGGAGGCGCTGTGACCATCAGCCTTTTAATTGAAGAATGCCAGTCCTCTCTTGGCGAGACAAAGCTTATCTTCCATGATATTCCTCAAAAAGGGCCTGTGGTTACAGGGCCCCAGTCCTTGCATGTTTCAGCCTTTTTTCTGTAGCTTACGTACTGGGAGGACACGCCGTCTGGACAGAATCCCCGGTACACGCTCTCTGACTGAAGGTTTGCAATTGCTGCTCCGTTGTCTTCACACAGTTGTTTTTAGAAACCTGATGTCAGTCTGACTCCTGTGTGACTTACCGATGTTGCCTGGAGGCCTTGACGATTCCCTGTCATCGTGACACCTGTTTTAGAGCCTGCAGTCCCACTCAGGCAGCCCTCTCAGTGTCAGGGTTCAGGCTCTCACTTATGTATCTGGGAAGTGTCCTTAGATTATAGTTTTAAATATTTATTCTGTCCCATTGTCCACTTTTCCTTCTTCATAGACTTGAGTTTTATGTGTATTATTTTGCCTGTCTTCCACTTCACTTTTTTTTTTTTTAAGATTTTATTGGGGAATTGGGGGAGGGGAACAGTGCTGGGAATTGGGGGAAGAGGAACAGACAAGTTGCTGTCCTTTTGTTCTTCAGTCTAGTTGTGGAGGACGTTGCTTCACTGGCCCAAGTTGGCACCATCATTGCGCTCTTCTCTGGCGAGGCAGATCAGTCGCTGGCTTCTGGACGGCCGCTCACAGCGGCTGCTGGCTGCTCACGCTGGCTGCTGGTTACACACGGTAGCCCATGGCAACCCACTGCCACAGGGGCTGCAGCCTACGCCATCGCCGGTGACTCATGGCAGCCCAGCTCCAGGTTGAGCTGTTGTTCAGCATCTTAGCTGTGGAGGGCAGTGTCACTGGCCCTCATGTGGGATCCAAACCGGGTCCCTCTGGCATCCCAAGCCAGCTCTTAACCAATGTGCCACTCAGCCGGCCCCCACTTCACTTTTCTTAACCCTTTCACTTTATCCCATTTTCATTTTTGGGGTGTTTTCTTGCCTTTCTTCAGTGCTCTTAGTTACATTTTTATTTGAGTCTGTTTTCCTTGCTCACTTTGTAATTTATCCTAAATTCAGAGGGAGACATTGTAAACAGCAAACAGCCAAACTAAAGGCTAGATGGGGTTGCTTTCAGTAACACATGGATGTAAAGTTCACTGCGACACACTCTTTCCTAGGAAGTGACCTGGGCACATAGCCTGCTAAGCTGAGGGCTGACACAGTGGGAGGCATGAGATATAGAAAGTCCTAATACACCCCGGGCAGTTGTGCAGGGAATGCCAGAACTCCGCTCTGTGCCAGGGGCCCACAGGTGGACGGAGGCTTCTGGGAGGGTTCCTGAAATAAAGGGTGATACTGAGAAAATGGAAAATCTTCAAGGTATGGTGACTTTTTTATTAATAAGATTAAAGAGAATTAGGTAGTTTAAGAAAACAAAGCAAAGAATTTATGGTCCCAACGTGAATGAAGCATCATGATTATAAGCAATTCATGTAGTGTGTGTGAGTGTGCATTTGAGCTTGGTGACTAGACAGCCCCTGTGGGCCTCGGGGGAGGGGAGCATGGTCCCAGCATGTTACTTGGTGGGCTTGTGTGTGTGTGCGGAGCTGAGATGAATGGCTATTACACACGCTCTCTGAACTGCTTAAACTGTTGCCATGTGCATTCCCTTAGTTTGCTTTTTAAAATGAGGGGATGGTGGTGAATGTCTAATGTGATTCTGAGAGCAAGAAAGATGCTTAGTACTTGGGGCACTCGGGTTTTCATGAAGCACTGACAGAGAGAACTGACTGTAAGTGTTTCATTTTGATTATTATTTCCTGTCAATATGAAGTGGAATATTATTGTTGGGTCAGTTGTCTGTCCTTGATCCAATTAACTGTGGACAAATGACACAGCAGGTCTAGTTTTTTACCCAGTGGATAGGGGTAAGGGTTGGTGGAAATTTCTAGAAAATGGGTGCTGGGACCATGTAGACAGAGAGATTAGGAAGTAGCCATAGATGAGGGTGTTCACAAATCATGAGACTATTAATGCACATCATTTCAAGTTTTCGTATACCGTCAGTACAAAAAGTAAGTTTTCTTAACCATGAAATGAGGCATATCCAGTCAGTTGTGAGTTAAGTGCTAAGGTATTTCTAGTTAATGATAAAGTCCTCAAAATGCCAAATTACTTTAATAAATTAGGGAGGATTCTGGTCTATCCCCCAAGTAACACCTTATACCGAGAGACTTTTTCTTCATTAAGACACACAGGCTGAGATTAAGCTGGAATGCTGGAAACCACACAGCCCAGACGTTAGCTCCGTACCTACCATTGGGTACGGGGCTGGATCGCAGATGTAACGTTGTTCGCGGTGTGTGTGTGTGCTGAGGGGAACGCAGCTTGGGAACTGTTACCGAATGTGGCTGGGAGCTGCTTCCATATGTGAGCTCCACTCTGTTCACGGGCATGTGGACGGGGACAGACCAGGGGATAGGCAGAGCTCGGCCGGAACTGCCAGGTCCTGGAGGGAAGCAAAGGGGACGGGCTCTAGGGAAGAGCAGCAGCGGGAGGAGAGCTACTTCTGGGAAGAGGCTCCTTCTGATTTGGGGGGATGATGTAAAGGATTGGGATTTTAGCTTGGAGAAGACAGGATAGCTGCCCTTAACTCTTATAAGATTTATCTCGTGGGAGGAGGCCAGCTGTTCCCTTGGCTTTTGTGTGACTGAACTGGGTCCCATGGGGGGGGGAGTTTCAGAAAGATTGATTTTAGCTCTGTGTAACAAAGAGCTCCAATTAAAGTGCCTTAAAAAGACTATTTTCTGTTCCAGAGAAGTGTCCTTCTCCTGCAGGCCAAGACTGAATCACTTGAGATGTCGTGGGGGCTGTGCGTGGGGTCAGCGGTTGGGCCCGTGATTGGCTGCTCCCCAGCCCTGTACCCTAGAGTCCTGTCACCGTACTTTACAATTTCAGATATTTTATTATGGCAGAGTTTCAGCATATATTCCATATGTCATGGATGGGCATGAACCCATCACCTAGCTTCAGCAGGTGTCAGCTCACGTTGTCTTGTTTCACCCAACCCCACAACACACACCCTATTTATCCTGAAGAAAACCCTTGGCACACTCGCTGTTTAGTGGCTGTAAATGCTTCAGCACACTGTAACCCTCCAAAGATAAGGACTCTTGGTGCTACATTTGGAAACAACTTATTGAGATATGACACTCCTGGCTGCAGGTAAACATGACCCAAGTCTTTCCATTTCTTGCCGCGTGTCCCTTCTACCGCCCCGTCCAACCCCCACTCTCTGTCACCTGGACCGCCCTCCCTACTGCCTGTCCTCCGCCCAACAGCCGAATGAGCTTTCCGAAGCCAGTCAGGTCATGGCACCTTTCTCCTAGTTCACGCTGCCCGGAGCAGGATCAGAGTTCCTCACGTCGCCTGGCCCCGCCCACTTGTGCAGCCTCCAATATGCTCCTCCCTTTCCTTACAGGCGCATTTTTAATTTCTCTTTTTAAATTAAATTTATTGGGGCGACACTGGTTAATAAAACTGTAAAAGTTTCAGGTGTACAATTCTGTAATACGTCATCTATATGTCACATTGTGTGTTCACCACCCAGAGTCAGTTCTCCTTCCATCACCATATATTTGACCCCTTTACCCTCATCTACCACCCCCTCCCCCCTTACCCTCCAGTAACCACTAAACTGTTGTCTGTGTCTATGAGTTTTTGTTTGTCTTGTTCGTTTGTTGCTTTCAGTTTTATATCCCACATATGAGTGAAGTTGTATGGTTCTCGACTTTTTCTGTCTGACTTATTTCGCTTAGCATAATAATCTCAAGATCTATCCATGTTGTTGCAAATGGCACTATTTCATCTTTTCTTATGGTGGAATAGTATTCCATTGTGTTTATATACTACAACTTCTTTATCCAATCATCTATCGGAGGACGCTTTGGTTGTTTCCATGTCTTGGCCACTGTGAATAATGCTGCAGTGAACATTGGGGTACATATATCTTTATGGATAAATGTTTTCAGATTTTGGGATATGTACCCAGGAGAATAATTGCTGGGTCATATGGTAATCCTATTCTTAATTGTTGGAGGAACCTCCATACTGTTTCTATTTCACACCAAGGTTTTCCACTTGAGGACTTTTTCACTTGCCATTCTTCCTGACTGGAATGATTTTTCCAGTTTTCTTAGGAGTGGCTTCTTATCTTTCTGATCTTAGTTCACAAATCATGTCTCAAGAGACCTCTTCTGACCACGCAATTTAAAGCAGTCCCTCCCTCCCTCTCTGTCACGTCTCCCTGTTTTGTATTCCCCGCAGCACAGTATCCTCTCACAGCATCTGGTCGACCTGTGTGTCCCGCTGCTCACGGCTGCTGCTGCAGCAAACGTAGGCTCCAGGACAAGCGGGACTGCGCCTGTGTTGTTAAACCGGGACGCGAGTCCTCAGGCCGCTGGCCTGTGACCTGTTCTCTCTCAGTGACTATCAGACTATACCAGGGCCGCGCCAGGAAAAAGAAGGGAGGCTGGTGACCTGGATCCTCTCCGTGAACGTGGTGATAAGCGGCCTGGTAAATGGACGTGGCTGTTTGCTGGCAAGTGAGCCCTTACCTACGCAGTGCTTTTAGCAGGTGTCATCGGTTAGGACTGCACGGTAAACAAGCATGTGACCTAAGTGTCTGTGTGCCCCGTCTCCCTAGAGAATGCCTCGCAAGCTACACAGCTCGGAGGCCCAGAGTGAACATACTTCTACCTCAAGCCTCCCCACCATGGGGGCTGGACCCCATGCTTCTCTCAGGGACCTGAGAGGGAGGAAGCCTGGGGGCTGCATAGGCTGTCCCTGACCTCTCCCCGGCCCCTGCCCGGCCCCTCCCCGGCCCCTCCCCGGCCCCTCCCCGAGCTCTACCCGGCCCCTCCCCGGCCCCTCCCTGGCCCTTCCCCCACCTCTTCCTGCTCATCTTGTGCCCTTGACATTGTTGGTGAAGGTCAGTGCTAATTCGTGTGAGTCCTGTTTGATGAGTCTGTGAGCTCCATGGCCCAGTCCCCGGCCTGTAGCACTGCTCTGCTCAGACAGGACAGAATACCATTCAGTGTGTGACTGAGCACGCTGCGGAGGTTAACTGGAGTTAACAGCCATGTTTTCATAGTGTTTCTCTTCATTTTTAAGCAATCTGTGTGAGAATAAGCCATTTTTATCAATTCCATACCTTAAATGGAATGCTCAGATATCTAGAAGTATACCCAGATTTCTGGTGACATTAACTAGAATCAAGGCTCCTAAAAGTAATTGGCATAGTTTGGAAAATGCTTCCTTGCAAATATTTAATGACTCTCTGTGGGAGTGTTGGAGTGGCCGGCAGACCTGGTGACCATGCGGAACTGGTGGGGAAGGTGGAGAGGCCGAGAATGCTGATGGTACCAGATCCGCAGTGGCTGTGGTCCTGACACATGACTTACCATTACGTTCTTAAAAGCTTCCGAAGGGCATCGTAGAAGGAACAGGTCCTCAAACTAGAAACCACAGATTTCACCCCCACCTGAACTGTTAGCACAGCGCTTCATTTCCACTCGGTTTGCGCCTGTTTTTGTTACTGACACAGAAAAATAAGTCAATATTTTCCAGAGATGCAGCCTTACAGGTGTGCTGGAAGCTTCCAGATTCGCTTCTGTGAAGTGACCCCTCAGTCTTGAGTGTGGCTGCAGTCCTCATTCCTTTAATGCAAGTGCGTGTGTGGGGAAGGCAATGGGTTCCATGGGGACGAATTGTGGAACTGTGTGTCTGCCTTGCCATCTTCTGCTGGAAGCACTACTCCGATGTGGGTGTATTGGATATGAAAGCTAAGCAATAATCACTCTTCTTTACCATGAACAATTGATACAAATCTGTGTAGAAAACGGCGTTCTCCGACCTTCACCTTGAACCTCTGTTTTACCGTCTTCTCCCTCACTAAGTTTTATATCTTGCACTGACTTCAAGAAAGATGGAAAATTCCCAAGTATGGGTGGTCTCGGTTCAGGCAGATAGTATACTGTTAAGTTGTTACATCATATTTTAAACCAGAGCACAGATGGTTTAAACTGTATTAAGTACATCTGGGCCAAGTTAATGAGCCTCATTTCCCAGGATAAGGTGAACTACTGGAAAATATTTTATTGCCTTTTAATTTGGACTTTGGCTTTCCATGATTTATGTCAGATTATAAAAGAAAGAAAGAAAAAAAGAATTTCTAATAGATGACGGTGCATATAAACATCTGCAATATGCTCATTAAACGTGAGGAAAACGATCCTTTTTTTGAAGTGACTGATAACTGGTGATGAGAAGTGGATTGTTTACAACAATGTGGTGCGCAAATGGTCTTGGCCCTGACGTGATGATTCGCCTCAAATGACATGGAAAGCAGACATTCATCAGAGGAAGGTTATGCTCTCAGTGTGGTGGGATTTTAAAGGTGTCGTGTTTTTTGAGCTCCTACCAAGGAACCAAACAATCAATTTGAATGTGTACTGTCAGCAATTGGACAGTTTGAATGAATCCATCATCCAGAAACATCCAGAGCTTGTTAATTGTAAAGGAGTTGTGTTCCATCACGACAATGCGAGGCCACGCACAAGTTTGATCATCCGTCAAAACTTACTGGAGCTTGGATGGGATGTGTTCCCACACCCACCATATTCGCCTGACCTTGCGCCGTCAGACTTCCACTTGTTTCGCTCTCTTCAAAACTTCTTCCGTGGTATAACGTTCAATTCAGATGAGGCCGTAAATCAGCACCTTGTTCAGTTTTTCACAAATAAAGACAGGTCCTTCTATGAACGAGGAATTATGAAGCTCACCGAAAGATGGCAAAAGGCTGTCGAACAAAATGGGTAATATATCATAGATTGATCTTTGTTCTTCATATAAATAAATGACCTTTGAAAAACAGACAAAATACATCATGACTTTCCAACAACCCAATACTTCATGGTATTTCTATATGGCTCTGATACTTTTTAATTGTTGGACTGAAGGAAATCTAACAATATATCTTTGAGTTTCAAAGAAAATTATGAAATGGGAATATGGGCACTAAGCTGCACTCCTTATGGTTGAGATGCCACGAGACCTGTGTTCATTCTTTGCCTCCGAACCATTTCATTTGCTGCTCCTTACCTTCTCTGTCACTGACGGGACTGTCTTAGCTCACTACACTGCCTGGTGATACCAAACAATGACAGAGTATCAATACTAGATGGGACCTTAAAACCATCTGATTCCATTTGTAGGCTAAAGAAAATAAGTGACTTACCAAAAATTATATAGAGAGTTCATAGCAGAGCAAGTATCACAGAGGTCTCCAGAATTGTAGATTTGAGCTATTTTCCCACCGGACCATGGTAGCCTTTCAGTACAATTCCATATTTTAACTATGTTATGAATGGTTAGCTATTTTATTTTCTAGGTAAGTCATGTTACAACATTATACCTTAAGCAGTTCACAGAGGAATTCAAAAGATATGCATGGATATATTTTGTACTAAAATGTTCTTATAGGTGAGTAAGAAGTACAAATAATTTTAAGTTTTACCTGGGTGAGAAATTTGTATATCCAGATGTTAGAATATATGAAATTTCCAAGTAGAGAAGTGAAGGATAAGAGCTTGAGCTCATCAGAGAAAACAAGAGAAGACTCAAATTAACTAAAATCAGAAATGAAAGTGGGACTTAGTACCAACCCTACCAGTAAATTAGGTAGCTTCAATGAAATGGAAATATTTCTAGGAAGACACAAATAATTGAAATTGACTGAGGAATAAAGAGAAAACTTTAATAGCTTTATAGAAGTAAAGAGATTAAGTTGTAATAATAATAATAATAATAATAATAATAATAATAATAATAAATTTCCACAAAGAAAATTATCAGGAAAAGATGATTTAACAGATGACTCCTACTGGACATTTAAAGAAGAATTAATACCACTTCTTCACAAACTCTTCCAAGAAATTAGAGGATACACATCACAACTCATTCATTGAGGTCAGTATTGCTCTGATAAAAAAAAATCAGAACAGGGGCCGGCCGAGTGGCACATTGGTTAAGAGCTGGCTTGGGACGCCAGCTCTGAGCAGCAGTGCCCCGGTTTGGATCCCACATGAGGGCCAGTGACGCCACGCCCTCTACAGCTAAGATGGTGAGCAACAGCTTGACCTGGAGCTGGGCTGCCATGAGTCACCAGCGATGGCATGGGCTACAGTGGAGCTGGCTGGCAGCGGATGTGAGCTTTGTGAGCTGCCAAGAGCCACTGTGAGCAGCCGTCCAATGGCCAGCGAGTGACTGCCTCACCCGGGAAGAGCGCAGTGATCACAATACCAATATGGGCCAGTGAAGCGATGTCCTCCACTGCTAGACTGAAGTACAAAAGGACAGCAACTTGTCTGTTCCTCTTCCCTGATTCGCCAATGCTGTTCCCCTCCCCCAATTCCAAAAAAAAAATCAGAACAGAAAATTAAGATCAATATCTTTTATAAAAAAATGCAAAAACCCTGAACAAATTACTAACAAATCAAATACAGCAATATATAAAAAGGATTTTAGACCATTACCAAGTGAGATTTATTCCAGGAATTCAAGGTTGGTTTAACAAAAATTAATGTAATACATTACACCAATACATAAAAATAAAACGTGATCTCAATAGACAGAGAAAAAGTATTTGACAGAGTTCACATCCATTTATGAATGATTCAAACAATAGCCATAGAACTTCCTCCACATGATAAAGTCCATCTTTGAAAAACTCACTGCTAACGTTCTCCATGTTGAGACTGGATACTTTTCTCCAAAGATGAGGATGACAGGAGGGGTGCTCTCACATTCCCACTCGTGATGGTGCTGCAGGCTCCAGTCAGGGCAAGACTCACACGTGCTTACCTCTCGAGGACCATGACCAGCTGAGGGCCCGCGGTTGCTTATAGGGTTGTCATCTTTCTCAGGTGTCTTGGGGTGAAAACAAATGCCAGTCACTGCGGAAGATGGGCCCTTGGTGTCTCCTGCCATGTGTCTGCTCTCCTTTGGGGACCGTTCTTTGTGTTTGTGGCTCCATTGTGTGTGGTGCCCAGATGTGTGCACTCAGTGTGTGCTGCTCTGCCTCCAGCTTGTGTGTCTCTGGGACACAGCGACTGTGAGCTGTTCAAACAGTCCTCACCTCAGGCCTGCTGTCCCTAGGAAAGGCTTAGATGCCAGTCAGGTGTTGCTGTTGGGGATCTTTCTCAGGCGATGGAGTCTCCACGGACCCCCCCATACTGACACCTGGTGCTCCCTATGAACATTTCGGAAGTTCCCAGGCAGTCCTGGGTGTGGGGCGTGAGACTCGTGTCACACCTGCTGCTTGTTCCTGTGACCTCGTGTCCTGTCTTCCTCCACGCCACGCTGGATTCTGTGCCCTCCACCTCTGTGCTCTCGCACCCACGGGTGCCCTTGCACACGCTGTTTCCTTTCTGACAAAACTCGCTCCTGACTCCCTAGCGAATTCTTGTCTTTTAAGGCCCAACCTTCTCAGTTATGTTCTCCTCTGGGAGGCCCCGCAATCTTCTGAGTGCGTCTTGGGCGTTGCCCCAGCTCCTTTGTAATTTTCTTTCGCCTCCCGTGAGCCCTACAGCCCGGACGGTCCGGCACACAATCGGTGCTCCAAATATGCATTGAGTTGGTCTCGATAGTTAGATGGCTTGATGGTGACGTAGGTCTAGGGATGACTCCCCTTCAAGGTGTGATGTGTCCTCAGCAGGCCTTTTTTCTCAGGTGCGCCTGTCCTGGGGGCCTCAGTGGAGGCAGTGTCAGAAGCCAGAGCTTAAAATTCTTATTTCAGTTAGCAGACTGTGAAAAGAACATACTTTACCCATTTGCCCTGACACATACACTGCTATTGCATCGAAAAATGAAGAATCACATAAATCTATGAGTTTTGTATGACTAAAGTGAACAAAATTTAAAGATAATTGAATAGTTATCATTGTGCAAGTTTGGGTGTTCTGCCAAAGGGTGAAATAGAGTTAAACCATCGTTTAATAAAAAGTAGTGAAACAAGCCTGGCTCGGTGAGAGCGGGTGGGGAGTGTGCAGGGCCTGCCTCTTCCCACTGTCACTTTGAGACAGGTGTCCTCGGGGTGTTTATCTGACTGATGTGCCTGGTCAGCTGCACCCCGCAGGCAGGGCGACTCATGACTCGGAAGGTGGGGACTTCCTGAACGTGGAGGTTTTCAAAAGGTAAAATGTGCTTGATAGTCAGGCAAAGATACTGGCTCCATGAATGGTTATAAATGCAGCGCACACAGTAGGACTACATTAGAGGAACGCTAAGTAAAAACTTTAGTAGAGTTAAATTTGTGCTCTCTTATAGCATGATAGTATCTGAGCATGATGTTTTCTGCTTAGATCTGTGCTAGAAAAGAGAACTTGGAAGATAATTCCTGTAATACTGAAACCTTTGAAACGTAGTTGTTGTCATTATGTACCTGGGTCAATGCTGAGAGTTAATCCTGAGGCAGCGTTCTCAGTGGCTCTCCGAGAGAACCAGCGAGGACACACACCTCCATGCGCCCATGGGACAACCAATGGGTGAGTCAATGTCGTTTTTCCTTCCAGAAAGCATCAGTGCGTCCTCTTTTACAGAAATGTGTAGCTGCACGTGGGAATGTAAAAACCTGCCCAAGAAAGCTACAGCAACCCACTTTATTAAAATATTAAACCAGAGAATATAATTGTATGAATAAAATGCAATCCTTTCATTAGTCATTCAACACACATTTACTGAGTGAACAGGCTGGCAGGATCCTTGTTCTCATGGAACTTATCTAGTGAAAAGCACAGGCAAAAAAATGCCAAAAGTAAACAAAATAAGGATAGGCGATGTTAGGCTGTCTGACAAAAACAGTTGAATTTGGTGTGTGTGTGTGGGCTGTCATGAGTGGAAGGCTGTGAAGTCAAAGCACATATAAGCTCTTGAAAATGCAGAAAGACTGCTGTTTTTTTCCCCCCCAGAAATCGTGTGTGTGTGTGTGTGTGTGTGTGTGTGTGTGTGTGTGTTTTACGGGGTTTGCGACACTTGTCAGAAAATGCTCTAGTCTAGAATTTAGGCCTTTGGCTCAGGATCACCTTCAAATTCAGGCTTTTGGTAATTCGGGTGTTGTTTTACTTCCTTTCAGAGGATAGTGAGGTCGCGTGAGGGCACGTGGTGGCGTGGCCATGGTGCCGACCTGCTGTCAGACCTGCACTGTGTCGTGCCCGCCCTGCACGTTGGAGCCAGCTACGTGATGTAGCTGGGAGCACGGACTCCCAGTCCACACCTGGTGTGTCCGCACAGCTGAGGCCGTGTGCCCTCCACCTCAGACCACACCTGGCATGTGCTGTGCAGCAGGCATAGGACTGGCGTGCGCCTTTCACGGAGGTCAAAGCATTTGTAAATCTGGGAACAGAGAACATGAGACTTGGAAAGGAGTGGAGAGAGAAAGGCAGCCCCGACCTCGGCTCCTAGGCCTGTGGCTGTGCTGGTGCAGAGGCCACCAGGGTTCCCACAGCCGGAGCTGAGGGCCTCCGTGGACCCCTTGCTGTGACAGGAGGCCTGCGTCTCCAGTGACACATTTGCAACTGCTTGTGGTGTAGCTTTTGAGTTTCGGCCACGGAAGATGGTTCACATTATAGTTAATGGTTGTTGATCTAACATCTGGCTGGTGGAGGATATTTGTTCCTGAGGGTCTGGCAGAGCTCGCGGCTCTGTGAACCCGCGATGCTGTGGCCTGCAGCCCTGAGCACGCTGTGGTCACATCACAGGAATGTGGCAGTTGGACGGTAATTTTAGTTCTGCTCAATTTCTTTGTAATGATTTATAAGCCCAACTTGAAAAATCCATCTTTAAATAAGTTGCAGCATTTTAGTTATCCTCAACACATAGGATTCCTCTTACACATAATTCTATTATTATATTTATTGCACAATGCCGGTGAAGGTTGTAAATTATAAAGACGTGGCAACCATTTTTTTAATTTTTTATTCAATCATAAGGAGCATTCAAGAGAACAGCTACATAATACCATGGGGAAAATACAATAACAAAATTGCCTACATATAAAGCCACGCAGATTTTGCTATATTTGTGTGTGTGGTAATCTAATGGGATTTTTTAAATGATGACTCATTTAAATGAGCCTGGTCCAAAACTTCCTTCCTTCATTTATTCATGAAGGACAAGCTAGAGTTGAATTAAGAAGTGGATCAGATCCTCTGATCTAACGAGTATGGTTTGGCCTTGTTAAAAAAATTAAAATCTCTATTCTTAGCACAATTTGTAAAATATGCAGTCATTATGGAACTTTTAAGATTTAAGAATCAGATGCACAGAAATAATACGTTGGTGGAATTAGTTCATTAACTTCAGAGATGATATTTCTAGATGCTTTTACATTTTTTAAAGAAACAATATATACTGAGTTGGAAAATAGAAACTATATGTGAACAAGTGAACAGCCAGGGGTGAGCACAGCAGCCCCTGGCCGCCTCATCCTAACACGTGACCCCTGTGACACGTGAATGCACGAGCCCTCAGTCTCTCCTGAGCAGGTGGGGCTGCATCTGTACATGCACACACAGACGCATGCCTGTCTGGGAACGTGAGATCCAACTGCAGATACTGTGTTCAGCCTGGTTTTTCACATAATGAGATTATATATTTGCGTCTAGTTCTGTCATGAGGCTGCACCATGGTTTTTCAGATCAGTATTTCATTGCTGTGTTCAGATAGCTTCTCATTGTTTGGCTAGTGCTTGAAATGCTGTGATGAACATCCTTATAAATCCATTTTTTATACTTCTTTGATTATTTCCCTGTAATAATTTTCAGAAGTGTAATTGTGAGTTTAAGTCCTGATTTTTTAACAGCTTTTGATAAACGTTGCCAAATTTTCTCTAAAATGTTTGAATCAGCTCTATTACACATCTTCTAATAGAGTGTGAGGAAACTGTGTGTCTACATGAAACAATACAAATTACTATTTTTAAACTCTGTTACACAGATCACGGGCCTTTGCCCAAACTGGAAGGGTGAGGAGAGAAGTAACCCCCATTTCAGTTCTTACAAAGAAGCCCCTTGTTTCCTGCATCTGGGACACACGGGGGACATGTGCAGAGCAGGCAGAGCATCGGACACTGGACAGCAAGAACAGGGCTGTGCTTAGTATCTGGGGCAGATGGGTTACATTTTTTTTTTTTAATTTGGGGGAATTGGGGGAACAGTGTTGGGGAATCGGGTAAGGAGAACAGACAAGTTGCTGTCCTTTGGTTCTTCAGTCTAGTTGTGGAGGACGTTGCTTCACTGGCCCAAGTTGGCACCATCATTGTGCTCTTCCTGGGTGAGGCAGTCACTTGCCGGCCATTGGACGGCTGCTCATGGCAGCTCACGGTAGCTCATGGCAGCCCAGCTCCAGGTCGAGCTGTTGTTCACCATCTTAGCTGTAGAGGGCACAGCGTCACTGGCCCACATGTGGGATCCGAATCGGGGCCCTGCTGCTCAGAGCTGGCATCCCAAGCCAGCTCTTAACCAACACACCACTCGGCTGGCCCCAGATGGGTTCCATTTTGTGTGAACTATTTATCCACCCTTTACATTTTTTTGAGATACCCTTTTTTTCAAAAAAATTTAGTTATCATACCCTTTTCATATGTTAGCAATAATTTCTCTGTGATTTTTAAAAAAGCATCTAAGATATGTTTTTATTAGTAGACTTAGGAGAACTTTCACCTAAGGTTACATATTTACTGATGTCTTCCCAATTTTGTTTCATATTTACATAATTTGTTCTGATATACTTTTAATTTTACTTAAAATGTATCTTTATGGGTTATATTTGCATGTATGGTACTAGGCAAGGCTGCGACCCATTTATTTTCCCCCAAAATGCTTAGTTACTAAGCATTTTTTCCTCACTAGTTTGCCAAGTCCTTCATGTGATATTTTTGGGTCTGTGTTTTAACCTTATTTTCTGTTTCAGCACAGTCCACCAATTTTGATTATGTAGGTTTGTAATAATTACTCCTCAGTAGCCCTTCAAAAGTTTCACTTAGTTGTTTTTAAAAATAATTTTATTACACAAAGTTCCAGATGTATCTAAAGGTAGGGACAGCACTCATGGCCTGACCTTCCCATGGCCAGCTTATGCCATCATCGGCTGGTCCAGCCCAGCCCCTCACCTCAAGACCATTGGGAAGCACATCCCAGACGGTAGTTCATCTGCAAGTATTTCAGGATGTATTTTTATTATGTATTTATTGAGATATAACTTAGATGACTTAAAATTTACCATTTTTAACTGTGCAGTGCAGTTGTTTGAAGCATATTTACATATTATGCAACCATCACCACTCTTGTTCCAAAACATTCCCATCACCCCAAAAGAAACCCCGTACCTAAGAGCTGTCAGTCTGAGTCCCACCCACTAACCCCCTGGCAACCACTAACTAACCTTCTGTCCCTTTGGTTTGCCTTTTCTGAATACTTCATGTAAGTGGAATCTTACAGTGTGTGTTCTGTGCTTGGCATATTGCATTGAGCATATGTTTTCCAGATGCGTCCATGTTGCAGTGTGAGTATTGGTACTTCGTGGCTGAAGAATATTCCATGGCGTGGATGGACCACATTTTGTTCATCCAGCTGTTGATGGATTTGGTTTCCACATTTTGGCTATGCTGAATGGTGATGCTCTGAAGATTCATGTACAAGTTTTTGTCTAAACATCTTTTCTATTCTCTTGTGTTTCTACCTAGGAGTGGATTTCTGAGTCCTATGATAATTCTATTTTTAATGTTTCAAGGAACTTTTTTATATGTGGCTGCATTATTTTAAATTCCTATTAGTAGCAATGTATAAGAGTCTCGATTTCTCCACGTGTTTGCCAAAGTTGTTATTTTCTTTTCTTTTTTTTATTACAGCCATTCTAGTGGATGTAAAGTGGTATTTTGTAGTTTTGATTTGCATTTTTCTAGTGGTCAATGATGTTGAACCTATTTTATGTTTGTTGGCCAATTGTGCATCTGTATGTCTTTGGAGAAATACTTTTTTTTTTTTTTTGGAGAAATTCTATTCAAATCCTTTGCCCATTTTATTTGGGCTATTTGACATTTATTGTTTAGTTTTAATCAATCTTTATATATTCTGAACACCAGACACTTATCAGATAATAACTAGCAACCATTTTCTCTGGGCTGTCTTTACTTTCTTTATAGTATTCTTTAACACACAAAAGTTTTAATTTTGATGAAGTTTAATTTATCTGGTTTTTTCTTTGAATGTTTGTGGTTTAAGTGTCACATCAAAGAATTATTTGCCAAAGTTATGAAGATTTACTCCTATGTTTTCTTTCAAGAATTTTGTAGTGTTAGCTCACACATTTAGGTCTTTGATTCATCTTATTAATCATATGACGTGAGGTAGGGGTCCAAAGCCTTTTTTTTTTCTTCCCTGTGGATGTGCAGTTATCCCATACCATTTGTTGAAAAGATTATTCTTTTCCCTCATTGAGTGGTCTTGGAACCCTTGTTAAAGACCAATTGACCATAGACTGTGGATGTATTTTTGGGCTCGCAATTCTGTTCCATTTTTCATGTCTATTCAGTGTCATCCATTTTATTTTGGCTATTTACCTTTCTTGTTATTGTTGATTTGTAGGAATATTTTTAAATAAATTTTGTCAATTATATGTGTTGCAAATATCTTCTCCACATTGTGGGCTTGTCTGTTTCTTTTGGGTGTGAATCAATCTGATGGATGAATGTAGTCCAGTCTATTAATTGATTGTATGTCTGTGTCTTTGGGTCCCATATAAAAAGTTGTTTCTTATCCCAAAGTCACGTAGATAGTCTCCTTTATTATAATCTGCAGAAGTTTTTTTTGTTTCGACTTTCACATTAGGACTTTAAAGCCACTTGGAAATTATTTTGAGAATGGGGTCAAATATTTGTCACGTTCAATTATTGTTTTCATTTTGGATAAATTATTGTCTCAGCACCATTTGTTGGTGCCTTTTATCCACTGCTCTCTAATCAGTCTCTCTCTCTCTCTCTCTCTCTCTCTCTCTCTCTCTCTCTCTCTCTCTCTCTCTCTCTCTCTCTCTCCAGTTATTCAAAATAAATTTGTGGGTTTCTACTTTCTGCCTTGTTCTTTAAGACTGTCTTGGATATGCTTTGCCATTTTCATATGAATTTTAAAAAGTATTGTTAAATTCCATAAAAGATACCTATGGGAAATTTGGCTGGAATTAAAGTACATTAATAGATTAGTTTGGGAAGACATCTTGGCAATATGGCTTCTTCGAAACCATGACCCTGACATTCCTTTGTTTATTTAGGTTTTCCCTGAATGTTTCACATTTTTTTTGTGTAGAATGTCTCATCACACCTATTGTTAAATTTCTTTTAGGCACCTTATGTTTCAGATGTTCAAAACGGTGTCTTCTGAAATTTTTGTTTTCTATACTTTGTTCATATACAGAAATACAATTAATTGAATTTTCTATATTGATTTCATATTCAGTAATCTGGCTAAACTTTTTGTATAAGAATATAATAGTAGGTTCTATTCTACATAACCATATATCTGTGACTAATGAAAGTTTTATTTCTTTTTACACATAATCTGTGAATGATGATGGTGTTATTTCTTCCTTTACAATGCTGTCACTTTTTATTTTTATTTTGTTTTTTTACTTCATTGGCTAAATCTTCTAGTAGACCACTGAATGCAAGTGGTGAGACCTGTTCCCAGTGTCCAGGGGAAGCTTTCAATGTTTCATCATTAAGTTTGATGTTTGTTGTAGATTTTTTAAATTATTACTTTTTAAAATTACTATTTGTCAAATTAAAAAGTTCCCTTTTATTTCTTGTTTGCTGAGAATGGATGCTAAATTTTAACACATGCTATTTCTGTAGCTATTGAAATGATCATACGTGTTTTTTTCCTCCTGTTAATTTGGTAGGTTAGAATGATGTTTTTAAAAATATTAACCTACCTTTATTCTGAGGATGAAGCAACTTGGTCTTAATGTATTATCCTTAAAATATTTTGAGGACTTTAGTTTGATAATATTTTATTTTGCATTTAAAAAATTTATGTTGCTGATTGAGTGGGGAGATATATATAATTTTACAATAGTCTTGCTAGGTTTTTATTGTGAAGGTGCTGATTTTATTGTTTCCTCTCTTTATTCATCCTGAAATAAAGTGAGTTTGGTCTAGACCTGAAATTTGTCAAAAATAAAATTATGTAGATTGCCAGTTGACCTTCCCTTTTCATTTGATGTGTCAGGCAGCCCTGAGATGACAGCTGGGAGCCACTGAGAAGTGCAGTGTCCCATGGGGCTCTGCTGGACAGAGTGTTACCTTTTCCCACTGTGCTCGCTGGCATTCTAATTCTCGGACCAGTGAGAACGGGATTATTGCCGTGTCTGTCTCCCAGCACAGGACCGGCAGACAGTCGACACTTGATACTTAGAAAGTAGTTCCACAAATGAACGCGTGGCTCCAATTTCCAGCACATTGCTGTTAAAGCCATCCCTTCAGACCTTGGTGATAAGTGACACGCTGCTCAGAATGCCGCAGTATATTCCGAGCCTCTTCTCTTGAGGCCTGGTAGTGCTCTGGAAGCTTAGTTTGGAATAAATGTAATGTGTCCAAGTGGATACATTCTGAATCTGGGGACAAACAGTAGGGTCTGAATCTAGAGTTCTCAAACATGGCTACCAATTCTTTGGTGCTTTTTTCACCAGGAGGTGAGTGTCTGGGTCCCCTCCTCTTGAATTTGGGTGTTCTTGTGGCTGTTTTGACCAATTAAGTATGACAGAAAGGACACCATTTGGCTTAGCCACAGAAGTGCATGCAGCTTCTTCTTTGTCTGCTAGAATGTTTGCTCGTGGACACTGAGCCATGCCGAGGCCACCATGCCAGAGAGGCCAGGTAGGTGTCACCGTCACCAGGCCCAGCTGCATGACTACCATCAGTGCAACAGGGAGCAGAAGAGTCACCCAGCTGGACTTGCCTGGTTTCTGACTCACAAATCGTAAATTCAAGAAAATGGTTATTATTGTAAACTAAGTTTTGGGGTAGCTTGTAATGCCACAGCAAACACTTGGAACATCTTTTTATATTTTTTCATGTATTCTTTATTTCACGAAGGTATCTTTTCTTAATCTAGTTCCATTTCCTTTAGAGTTGGCGGTGATTTCATCCATATTTTGGCATGACTTTCTTAGTTTTCTGCATTGTCTCTTTCCTGTCCCAGCCTAGATTTTGTTTTCAGATGAAGAGACTGTACCAGGCCTACCAGCCAGGCACCATTGTTCCAGACTCTTTCTCAAAACATCGAACATGACCTTATGTTAAGATAAAAGCAGAGGTGATTCAAGCCGTTCTCTCTAATATCTAAAGAGGCAAAAACAGACAGATGGTTCTGTTGCATTCCAGTGTTGAAATGCCCATGTTTGCAGCCTGTAAGCATGCTTTCAGTCGCACAGTCAGGCTGTGTGCAGGCCGGGGAAGACAGCGCGCTACTGTCTCCCTGGCCTACACATGCAGGATGGTCTCTTACAGATGTTATTACACATTTCTTTGCTTTACTAATTTTAGCTTCCTCTAGAATAAAGTGGCTAAGTGGAATAACAATTTGAAATTCCTTTTTGGCTCCACGATGATACATCTACTTTTTAGACTTGTTAGATTCTAAAATTTAATTTTCTTCTCATCTAGGATATCAAATTATGAGTAGGTTTTGAAACCTTGACCTTTTGGCTTTCTGCCCTTCCCACATTAATTGTTGGAGGAAGACATCAAGCCTCAGGTGAGACCAGTCCTGGGCCCCCTGGGTCTGCTTGACCTGCATGGAGGGTTCCAGTGTGATTTGTTGATAGAGAAAGCTTTCAGGTAGGTTTTTGTGGTTGTTTGGATTGCTTTGCTTTTTTAAACCAGAGTTGAAAATTCGGTGTGAACTGCTAAGGACTAAACCTTGATGTTTGGTATTTTTCTTCCCTCAGGGGAAGCAAGCAGCCAGGAAGAGTAAAGATTTAATGTCGGAGAATTTCATAATTTTTAAAAACTAAAGCATCAGAATGACCTGCTTTGTTAATTTAACAATAATTAACTGAACGTTGTCACAAAACTTACCGTTTGGACCTTGACTAACTGATAGCAGAGAATCTATAAGGTTTCATTTGTGCTATCAGCTTAGTGTAAGAAAAGTGGGTCCCCTGGGTCCCCTAATGGCTGACTGAGTGAGACGTGCTGGGATGACAGACACGCTGGCTGAGCTGATGGTCATCCTAAAGTGAAAACTCTTTGAAAATTACAGCAGCTAAATTTATTTAAAGATTTACTGCAATTACATTTAAAATTGAAATATCATTTTGTTTACAAAAATCAAAATTTTGGATTACTAAAAAAGTTTGAAAACTCAGTTTTTGAGGCAAATTAACAACAGTTACATTTCTAAGACCTCTAGGTATAAAATTTTGACACTAGATGCAAAGACACCATAATTTGGCAAACCACAAACTATTTGAAGGGCAATTAAAAATATATAGTCTCAGTTCTGTATCTCTCTCCTGTTTGGAAGGAAGTAATTTATAATATTTTGTGTATACTAGGTAAAGCTATTTTTGATATTATTTGAATTGAAATCCTTTGTTTGAAGAACAATGTAAGCTGCCACCTGCAGACACGAGTGTGGACTCTTCTGCTGACGAAAGTCTTGACTGAGGCCCCTGCTTTTCCCAGTCGTAACATTTTATAGCGACTCCACCTCCTCTCAGAAAAGCAGCGAACCAACGCCTGTGTACTGTTGCGTCTTTGCATTACAAAATAGGAATGTATCTGTCCACCCATCCGTCCAGTCACACGGTTTTCTGTGAATGGCAACTTAAAACCATGTGAGATGATGACAGATGTGACTGGCAATAGCTAATAATGACGAGTATCACTTGGGGACCAAAGTGATATCTAGAGCAAGGGTTGCAAAACTTTCCAGATAGTAAATAGTTCAGGCTTTGTGGGCCAAGAGGAAAAACTGAGGATATTGTATACTTATATAATAAGAAAGGAAACAAAGGTCTACAATCTTTTCATTGGCGAGTTTCAAAATATAGTAACCAAAATCTAGTGTTTATTTGGGGGGGAATACAGATCTACAGATGAGAAGAATGACATGGTATTTTGGGGGAAGGGTGACATTTGGTTTAATTGGAGTTCAGAGTTAGCCTTCCCTGTCATCAAAATTGATTGCAAATGTTCATCTGTTAATCCTGGTCTGTGATGAAATTCTCCACATTTCATCTTGGAAAACGTCTTTCACACAGAGAAGTCCTCCCAAACGCCGAGAGCCATCCACACACATTTGATTTTCATTGAGCCTATCAGGCGTGTGGCCAGCATTGGTAGAACCCTGTTGGATTATCCTCGATATTTTGTCAAGGTTTTATTACACTGCAGGTTAATCACTTTCTGCTGACGATTGGGTGGCAGCTTCTAAAGCGCAGTCAACAGGTTTGAAATGTGGGGCTTGGCTTTGCCCTGGCGTGAAGGGCTGAGCAACGCAGCTGGGGCTGTGACTGTAGGTGGAGTGTGGGGGGCACTTCTGCTTGCAGTGTGTGACTTCCAGTGACGCTTCCTGTTTGACAGCCGGGGAGGGGAACGAAGCTGGGGAACGAAGCTGCTGAAGTGCCTGTGACCCAAACATGAGTTGTCTTCAAAGTGACTTCACTGCAGTGTGCATTTTGCATTCAGTGTTGTTTGGCTTTGTGACTTTAGGTTGAATTTATTAGGACACCGTGTCAGGCTAGTTCTGTAATCATTCGGTGTTTGATAAAAATGATGGAAGGCATTCTCGTCCAGACCAACTGGCTTCAGTCTCCACCTGGAGCTCAGCAGCTGCTGTGACACATCCCTGCTGCGTGTGCTGGAGGCCCAGATACACAGCTTCTCTTTCCGACACACTGCCCAGGACTGAGGCCTTGCTTTTCATGAGCTGTGGACATTCCCCCAAAGCCCCTACCTCTCGACATGCCTCACGCCTCAAAGCTAACGGCCCAGACAAGTTCCTTTACTCAGGAGCCAGCCATGGCTCAGTCAGGTTGCCATTTGTTCATGGCTTTCCTTGTCGGGCTGACAGATGTGCTACTCATAAAAGTACTTTGATTGCAGCCCGATTTTCATGTTTTGAAAAAATTCTGCTCTGTTGAGCTGACTGGACGTTGAGCTGAGTGCCCAGCCAGGTGTGTGGACGGCTGTGGCATCCCTGGGCTTCCTTGAGCACAGCTCTAGTGTCACAGAACAATGAATGCAACACTGTGAGGGTCTGTGGAGTCACCCACGCACCAGTGCTCCCGGGCAGGGCGTGCGGGGCCCACCTTTCTCCCTCCTCTTGTCCTGACGTGGTGAGAGGGCTGTGGCAGTGGGTGTCATGGACACGCTGCCCATGGACACGCACACCTGGGCACAGCTAGCATGGGTGTGGAACTGGGAGGTGCCACCACAGGGCCCTGCCACAGCCACCCCGCTGTGCCTCGTGGCAGCAGGCAGCCCCGGCTGGGTGAGCACGTGCAGGGGACTGTGCGCCAATATGACTTCATTTACGAACATTGGGATTTGAACTTCAGATCATGTTGAATGTTTTTGAACCATTTATAAACATGAAAGCCGCTCGCAGCTCCCTGGCCATGCAGAGCGGCAGTGAGCAGGCTCACGGCTGCAGTGGGCTGGCTCCCGGAGCGGTCACGGACAATTTGGGTGGCTGAGCAATTAGCAGGCGAGAAGGATGGCTTCCCACCCTGGGTGCAGGAGCCCACCTGTCCCCTGCTTGTCACCCACACGTCCAGGTGTACTCCCACCTCACGCCCTCGCTTAACTGTGAGGTGGACGTGCTGGCAGCTGGCCTGGACGGCCTCTGGGAGGGCCTTGTTGGCCACCCGCCCAGAGCTGCTGTAAGCCCACCTAGCGCTGACGCGCCTTCCTCCATCTGAGCATGTCCTGCGTACCCACTGCCCCTCCCTCCGCCTCTGTCTCCTTCAGTGAGTCAGGCCCAGAAGGACAGGAAGGGAGGGAAAGCGGCAGCTTGTGGGAGCCACGTGTCTGCACTGTGCTCGCCTTATGCTCCACAAGTCTGTTACGGAAACAAGTCAGAGACCCAGAGCAGAATTTGGAAAATCAAATCTGAAATGGAAAGAATAGCATTTTCTGAACTCAATATTTTAACTTTAAAAATCCTAAATGTTTTAAAGTAATAATCAGATGTTATTTTATATCATTAGAATGTCAACAGTGTTGTTTGAATTTAACTCTAATCCTTATATACCGTTTCCCTGAAAATAAGACCTAGCCAGAAAATAAACCCTCGCAGGGTTTTAGGTGCTAAAATATGGCACCGTGGCCTACTGAATATTTTAAGCTGAAGGAGTTTGTGGAAAAGGCACCCTTCTCCCTGAAACAGGTCATAACACCCTCACATGAGGGGTGCGTGCCCTCCACATCCTGGAGGAATCAGCTACGGCTTCTTCTCCAGCTGGGTCTTATTTTCGGGGAAACATGGTAGATGCAACAAAACGTAGTTACTACGCTGTGTTGTGATGTACGCCTTAGTGAAAATGATGCACGTTTCCTGTAAACCCAGTTAGTGAGTGGACTCCTGACCAAAACAGGTGAACAAACTATGGCAATGGCCCAAGAAGTGAGCCTCATGGGTGTTGCCTGGGTCCGTCTGAGTTGCCCACGCAGCAGGGAACCCACCCGGGACCTGGGCTTTCGTCAGTACAGCCTGTTAAACGCCGGCACTGGGGGTGCGTGGCAGAGGCACACACCTTGTGAAGGTGATGATGGTAGGTGCACAGCTAACCTGTAGTAACTACATTTTTGCCTCTTTTACCCGTTTTCCTCTAATAGCTATAGTTTTACCTTGTTAACATGCTTCTATAGATTTGCCGTTCTCTCTTGCCTTCTTCAGTCCTGGAATCCCTACATTTCTCTCCTCATTCCCTCAGAACTGGCTCGCATGTTTTGGTTTCTTTGGACTTTGGACAGTGGTCACAGGGGAGATAGGATTTAGACATTATAAATCCAGGCATTGGTGAAAATCACTCACTCTGTTGAGATAGGCCCCAATAAGACCCAGGGTTTTTCGTTTTGATTAGCATATGAATTAGAATTTACGGGTGCTAATATTTGTTCTGTAAAGCAGAGTATTTTCTCATTGTTACATGTATCCTGCTTATTGTCTCCCGGGACATTTCACATGACTGATGTGTGCCAGTTTCCCCTATTAAAGGGACAACATGCTCCAGATGGAAAGCATGGAAGAGTCAACACTTGGACATCCTCCGAGCACAACTCATAAAGTTGCTGATTTCAGTTGTTGTGCAGACGAAATACTGCAGATATGTCACACTTCACTGGAAGCAGGAAGATGGGAAACTGCACACGTGCACCGTGGAGTTGGCTTCTGGAAGCTTTGCATCGCTGGGCCGCTTGGGGGGTTTAGCTAGCATCTTGTTCTGATAAATATGGTGCTGGAGGTGGGGTCCTGGGCGGGCAGCAGCGCACCACCTGGGGGCTGGGCAGGCATGTGGCTCTCGGCCTCCACTCAGGCTTCCTGAGTGCAGACATCTGGGTGGGGCCTGGCAGTCTGTGTTTTGAGCAGCCACCCAGGTGACTAACCACACAGAAGTCTGGGAGCCACTGGTGGAGCGGCTAAGGGGCTGGCATCTGTCAGCGCCGTCCTGGCTCCCGGGAACCTCTGAGGACTCTAACCCGACAGGTGTGGCGGGGGGGCTCAGGGAGCCTGCATTTCCAGCAGTGGTCAGGGTGACACCTGGAGTGGGCGAGTGTTGTCAGTCCACTTGGGCTTCATTCCCAGCTCTGCTCGCCACAGGCTAATGTAGGACATGTCACTCAGGTCATCTGAGCCCTGTGTCCCCATGTACAGAAGTGGGGACACGTTCTGTGACCTGTGCTGTGTGCCCATCTGTGGACATGAGCTTCCTGTCTTTACCCCAGCGGGCTGAGATCGCTGGCTTCGTACAGGTGGCAACCAGCATATCAGGGAAATCACTCCAGAGAGACTGCAATTAGAACAGACCTTGCAATTAGAAGTGACACGTAAGACTGGACCTTCCAGGACCTGAACACTCCGCAGTGACTTAACCAGCAGTACGAAGGCTGACGACGTCTGAGACGACCTGTGTTCTTTGCTGAAGGAAAGCCTGCTTATTGCAGTGTGGTCATTGTCACATGGAAGAGAACGTCACCTGCCACCTACTGACCCACAGGTAGAATGACAGGCGAGTTGCATGTCTTTCTCCACGACCTCATGTGAGGATCCGAGGCAACTTACATGAAAGGTAGAAGAAAAAATAGCCTATAGTAATTGATTTTCAAAAATGCCTTGAAAGAATGTAAAGAGTGGGCAACATGATTGATGCCCTATCTGACACAGCGTTAGAAAATATTCTGACATACAACAGAGTCGAAAGAGTTCTGCGGTAAACAGTTGACTTCCCGTTATTGAGATCCTACCATTAACACTTTGCCCCTCTCACATTATCACAGAATTTCCTGCCTCTCTCCCCCTCTGTCCACTCAGCAATCCATCTGACTTTTGATACATTTTAAACTGAACCTTACACATCAGCACGGCAGTGTCTACCGTACGTTGAACCTCTCACTAACATTTTAAAGCAGAATTTGTCTCCAGACCTTGTTTTTAATGGCATAGGAGCTCAGTGTGCTACACCACGATGTAATTAAGAAAAACTGTTTGTCTTAATTTTATGGCTTTTGGCTGAAACTGTACATAAGTGGTTAGCTGGATTGCTATAGGTTTAAAATAATGGGAAACGGATGTGTCAGTGACTTAGAGTGTAACTGAGAATGGTTCTTCCCCTTGGTGTGGCTGTGGGACTACTGGCCAGGCCCAGGAAATTACAGCAGAAATGAAAAATGTTAGCAAGCCATGCACTCTGAAAAGTCCCCGAAACATGTAGCTAACATATCTACGTCTGCATTTGCCCCCCAAACTCTCTCATCTTCCTTCCCAGAAAGAAGCATGTACCAGAGCAGTAGATGGCAGCTGTGATGTCTGGCGAGGCTCTTGGAAGCCTCGAAAGACAACCCTATTCCCCGAACTCCTTCACTTGTCTTTCTTCCCAGAAATGTTTACACCGTGTGGGGCAAGGAGCAGGTCATCTGTCATTACACCCCTGAGGATCGTCCGACTGACAGATGCTTGATCTGAATTCGCATTTTTTTGTGAAGTTACCCTGTGGTGACCAGCTGACAGCCCTCAGAGCTTTCCTTGTGGTTGCTGTGTGTGCAGCCCTGCAGCCGGGGACCCCACCCATTCATTGGTCAACCTCAGGGGGCCTCGTTCCCACACTGTTTGAACTCACGCTCTCATCTCATGGCTGGAGAAGTTGGACCCACTGGACAGCCCAGTATTTGGGGCCCAACGCCAATACTTACGGTTTTCTGTTTGTGACATGGCCAGGGATGTCTTGTTGGAGGACACAGTGGTCCTCCGGGTGGCCCAGTGTGTTTGCAAGGGTCCTCAAGATGAAGGAGACAAGTCACGGAATCAGGCTCATCTGTCTCTGGCTTTGCAGACAGAAAAAGGGGCCGTGGGCCAAGGGTGCGGTCAGCCCATAGTGGGAACGCGGCCCTGGTGACACCTGGCTCCCAGCACAATGAGACGCAGTTTGGGCTCTGACGCACAGGACTGCAGAGTGATGAATCGGTGGTGTTCTCGGCTGCTGAGTTTGTGGTCTTTGTTGTTGTGGGACAGCAGGAAGCCAAGCAGAGTGTGCACTGTCCCCAGGAGGGCGTTGTGCGCTGGCCGTACTCCAGCGCGCAGTGTTGAGCTTCAGTTTAGTGGCAGGACTTCCAAAGGCATAAATGGCACGTGACTCATGAGTCGCAGGTCTTGTCCCATTGTCTCCTCCACTCCTCCACCAGGGCCTGTGAGGCCTGCGTACTGCCTGTGCTCACTTTAGGCTTCAGATTCTGCCCTGAGTGCACCAGGCAGGCGGGGGCCACTGCGGGAAGCTGCCGCCTCTAAGCATATGTCCAGGAGCACCCAGGAGCTGGGAGCAGCGGTGTCCCAGAGCCAGCAGGTCCTGTGTGTCACTGACCCTCCTGGCCAGCCCGGGGATGCAGCATGGGAACTGAGGGTGTCAGCATGCAGGCGGGGACAGGTCCCTCCATGGTCAGGGGCTCGCTGTGGGCGGGGGCGGGACACTGGGATGGCTGCTGCCCTGCCGCCTGGGGTGCCGCCGAGCCCTCCGAGTCTCCAGGCTCGAGGTGGCTGCGGAGCCTTCAGGATCCCGGTGTGCGCATTGTCAGTGGAACAAGGAGCCTGTGTGCTGGCCACGGAGGCCCCTCATGGCGCTCCTCAGTGTCCCCCTGTCGCGGGCTTTCTCAGAACACGGTGAAGGAAAATGCCTGGCTGTCCTAGTTGGGGGCGGCACAGTGTGGGTACATCTGCAGCCTGACATCACAGCATCTGTGGGTTCTTTCTGGATGAGACCTAACAGTTCTGTCACATCGACCCATGCAGCACAGGCCACCCTGGGGCACAGCTTTGACCCAACCACTTGGCACCACGTGGACTGCTGGGCTTGCTGCCCAGGTGCCACTCGTGTTTCTACATCACAGACACTCGCCTGACTGTGTGCAGGCCTCCTTCTCCTGGCCTGGTACGTGCTGGTGACAGTAAAGGGGCAGTGCCCGAGGAGGAGGGCGCTCTCCAGCAAGGAGCTCTCACATGTGTCACTCAGCACTCCCCAGGGAAGGCTTAGCCGCGTTCCTGCTTAAGTTACTGTGAGTCCCTATCGATGTACCGCCGCTCATTCAAGAAAAGTGGCACGCTGTGTACACAACCTCCATTTCCACTCAGAAACGGACATTTCCCAGCGTCAGGGATCCTGTCGTGTGAGACAGCTGGCAGGACACAGCCACTGAAACAATCTGGATGTGTTCACACTTCTGTTTGACTTGTACGTGTGTGCTCACACGCGTATGTGTGCGTGCACTTGGTTCTATGCAGTGTTACTACTTGAAGTGAAAGATTGCAGTTCTATTCTGTTTTAACTACTACCTTCAATTTTGTAACTTACATACTTAGCTGTAACTTTTAATGGAAAAACTGAAGTTATTCTGTATCTGTTTCCTCCTGGACCAGAGTCAGGTCTTTCCAGGCTTACGTGGTGCAACAGGCATTTCTGTTACTGTCGTCCAGCGTTTTGTTATTTAGAGTTTCTGTCAAATTCTGTGTCACTTTTTCCTTGTATCTTATTTGTTCTAGGTTTTCCTCTCTTGCTGAAATATATCTTTTCATGTCTTTTTTCAGTAAGGTATTGAAAGTAAGAAATACTATCTCTTAGTTTTTGAAAGTGTCTTCATTTTGCCTTCACATTTAAGTGACAGTTTTGCTTGGTATAAATTAACATATTAACACATGTTAATATTAGTTGTAATATATTAACAGTTTGAAAATATTGCTTTATTGCCTTCTGATATCTACTGTTGCTGATGAGGAATTTGTCATCCTTTACCTCAATTGTCATTTCTTCAAAATTGCCTTTATTACTGTGTTCTAAATTCTATCATAATTTTGAATAATTCCAAAGTTTGGATGATTCTTTAATATTATATCCCAGTAAAATAGTTCTTCCTTCAAATGTGTTTTGTGTAGGCAGTGTTCTGCCTTTGTTATTCAATTGCATTTTTTATTTCCAATACATTCTTTAACATATCCATCTTCTTATATTTCATTACAATTTGTAAAATAATTTCTTATTTTTATTTGGCTTTTGTCCATTCATCTCTTTTAAAATTATTCTTCAGACTGTGTTTTTTATTGCAAATTCATCTGCAGTTACCTCCCTCTTGTCATTCGGTGTTCTATCTTGTAGCATTCGGTGTAAATATGTGTTTTCGTTTTACAGGTTCATTTTCAGCTGAGCGCCCCACTTAGTTTCTCCCCCTTTCTCTCCACTTCTCTCTCCCTTAGTCTGCACTTCGCAGTTGCTTCCTCCCAAACTCATTGGGCCTCAGTGCAGGGCCTTGGAGCCATGTCTCCTACCCCTTGATGTGAGGACACCGAGTTCTTGACATCTCGCCACTGGGCAGCCTGTCACGAACTTGTCCTTTGATGAATTTTGTGTCCCCCAGGCCTGTATTGAGTATAAGCTGCAATTGCAGTATACAATGCCACCTCTTTTCCAGAACAGGGGCACCCCGCCATTTCCAGCTCCAGTTGTTTTGTGGAACGCCCACTTCCTGTTGTGGAACACCCACTTCCTGTTGTGGAACACCCACTTCCTGTTGTGGAACACCCACTTCCTGTTGCGGAACGCCCACTTCCTGTTGTGGAACACCCACTTCCTGTTGTGGAACGCCCACTTCCTGCCACAGACCAGTGAGCCCAGCGTTTCATGTGTCACGCTATTTCTGTTTGTGGAGAAAGTTTCTTGTTTGGCGCCTGGCTATGTCAGTTTATTTTTCTTGTTACACTTTCTGTGTAATTTCTATATGTTTGAAATACAGGAGAGGCCTCATAGCAGGAATTAAACATTTGACCTCAGCTAGGGGCTCTGGGGCCGTGAGGAGGCTCCGTTCGTGACGGCACACCTGGGGGGTCACCGCCGTCCGGCGCTTGCGCAGCGTTGCATTTTCCCGGGCGGTCAGTGGGAGGCGGGCAGTTTAAAACCACCCATGAAAAGCCGTTTGGCAGCTGAGGAGCTGAGCCGGGCCCTGTCACAGCACAGGGGACGTTTCAGGTCTGAGGCTGTGACGCTTCATTCTCGGGAGGTTTCTGGGCCGTGAGAACAGCCGCAGGTCTTCAGAGGCACAGGAGTGACAGAGACGCCACTCACACGTCTGTCCCCCACCAGAACGGGGACACCGTGTGGTCCTGCCAGCCCTTCGGTCCTCGGGGTGCCCGGAAGGAAAGCGTGCGCGGGGCACGTGTGCAGACTCAGCGTGGGGACAGCGACCGACCGGCCGGCCACCTCACTGCCGTCCACAGGCCAGCTGGAGCCGTCACAAAGGGCTTTGGTGGGTGTGCGGTTCCTGCCCCGACAGGCGTTTCCCACGCAGCCATCGCTGTGTGCTGACACCAGCATTAGTGACATTTTCGAGCACTTGCGCTGCCACCCGTGGGGTTTCCTGTAGCTCCCAAAGCGTCTGGGGCACAGCTGCCCCATTATGTCAACCTGGCCCTCCCCGTCTGCTCCTGGGTGACCGCCAGCCCTGGTGCCACCTGCCTGCAGGAGCTCCCCGGCGCAGGCCCAACGCTTTCCCATAGGGATGCAGGAAGGACATGCTGTGCTCCGCCCTTGCTGGGACTCCTGGCCGGAGGGCTCTGTGCTGAGGAAATCCACGGGGCCCTTGACGGCAGCTCGTGCTCTGAGACCCTGGCCTCCAGCCCCTGCAGGACTGACACTCCCTGGTTCACTGGTGGGGCACTACGTGTCCAGAACTGTCCCCCTGGGCAGGCCCTTGTGTCCAGGCCGCTGGTGCCGACAGAAAGGTGCACTTAACGTGGGGTTTGTGAAGTTGATTTACTGGAACAGCTTGGGGGAGGCTGGAGCATGGAACTCCAGATCTCCCACACGTTGGACGTCAGCGCATTTAAGTGCGGTTGGGATATTTATCCTGGGTTAGAGACATTTGAGGAGTAAAGGAATTACGAATTTCAGTCTTTGGCTGCACACTGCGGCCGTCTGCCCGGATTTCAGAAACTGGTGCCCAGGCCATCCCGGAAACCCTGAGTTGACTGATGGGGGAGGGCCCGGTCAGTAGCCGGCTGCCTTCTGTGAAGCCGAGGGGCGTGGTGGAGGCTGACGCGCTGCTCTGCTCTGACGTGCACATGCCTCTGCAGACAGGCTGCCTGCATACTGCGGCGGATACCATGCATCGTGGTGTTTTCTCTTCTGCAACCTGCAGACGAAACGGGAGGCCATTTGGGCTGAAACAGGGATGGTGGGACATTCTCCCTTCCTCTGCCACCATGGCCCATTTCCAAACATTTTCAAACATGAACCCGTTGCAAATCTTTGCACTTTCTGCCTCTGTCAAGACCGTCCTGTGTGAGATACTGTCCAAGGTTTCCACAGCAGAGGCGACACCACACAGCCTGTTAATGAGAAGAAATTAACACAAATGCCTACGCAGGGGGTGCCAGGTCCTCATCCAGCTCTGCAACTTTTCACAAACCTGCTTGATGCGTCAGCGTCAGCATCGGGACATAAAACACAGCTGGACTTCTAAGGTTGCCTTGACCTGAAATCGTGCAGCCTGAGTCAGTGGTCATATGTCAGCAGACGCAGACGTTGAGAATTTATGAAGGATTTGACCAAGGGAAATGAGAAAATAATATGGGCGTAAAATGCTTTATATTCAGGAGCTTAAAACGTCATGACACTGATTTCCCGTAAGCTTCAGAACCAGGTCACCTGTAGGAGCAGCTCCTGCAAAACGGGGCCTGAGACAATTAGGGACAGACCTAGACAGTCCGTAGTGAATGCACCCTGTGCGTTACCTACAGTCCTTCACACACATATGTGCCAAACACGTAAACACGGCGTCCACCCTGAAGCATGACTATGTCCCCATTTGACAGGTGGGGACACTGAGGCACAGACAGACCAGACAGCTACCTGCAGTTCCATCACTAGTAGCTGGGCCAGTCGCCTGTCGGTCTGGCCGTTTTTACTTCCATCACTGTGAAATCGTGGTCGTTTTCTTGCTTTTACTCCCTACAAGCCTCTAAGTTTATTTCACAAGGTTAAAAAAAGGAGATAGCCTTGGAGTGTTCTCTTTCTGGTTATGTGCCAACTACAAAACAAACCAAATTCAGAAGCATCATTGGACGAGGGAGTTTAATAAGGGGACTTAAAAACCAGCGCTGTACATGTAAGATGTACATGCAAGCTGTACATGCAGAGAAGGGTGACCTGCATGGCCACATGTGACACTGACATGTCACTGTCTTTTGCTGCCCACTGTCGCCTTTGGTGCAACCGTGTAAGGACAGTAGCATTGAATATAGCCTTAAAGTCCTGCCTCAGGGAAGATTTAGAAGTTCGCTCTCATTCTAAATTTATTTTTTTGATAGATGAAGCTGAACAGAAATTTCAGAGTTTCCTTCCTTCCCACAGAGACAGGCGAGCTCTGGCTTCCGTCACGCACGCAGGTCACCTTGGCTGGCCAGCCACACGGCCCTGGGCCTGTGTGTCACCAGGCAGGGGCCCCCGCTGTACAATTAAGCAGTGACCCATGTTTCTCTTCACTCTAACGACATGCGGGCTTTCACCCCTTCCCGCCCGTCCAGTGAAATGCAGTGTTCATGACCAGGGCCATCTCCATGTTACAGGAATTATGGGAAGTGCATCTCTTCAGCGGCTGTGCTTTTATATCCCATGTCCCTGTGATGTCTTCATTATCTCTAGCTGCGAGACATGAAGAGAGGCTTTCAGAGCACAGAGAGTAATGCGCCTTTGGGAATAAAGGGTTCCTCTGTTGGGATGAATTTCAAATCAAATAGTTTTAAGCAAATTAGACTACACATACTTTTTAAAATACCATTTTCATCAATTTTTCTTAAGACCCCAAACTGTTAACTATCATCGAAAGAGATTTACTCTGCATTGCTCTGAGTCCACGCGATAACTTTTCTCGTGTTTTGCAAAGACGCTGTCAGTGTGGGGATTCATTATGTTTAGGAAAGACATCTCATGAAAGAATAGTTCGTGGATAACCCCAGGTCAAAAAATAAAATGCACCTTAGGCCACGTCCATGCAGGAGAAGTGTACACGGGAAACTTCTGGATTTTATTGGCGCGACCCTTGTCGGTTCCCCTGGATCACACTCCCCTCATTCCCTGTCCTACTCGGGCGTCACTCACGGATTCATCACCCTTCACGAGCACGTGGGCCCCGTCTTCCAGGCGTGCCAGCCCTCGCGTCAGGGGAGGCCTGAAGGGGGCCGGCGCAACAGGCCACTCGAGGGCGGGACTCGGCGTGAAGCCCAGCAGGGAGGGGGGCGCTTTGCCCTCTGCTGCGAGTGCACGCACCTGCCCTGTGACATGGGGCCTGTGCGAGTCCACAGACAGGCCTGGACTCCTGATGGCACCTCCTTCCCTTGTCATCAAAGCAGAGAAGTGTGCTTGTGGTCACGAGGCCGGTGATGCTTACGCCACAGGTGACTGGTCACTGCAGCTGCCTTTCTAGGGGCTCAGCTGTGTTCACTTGGTTCCCAGATGGGCGCTGTTTTGATCCCCATTTATAGGTAAAGAAGGCAGCAGCAGTCACGTAACCGTGCTCCACTTTATAGATGGAACCCTGAGGCACGGGAGGTTGCATGACCTCACTGATGACACAGCTGTGGCTCCCGCCCAGGCAGCCTCTGCTGCCTTCTGTCCCTGGTGGGCCAGGTGCATTTTGTATCAGAAATGAGGAAACCGCAAAGGTTCTGAAGAATCTTGAGTTTGCAGAAAGTGGGTGACGTCAGAACTGTTTAGACAGTAAAAGACTGGGCAGAGCTGTTGCCTCCCTGAGACGTGGAAGACGGCTGCTGGTGAGTAACAAAACGGGCCCAATGCTCGTCAAAACAGAGAGAAAGGGGACGCTTAAAAGTTGTCTCCTGATGGAGGAGATAGGACAGGTGTGATGTTTGACGATTACTAGGGAAGTAAGGAATAGAAACATTTAGCAGTTTAGCAACCGGTGTCATTAGAATTCAGTTCATGAGTCAGCTGCATCACAAGTGTGAGTGAACCCTGGCACTTAGGACATAGAACTTGGCCGATTTTTTCCATGTTCCTCATGACTGCTAGAGATGGAAACCAATTTTTTTCCCCATTTGGTTGTTAATTGTTGTTTTTCAGAATTACTTCGTTGTGTGCATATAAGGCATGTGAAATTGAAAAAATAGGCTTTTTCATGCTTTGGGCATTCAGACACCTAGAGTTTTATAATATTGTGTTTATGGCATAGGCTCTTAATTATTCAAATGAAACATTACTGTACAATTAAGCCTCACTTACCCCGGTGTACGCACATCATATTTGCAGCTAAATAATGGAGTTATGTGGCTTAGAATGCAAAGGCTCACTTCTTTCCTCAGTAGGGATTTTGGACATGATTAACTTTGAATAATATTTTGCCATCTCCTATTGTCTGCACTCCTTTGTCCAACATGATAGAAGTTATTATTTTTTAAAATTAAGGTTCATTGATGCATAATTTACATATAGAGGAGTTCACCTCTTGTGGTGATCAGTTAATGAAAGCTTACACATGTACACGGTCATACGACCTCCCCGCAGGCAAGACGGACACTAGGTCCTGCCCAGGTGCCACTGCAGTCAGGATGGCCCTGTCCCCCTCCCCAGAGGCCTCATGAGCCCCTCCACAGTCAGCTCCCTCTCCCCCACCAGCCAACAATTTTATTTCTGTCCCTCTATGGTCTTCTCAAGAAGCCATATAAATTGAATATTATAGTATGTGTTTAATGTATGGATTTTTTCACTCATCATAATGCTTTCTGAGACTTTTTCACATTGCTGCATGTGTCAGAAGTTTGTCCCGTTGTGGGACCTCACAGTTTGTGTGCACACCCATCAGCCTGTGGACGTTTTGGTCGTCTCCAGGTTTTGTCTGTTATGAACAAAGCTACTAGAAGCATTCATGAACAGCACTTTGTGAGAACATGTTTTTATTTTTCTGGTATCGATAGTTACATGTCTGATTTCTGGGTCACATGTGAAGTGTATGTTTTACTTTATAAGAAACTGAAACTGTTTTAGAAGTGATCATGTAATTTGACTTCCTACCAGCAATGCGTGAGCATTATGCTTGTTTCACATTGAGGGCAGGGTATTTTTTTTATTCTAACACCAGCTAAATATAGTTCAGAAAAGTGATTATAGGGAAATTTAGTTATGAACTTGTATGAAACCTGTGTGAATCCTAATGAAACACGAGTTGACTGAATTCAACTGTGTAGTTAAAAATGCATCTTGACTATCCCCAAATGCCAAATTGGTTCACTATAAAAAAATCCAATAACTTAATTTACTACTTTGATAAAAAGAAAATAGTTTGTGTTATGTTAGTAGATGCAGAAAAAGCATTTAAGTCCATTACTCTTCAAGGTTTTTTTTAAAAAAGGAAATCTAACAAAGTAGGAATAGAAAGAAGTTTCTAATCTGGTAAAGATTATATGCCAAAATATATTGCAGATATAATACTTCATGGAGGAATGTTATATGCACACTCTTTAAGATCAGGAATGTGACTAGGGTACCTACTCTTATTTAAGTCCTGTTAACATAATCCTGGAGATCCAAGTTGATAAAAGAAAAAAAGGAAAGAAAAATAGAGTGAAAGGCTTGGAAGAGAAGAGACAAAACTCATTATTTGCTGATGATTTGACTCATTTAACTGGAATGTAATATCTAGCTACAACAATCAATACACCAATAATAACTAACTAAACTTAAATAAGATTTCCATCATAGTAGCAAATAACACTTGAAAGTAAGAAAAACAAGTAACTGTGTTCAGGAAAACTTTAAAACTCTAATAAGCTGCATAGAAGAGGATCTGAGGAATACTACTATTATTCCATGTCCTCCCATAATTTAAGTTACATCTCAATATTATAAGGATGCTGATTCTTCACTAATTTGTACATTTATTGCAATCTCAATCAAAATTCTAGTAGGGTTCAATAAATTTATTCCAAAAAATGTAATGTAGAAAAAGATTCATAAAAGCCCAAGTTAACTTCATGTTTTCTCTATTAGATAGTAAGAAGTACTTCAAAATCACAGAAATAAAAGCAATGTGATATTGGTTCAAGAACTTAAATTAAGCTAGAGGACTATCATAGAGAATTCAGAGATGACCAGTGTATGTTTGGGGGCTTAATACATATTAAATATGACACCACGAAACAATGAGGAAAAGATGGGCTATTTGCTGCAATGTTTAGGAAAAGATGGCTCTCTATTTGAGGAAAAAAATGTTTTTCTATTTAAACATGCACATTTCTGGTGATTTAAATATGTAAATGTGAAAGGTAAAACTGTAAGTAAGTAGACTCAATTGCGGGAGAATAGCTTTGTGACCTGTGCTTGGGAAAGACTTCGCAAACAAAATGAAAAGTGTGAAACATGAAACAGAAAATTTGGTGAATTTATTTTTATCAACATTAAAGATTTATTTTCAATGAAGGACTCCATGACAAAGTTAATAGCTGATAGTAATATTTAAAACTGAAAAATGAGTCATACATAAAAAAGTGGGCCTGTTTTAGTGTCGCCGCCTGTGCCTCACCTCACCCTAACTGAACACAAATCTCCATGAGTAGGGCTGGGCGCTGGAACCCACTCCGTTGTGGTAGAGATTCAGAACGAAGCTCACCAGTTGAGAAAGATTATTATGTGTGCTGTTCTGGAAATTTACTATAAATTTAGGTGTAGGTTTATTATTATTTGTCTTTCCTGGAGCTAATTTTGCTCCCTCAGTGACAATTTGATTTTTCTCTAACTCTGCATACTCATAATTCTAGCGTTTATCCCTTCAAATGCTCCTGTTCTCCATTCTCACTGTTATCTCCTTCTAGAACTCCTACTAAATGGTTACTGGGTGTAGTCTGTCATCTAAACTCTCTTTCACAATTTCCATCCTTTCAGCTCAATCAGTTCTGGATGATTTCTTCATATCTGTTTTCTAGTTCACTAACTCTTCAGCTATTTCTAATCAGCGTGTAATCAATTAGTTGAATGTTTATATTCAATGACTCTACTCTTATGTAGTTTCACTTTGGTTCTTTTTAATTTTCCAGCTCTTTATTGGAGCACCTTTTTCTTTTATTATGTTTCTAATCATTTTCAACATACTTAGTGGAAGACTGTATATGATGGCTCTATTGTCTAAAGTTTTTAGTACTCTATTTCTGCTGCTTTTGTGTCCATTAACAATAATTCATTGGGAAACACCCTGAGATGCCCTTCAGCAGGGTTGGTCCTGAGGGTCCTGTGTAGCTTTAGTTGAAGGGGTGGCCCAGGGTGGTCACAGTTTTCCTCTACCAGGTGCTCTGGGAACATTAGTAGCTGAGATTGCATTTCTTGTTTTTGTTAATTACATGACTGGGTATTATGTGTCACATAACATGAGTTAAAACTCAGACTCTTATAAGGGATTTCCTTATCTCAGGCTAGGATGTCCTGTCTCCTGTGGCACCTGGGTGGTCTTTCTGGTCCATGCATCACTCAAGTTCAAACACATGAATCTTCTGGCTTTGTCCAGGCTCCTCCGGCCCAGTACCCTTCCTCGTGAGACCCCAAATCCTCATCTCCTGCATTCCCGTGGCCAGTGCAACCCAAGTCCCACTCCCCCTCACCACCCTTTCTAAACAAAATAAACAAACCAAACTAGAAATCAGTGATTTGCCCAAGGCAGACAGAGTGTGACCTCATAAACTTATTCTCTAGCTTTCAGTCATTTTGTGATTTTTGCCCTATTTTCTTACCAGCTCAACTATATACATTAATGAGTCCTGCAAAAGCCTCAGAATTGCCTTTTCAACAATAACTTCCCTGGAGTTTGCAATCTGCAACAGCAAACTAAATATCCCTACTTTAGGTGAAATCAAACCATCCGCTCTAATGGGATATCCTAATTTCCTTTTAGGAAAAGAATAATTTCTGTTCCTCATACTTTGTCTTTCAGCCTCGCTGATTTCTGGGAAACTTCCATCCACATGGTTATCCCACGAGCCTCAGGTAGCTGAGCACCTGACCCCACTTGGGCCACATTTTGAAAATGAAACTGAGAGGGAGCAGTGATTGATGCTGAAACCTGGTGGCTTAAGTGGTCTCAGGTTTTTGTTGCTGTTTGTTTTATTTGTTTTGTTTTGTTTTTCTGACCATGTGGACCAGAGAATTAGAAACACATGGTTTCTAAAGAAAAAGAAGAATAAAGAAAACATATAAGACAGAGCAGACCCAGGTAATGACAGAAGTGTCCTGGTGACATTTAAGTCTATGGCTTTGGGTTTTCTGGCTCCAAAACCCACTTTTGCCCTTCAGCCCCTCAGACATTCCAGTGACCATAGAGTGAAACACCTTTCTCTAAACAAGTCTCAGTCGGGCTCTGTCCCTCGCAGCCAGGAATGTCATATCCTCTGAATGCTCACAGCAACTCCTCAGTCCTCTTCATAGAGACTTCGGGAGGATGTCCACTCTCCCCATCTGTGTTGCATTTTGTCACCTGGCTCCAAAAGGACTCATTTCATGTCTCTATGTCCTTAAAAAGGTCTCACTTAAAGCTGACGGTTTCCCTGTCTTCCTGTGACTCAGTTTTCTGTGACACTCCAAGCAGCCTTTCCCCTGCTGCCTTTTCCTCTCTTCAGCTACCAAGTGGTAGCTGCTCCACAGAAACCTGGAAACATACAGCATACGAGGTCTGACAATTAAGTCCACAAACTCATCCTAGAAAAAGTGCTACATCCCTCATTGCTGAATGTCACTACGGTCACCTTCGAAGTACTCCCCTTGGGAAGCTATGCACCGATGCCAGTGCCTAGTCCACACTTCAAAGCAATTTTGGAACTCTTTTTCTGGAATGGCCATCAGAGCTGTCATCGTATTACCCTTGATGTTCTGAATGTCATCAAAATGTCTTCCTTTCAATATTTCCTTTATCTTTGGGTAAAGAAAGAAGTCACTGGGGGCCAGATCAAGTGAGTAAGGAGGCTGTTCCAATACAGTTATTTGCTTACTGGCTAAAAACTCCCTCACAGACAGTGCTGTGTGAGCTGGTGCATTGTCGTGATGCAAGGGCCATGAATTGTTGGCGAAAAGTTCAGTTCCTTTTCGTGTAACTTTTTCCTGCAGCCATTTCAGTAGTTCCAAATAGTAAACTTGGTTAACTGTTTGTCTAGTTGGTACAAATTCATAATGAATAATCCCTCTGATATCAAAAAGGTTAGCAACATCGTTGCAACAAGTTCACGAACTTAATGGTCAGATCTCATGTATTCCGTTTATGTCGATGAAGGTCTGATATTAAAAGTCAGATTCCTAGCCAAATTAAAGATAAATTCTGGTGAAAGAGAACTGATGTGTTCATTGCTTTGTTGCTTTTCTTTTTTCTTAGTGATTCAAGAGTTTGGAAATAGCAGTGCCTCAGCTGTCTGAATATTATTTTTATGTTGTTTCAAGATTTGTTCTGAAAAGGGGTTATTAGTGTTCTAAGACATCATTAGTAGGAGATTTGCAGCAGTTTTGCAGACTGAGTTATTTAGAACAGATAAACCTCACTTTTAAAAGGCATGGATGTATGTGGTTTATCGTCGTTGTCTGTGATACAGTCCAATTGAAGAAAAATTTACAACAAATTTGACATGTCCATGAGTGTAAAATTATTTGGGGACTTACAAATAAACACAGCTGTGCTCCACCATGAAATCTGACGTTGCTTTCGCCTTTTCTTTGAACTAAGAACTAAGACCCCTCCCCACCCAAAAAAAGAAAATCTGCAAGGTGAGCATCAGTTTGTTACTCTTAGGACTGTGGAAGTGGTAACTCAGTGTGAACTCACCCCAATCGGATTTACCTGTATGTACCTGTCGTGACCGGTTCCATGGTGACGCTAATGCTTGTAGATGCTTTGGTGTCTGGCTCTGACGGTACTTCACCTGCATGAGCCGCTTCGTCCTCGCACCTCCTCTGCAGGCGGCTTTCCTTCCCCAGAATTATCACGTGGTGTTTACCCAAGCCGATGTGGCGAGAACTCAAGTGACTTGTCCGGATCACACAGCAAACACGTGGAAGAACCAGGGTTTGACTCCACATCTGTTTCATAATCACCACACTGAAAACTCTGGGAGGTATTTAAAATTTCAGCCAAATAATAAAAGTTCTAGATTCTTCTCTGTGTTGCTTCTAATAGCTTTCCGGGTCTCTGGTAGTGTAGGACATTCGTGTCTGTGCCCGCGTCCTCATCTGCGTCTGTGTCCTATCCGCCTATGTCGGCACCAGTATAGGGACCCAGCCGGGGCCCCGCTCAGACTGCAGCGCGCTGGCACTCGCCCGTGTAGCCCCAGTTCCGACGTTGCTGAGAAGTAGGTCAAGGACAAGCACTGGGAACCACCGTGACCGGCGGGTGGAAGTCCCATGGAGCCGCCCTCTGCGACACTGAGGGTGCTGGCACTGTCCCGAACTCACTGTTCCCGTGTCACTGGCTCCTGGGGGCTGTGCGGGGGCAGCCAAGCTGGACCCTCAGAGCGAGTGGCAGGCAGGAGCCACGCTGAGCTGCCCCCACCCTGGGCACGACGGGGGGAGGAGGACCGTGAAGCCGCAAGCTCTGGGCTACTTCAGGCCCCGTGGGAAAGGACAGGAAGCCACAGTGCAGTGGTTTGTCCCTTAGCCCCCAGGACTGGAGAGCAGGCGGGCGCCTGCAGTGTAGACAGGCTCTGACCAAGGCACAGAAAGTGCTAGAATGGCCGGGGAAAGTCGTTTGAATCAGTTGCTAAGAATGGCTGTCGCACACATGGAGTGATGGTTTCTAACACACTTTGTTCTCTGGTTCAGAAAGTCGCAAAGGAGGAAATCGTGCACCGTGAGCCCACGTCTCCCTTAGGGTTCTCAGTCGGTGACGGTGACTGAAACCATGTTGTGTTATATTCTTCGTCACAGCTCGCGACGGCCACCTTGGATGGCAAGCTTCAGCTGTTTGTGGCCGAGTGACCGCGGATGTGTGGTGGGCCCAGGCCGCCGGGACCAGCAACGTGAGGACAGAGGGTTTCATGGCTCGGCCAGTGCCTCCGGCCTCTGGCTTCCCAAGCTGCTCGGCTGTGTTGGTGTCACACTCATGTCCATGAGCCTCCTGCTCCTCAAAAGGCCCCTGTGGGACCCAGCCCTCTGCACAGAGTGTGGTGACGTGAAGCAGAATGTTCTTGAATAAAAAGCATAGTGCTTGTTCCACGGCCTGGATTTTGCTGAGGGTGGCGGGGACTTCGCTTCGGGCGGTAGACACACAGTGGTGGTGGTCGGGGAGGGGGGGGGCGCCCTAACTGGTGCCCTGGCTTCACTTGGTGAACCGGCCTCTGCCCAGGGCCCTCTCTTCACACAGTTTGCTTCTGGGTCCTCCTCCCACGGCGATGGCCGAAACAACAAGGCTGAGTCCAGCTGCCTCTTCAGGGACAAATAGCTGTCCTGGGAATCCACTCTGCACGTCACTGCCTCCCAAGGTCTCAGAACCAAGTCTTTCTAGGATCCCAGAGAGTCTGGATGTTTCTAGAACAATTCCAGATCCCACATGACCAACAACATGGATGCTACCCATGTTAGGGTCTCTTCAGGCCAGTCTGGAAACACCTTGGGAAGGTCCAGTGTCCTCCATGCCATCTGGGAAACCAGGGGTGGGGGTGTCCCTCCCCCCGAGGCACCGACTATCCCCATTGCCTCTTTTCTCCCAGGAGATGCAGTGTGCTGCCACCCCACCTAAGAAGCGTCACAGGCCTGAATTCCTGGGTTTCTTATTGGAATTCTCATGCATTGACCATAAATCTGTATACTTTTTCTTGCAGAGTTTTTGAGAAGCAGAATTTATAATAACTCATTTTTATTTTACTTACATTTAGAGTTATCCAAACGCTTTTTATCCATTTATAGTAATTGTTTCCCTTTGTTAAAATGAAATTTAGTTAAAACTAGATAAAACTAGGCAAATAAAGCAGTTTTAGGCAAGCAAGCCCATGGAATCATATTTAATATTCTTAATTTCAGTCATATCATTTAAAAAAAATTTTATTCTTAGTTTTGACAGAATACACATACCATAAAAATCACCATCTTAACCATTTTGAAGTGTACAGTTCAGTGATATTAACTTCATTCACACTGTTGTCAGCTGTCACGATTCATCTCCTGAACCTGTTTTTTCCCCAAACTGAAACACTGTGCTCACTAAACACTGTCTCCCACCCCCTCCCCAGCCCCTGGCGACCACCATTCTACTTCCTGTCTCATGAATTGGACTCCTCTGGGGACCTCTTATAAGTGGAATCACACAGTATTTGTCCTGTGTCTGGCTTTTATCACTGAGCATAATGTCCTCAAGGTTCATTCATGTCATAGCAGGTGTCAGAGCTCTAGCGCCACTAACGGGCTAAGGGGTGGACTGTCCCGGACCCCGAGGCTCCTGTTCAGCTTTGATGCCCCCGCGACTTGGTAGTTCTGCACACGCCAGTGAAGGACAGTCGTTGCTGTCACTGGATCGGCAGTAACCTGTCTGCTGAAGGTGCGATGTATGATGTTCACATTTTATCAGCATTATGAGGCTAGTCCACATTTTCAAGCAATGAGTAAGTGTACTTTCATGTAAAACCCATCGGTTCTTCTACCTCCATCACAGAGCAGTAATGAAAATAGTGTATTTATGTAGAACTTCTCACTTTTAACTTGATTTCATGTCATTATCACATTTTTAATAACCCTATGAACTTACAGGTATTGTTATTATTCATTTTCCAAATACCTGACAGAAGCTATGCCACTGGGAGGGTAGTGATGAAATTTCACCTTGGAAAACCCACTTGAAAGCATTGTATTCACCTACAAAATTCACATACTTAATCCGGTTAAGAGGACCTGGCCTTCTTCGGGGTATGTGGGAAGAAGATTGCTGCACCAGGCTTTCTAACAATGCTCCAGCCAGGACAGAGGCGCTGAGGTGGTGAGAGAGCTTGGCTGGCCGCAGGCTGCCTAAGTCCTCCTGGTGGAAGTGGACCTGGGGAGGGGCGGGCAACAGTGAGAGGGAGGTGTCCAGCTCCAAATGTAGGCACGAGAGTGACAGAGGGGTCCTTGCCGAGAGAAGAGTCCACAGGGTGCTCCTGAGGAGACCTGGCCAGGGAGCGAGCAGAGGTGGGGGTGGGGGCGGTGGGCAGAGTGTCCCAGGGAGGGCCCAGAGCACTGCTGGAAGAGCTTTTCTAGATGACAACCTCTGATTTCAAGACCATCTTAGAGTTGGTGAAGTAGGTTAACCTGCTTGTCTTCCTGGCTCCCCACAGGGTTTTACAAGGTAAGGATTCTCCACTTTACAGGTAGAGAGACTGAGGCTCGGTGCGGCTTCCTGGATGGATGTTTCAGGTTGGCCACCTGCAGCTCTTGGACAAGTGGAGACAAGAGGGTGAGAAGGTCAGCGGGTGAGCTCAGTGGGGAAGGGGTGCTGTCCTCCAGGGGTGTCCCGGCGTCCGATGGGAAAGGGGGACAACACAGGGCTCTGTCTAGCCTGCTTGAGGCTCTGTAATTACACGGCTGTGAAGATTCCTTTTTGGTATTTGAATGATAAAATGATTCATATTATGTGGCATATGTCATGGTTTTGCACAACTTTTGGCACACCCATGTTTTGGAGACAACAAAGCAGGAATGTGACCGTGGTCCGCCCAAGCCCTGCTGCAGAGGGGGTGGTCTAAACAAATTCTGGAATAAACAATTGATGTTCATTTTTTACATTCTGTTTAAAGGCATTATTTTCAGATGTGGACTTCATTCCTTTTCATTAGCGTAAGTAGAACTGACTTCATATTTCAGACTTTGGGGGGGAAGGTGCCTGGGTATTTTCTTAGAAAAGGTGCTGTTATCAGTGTTTTGCAAATGAGTGATTGTCGCATGGAGAAAAGATAAAACTGTGCAATATGCAAACACCTACAGATCCTTCTACCTGATGAATAGGTTTAAGTGGGGAGCAGACAGTTCCGTGTTTGACAGGATACCTTTTTCAGACACCTAGCAGGTACCTTAGTGTCCATTTTAGATTGAACCAGATAAACTTACCAATAGTCAACTGTTTGACCTACAAAAATGCAACATTGTATGGTTTAACCAAATATGTTTTTCAAAAGAGGGATTTAAAATATATATATATATATATATAGTTGTCGGAAAGTCATGGTGCAATTTTGCAACGAAAAACATAGAAAAAATACGTCATGACTTTTACAACAACCCAATATAATTCTGTCTCCCTCCTTTCCTCTTTTACTTCTTTCTTATTTCTCACAAAAATAATTTAGTGCCAACTTTGTTTCAGGCTCTAATTAGAAATAACTTTTTCATTTGTTTTTTGGTATGTTCCCAACTTAATTTTAATTTTGCTTCTATTAATAGCATGGTAAAGTTGTTCTCCCTTATCTGTTGTTTTGCTTTCTGAAGTTTCAGTTACCCAAGGCCAACCAGGTTCCAAAATTACTAAATGGAAAATTCCAGAAGTAAACAATTCTTAAGTTTTAAATTGCCCACCATACTGAGCAGTGTGGTGAAACCTGGTGCCCCCAACCCCACCCCGTGCACCATCCCACCCAAGATGTCCATCTTTCCTTGCCCGGTGTGTCCTCACTGTGGATGCCTCCACCTGTTAAATCACTTAGGGGCCATCTCAGTCATCAGACTGACTGTTGTGGAGTCACAGTGCTTGTGTGTAAGTCACCCTGATCTTTATAATGGCCCCAAAGCACAAGAGTAGTGATGCTGGCAATTTGGAAATGCCAGTGAGAAGCTGGAAAGTGCTTCCTTTAAGTGAAAAGGTGAAAGTTCTTGACTTAATAAGGAATGAAAAAAAAAATCGTATGCTGAGGTTGCTACGATCTACAGTAAGAACAAATTTGCCATCCGTGGAATTGTGAAGGAGAAAGAAATCTGTGCTAGTTTTCCTGTCACACCTCAACTACAGAGGTTATGGCCACCATGTGTAAGTGCTGAGTTAGGGTGCAAAGGATGAATTTGTGGGCAGAATCATGCTGTGTCAGAAAGCATAGACGGCTTTAGCAAAGGGTCCCCTGAAACAAGTGACAGCAAGCCATTTACTGCATGTTAGGGATGGTTACTCAGATTCAGATATAGTTTGGGACTGAAAAATGTAAAAATTACTGGAGAGAGAGAGAGAGAGAGAGAGAGAGAGAGAGAGAGAGAGGGAGAGAGGGAGAGAGAGAGATCACATTCACTTAACCTTTGTCACAGCATATTGTTATATTTTCTATTTTGTTATTAGACATTGTTAAGCTCTTATTATGCCTCATTTATAAATTAATGTTTTCATAGATATGTATATATAGAAAAAAAGCACAGTATATGTAGGGTTCGGTACCATCTGCGGTTTCAGGCATCCACGGGGGGTCTTGGAACGTGTCCCCGTGGATAAGGGGGGCTGCTGTGCTCTCGGAGCCGCTAACACAGGAGTGATGGTTCATAACAGTACAGGGTGTTGTGGAGAGCTAATCCAAGTTCTTGGGGTGCTTTTCAAGTGAGTAACTGATAATTAATGGGATTGTCTTTTATGGGTTTATGAGTCGCTTGGGGTGAGAGACCTCGAGCTGTGAAAATATTTCACATTTACTGGTTCCAAACTCGGGTAAATCTGCTTGTTTCATGTGTAGTTGAGTTTTTCAACAGGGGATTAAAAAATGAATTAATGCAGTTTAATGCTTGTCATTTCCTGGCGTGTGAGGCACATAAGACAAAGGTTCCAGAAGAACAAGAACTGAGTGGAAATAAGCATTTGGTATTGATGACCGAGAACATGACTTTGACTGGAAACAGGGTGGCTGTCTGTGATTTTGAAGTTAAAGGCAAGAAGATTGCGGTCATGTGGGAAAGATGGCTACATAAGGAAGGCTTCACAGGAGAGAGTGGGGACAGGCCACGGGCTGTGGGGACAGGCCAGGGGGCAGTGGGACTGCTGGCAGTGGACGCAGAGACATGTGTCCTAGCAAGGGTGATGGTGAGGTGCTGGGCTGTCCACCTAGAGCGCATGTCTCTTCTGAGGAGCATTGGGGACAGACATGCCCCCAGGAGGTCAGAGAACACAACTCTAGACATTTTTTTGGCCAACAGAGGATTTGGACGTTGGTTTTCTGAAGTTGCATCAGAAGGCATTTCTGTTCTTCATACAAACTCTCTCATCCCCATTGAGTCCTAGAAACCGGGGTCAACTTAACTCCCTTCATGGGCCCTGAAGAACCTGGGTCCAGGGACACAGCCCATGGGACTCTTCTGTTCCCACCAGCGTCAATCTGATCAGGCCGCGCTCTGGAGGAAGGCCTGTGGTTCCCGTCGGTGCCGAATTCACTGGCATCCTCACGAGGGCCGCAGCCCATCTGTTCCTTCCTTCACTTCGACCCGGTGTGTTAGCTGGAGCCCACATTGACCACGGAATCCGTGAGCCTCCTTTGTGTCACTCTAGCACAGCGCTGCTGGCAGAATGGTGACGGGCCCGTGTGGCCCTGCCATCTTGGGGCCATGAAGGGCTCTTGTCGCTTGTCATTTGAATTGAAATAACAGCTGCTGATAGAGAGAAGCTCAAGTTGAATCACTATGTACTAGTGTTGTATTCCCCATCTGGATTACAAAACAAGCTATTGGCAGGAAAAAAAGGAAAATCACAAACATTTAACAGGGCGAGGACGGTGCGTATTGCCTTTCTCTCTGAAATGCAAGATGTAGTAATGATAATTTCCACGTTTGGACCTCGGCCCTGCGTGGGTTCCATGGTATGCTCATCTGACACGGCACTTGCTGGTGGCACTCTCCACGCTTTGAGTTTTCGCCTTTTGTTCTCTTGTGGGACCCTGTCAACTTGTCACCATCTCATAGGCCAGCATCTTCCTGAGCACATGTCCTCTCGACTCCAACACTGAAGGTGGCTGACATTTGTCCAGTGTCATGCTGTTCTCAGCTGCAGCCTTTTCTTATCTAAGGATCTTCACAGAACGTGGAACACTCTTCTGTTGTCCAAAAAATGACCTTTTTCTGTTATTGACAAGTATTCCCCAGCCACCAAGAAAGCACTAACCTCCCACTAGAAACGGAGGCTTGGCCGTCCAGCCTGGAGATCCACACGCACGACATGGTGACAGAAGGGCCCAGGCAGGTCGTATCCCATCTTGTCTGCACTGAGTCAGCCTGGGCTGTTTAAATACGTTACAGATGGACGAGGAAACATGAAAGTAAAACCCGTCCTAAGTGAAGCCACACGGACGTTGCTTCTCCTGTGAAATAAATCAGAGAAAGTCCTTGCAAGGATATGGAATAAATCCACAGAGTTTGCTATAGTTGTTTTAAAGGAAACTACCCTTAAAAATATTTTTTGGAATTCTATGTTAATCTTTTTTCTGTCTTAGTGGAGAAAAAGTATGTTGCTCTTCAGAAGACAGCATTAGGAAACTCAATAAGCAAGTCACAGAATGGGGGACAAAACCTGCGATGCACGTATCAGCAAAAGCCTGTTTAGGCAATACAAAGAACTGCTTGCTATATATATATATATAAAAAAAGACAAACAACCAAAAATGGGCAAAATCCGTGAATAGGCACTCATGAAAGAATGACAGTATGAAAGGAAAAATTGCTCAATATCATTAATCATTGGGGAAATGCAAATTAAACCCCCAGTGAGATATTTCTACACACTCACTGAAGTGTCAGTGATATAAAAAGAATGATAATGCAAGTGTGGGCAGGATGTTTTCATCCTGCTGATCACTTGTAAAATGGTCATTATTTGGAAATAAGTTTGGCAGCTTCTCAAAAGGTTAAACACATCTCAGTAATCCCCTTCTAGACATCCATCTAAGAGAAAGAATATATATTATACATCCCCAAATGCCTGTGTGACAGCTCCGAGGGGCTCTGTTCGTAGAGGCCAGAGATGAGCTCGAGCCCTGGCGCCCCAGCAGGGAAGTGGATAGACTGTGCGTGTGGACGTGGCGGGGTGCTTCTCACCAGGAAAGAGGTGCAGACTCGTGAGACCCAGGAAGCATGTGGCTGGGTCTCAAACCACCAAGTTGAGTAATCAGAGCACACAGTCCATGCATGACTCAAGTTACATGGCGTTCAGGACCAGTTCAGGCAAGCCTGTGACAGCAGAAGCCAGCTTGTGTTGGGCCTGTGTGGACGGCGCAGAGGGCGCCTTCTGGGGTGATGACCATGCTCTGACATCCACGTGGGTTCCTGGGGTGGACGCATGTGTCAGAACCAACAGGCCACTATGTGGAAACGACACCGCGAGCAAGTGTTTCTACAAAGACAGACAAAAGCTGTCTGCGTATTTCCAGGAGCGGCTGGTGACGGCAGGCGAGACACCGACGTGCTCCGCAGTCAGGCTGTGCCTTCTCACCTCTGCTCTTTCATTCCCTTACTTCTTCTGCAGGTTCTGTCTGGCCACTGGGGGACACAGTGAACTGAAGGAATAAAATCGAGGGCTGGCTTTCTCCCAGGGCCCGGGCTGTGGCCTCCATCTCCAAGGGGCAGGCGGACGGCATCAGCGCTCCAGACCAGCAAGTACTGGGCTCGCACATGCAGAGCAGTGACTGGAACTGTGCCCCTTGTCATCTTCATAATGGCGTCGCAATGTCCCTAAAAGCCTACCACTCGGGTACCAGGCAGGGCTGGAGGCCAGAGTCCTACCCCATCAGGTGTACGTGTGAGACGTGGAGGAGGGCGCATTCTGGAAGATAAGGAAGGAAGTGTGAGAATCATACAAAGGGGGAATTTAAATCCAGCCCAGATGTCGGCACACCTGGTGAGGCTCAGGTGACGGGCCTGGCACTGTCCCCCTCCGCCTCCTCTCCAGTGTCACTGGCTGCTGCACACGGCTCCCCTCCACGTGTCGTGTCCTGTAGTGTTCACAAAACCGTTCTGGGCACACATGTTTGTCCGTCTTTCTCCTTCATCCCGGAAATGCCCTTCTCGGTGGCCGCTCGCCGCCCCGCCCACGTCGTCTTCCACCTGCGTATGAAAACCTGCTGCCATCTGTCTCCTGTCCGCTTTCTCATCTCCTCAGCCCTGGACATCGGGCCTGCCCCAGTGGCGTTCAGGCAGGAAGGGGTGAGGCTGGACTCCTAGCAGCCGCTCTGCACCCGCCCCCCTCGGGGCTGTGATGGGACAGGAGACCCTGTGCTTCCAAGCTGTGTGGATGTTAGCTCCCCCCACATGCGGTGTCTGTGTGCGGGGCTGTGTCACAGAAAACCAGCCCCGAGCCATAGTTCCCTTTGCTTTGGCAGATTCAAATGCTGTGAGGTTTCTCAGGACTGTCTGCAGTTCGTACCCAACTTTTGTTTCCCTTCATATGAGACAAAAACATTTGAAATCGACTATGTGAAGGACTGAACATAGAGGAGGCATATATACGAGTGGTGACTCTCAGTCCAGGGACATTGATGGTGCGGAAGGTGGCCGTCTACACAGAAGGCAGCAAAGCCGATGTTTGCCACACGTGGCACTCGACAGTGTCCACCCCCAGACGCGCAGCGCACACCGCGTGACCCCACGACTGGAGGGAAGCGGTGTCCCCCTGGAAGTGATGCGAGCTGTAGGCAAACACTGGCGTGCTCAGCGCACGTGCCTCCTGCATACTTGATCCCCTGAGGCGAGCGACGATTTTTGCTGTGAATCATGAGGAAATGGAAAAGGGGAGATGGGTTCTGGAAAGGGCGTGAATGCTCAGGTGAGATTTTCTGGAGAAAGCTGCAGAACACCGAGTGCCAGCCTGTTGGCTTCCTATCACTGGTGTGTCAGGCGGCGTCCCCTGGGTGTCAGGCCAGCAGCTTCCTGGACCAGCTCTCCCTGCAGCAGGTGTGAACGTGCACGGTGCCAGGTGGGCCGGCGGGCCGCTTGCGGCCTCTGCTGATGCCAGGTGGGCTCATCTTCCAGAGTGAAGCGCTCAGTGGCCTCAGGGGTCAGTGAGCGGAGGGCAGAGCGTGAAGAGCTTATGCAGGTGTGGCAGCTGCCACCCAGGTGGTCCCTGAGGTCAGTGCAGCACATGGGCGACGCTGCAGTCCCCTCCTGTGTCTGCAGACCCCCCCGTTGGGAGCAGAGCTGGTTCCGTCTGCACCTCACCTCCTGGCTGGGGCCTCCTGGCTCAGCGGCAGGGAGACCCCATGTCCCCTGATAAGCCCACGTCCCTTGGTGGCCGGCCTGCAGGGTGTGCGGGGACCCTGGGGGCAGATTAGGCCTTTTCTGGGAGAGTGATTGTCTAATCCTCACTTAAACCTCTGCAGTGACAAGACAGAGTGAGTCATCACCTCAGTGAAGTCTGAGGGAAGAAAGCAAACTCTTTCCGAGCTGAGCAAACTTCATTCTCTTTCTTACTAACTGTTCAGAGTGGGAAGCCCTGGACTTCCTCCAGGTTTCTCTCGGCGGACAGCTGGCCGCAGAGGCCAGCCTCGTGCTGTGCTTTGCATCTTGTCTGCCGTCGTCCACACTGTCCCCTGAACAGCCCCAGGGGTGACAGGTTAGGGCCACGGAGCCCACTACGGATGTCCAGCAGCTTCTGAGGTGCAGCGAAGTGTTTGGGGGTAGAACCTTCCCGCTGGTCTGAGGACTTTGTACACGTCACCCCTCTATCAGATGTTTCCCTAAGAGCCATGACAGTACTGACACACGTTTAAAAAAAACAACAACAACCTAATTAGTGGCTGAAAGTATTTAGGAAACCACATGCTACACTGTAATCCCCCACCCCCCACCCTGGCTTGCTGGGGGGTGTCTGCTCCGTTGACATGCGGGCCCCTGAGCTTTAAGGAGAGGAAGTGTGCAGTGTCTCCCACACAGGGTCCCAGGGCCTCCTTTTCCAGAAGCATCCATGGGCCTGTGTGTCGTGGGCCACACGCTGAAGCTCCTGGTCGGCTGCGTGGGGCGGGCGGCCCTGCTGGTCACAGGCGAGCGCCCCTTCCCAGGTTCCCAACTGCTGATTTGTCCAGGGTGACTGAAGAACCGTCGGCTCCCCCTCTGCTGTCGGAACCCCCGAGAAACGCCTGTTGGAGACTTTCCTGGGTCCCGCCATGCTGCAGGGACTCGGCCTGGACCTGGAACCAGGATGCTGAGGCCCTATTCCCTGTCCACTCCAGCCCCATCCTGAGTCCAGTCTCTGCTGGGAAGCAGGCTTGCTGATGGGGACGGCACAGTGAGGATGTGGGTGGTGACAGCAGCCCAGTGTAATGTGAGATGCTGTTCCCCTTCCAGACAAAACTAACAGCATTAGTCACGGCTGTGGAACCTTCTTGTCAGATGGGGTGGTGCCTCCGGCCCGGCCCTCACGGTGGAGGTCTGGGGGCCTCTCTGTCTGCAGTGCATGTGAGGCCGGATACAGTCCCATTCATTTATTTCTGCTTTTACTTCCCTTGCCATTGAGGTCAAATTCATAAAATCCTCTCTAAGACCAAGGTCCATAAGTTTAGCACTACACTTTCTTCTATGTATTTATTGTTTCAGGTCTTATGTTTAGGTCTTGGATTCATTTTGAGTTAATTTTGGTACATGGTGATAGCAGTCTAGTATCATTCTTTTGCATGTGGCTTTCCAATTCTCCCAGCACCATTTATTTATTTACTTATTTATTTTTTATTGGGGGACAGTGTGTTTTTCCAGGACCCATTAGCTCCAAGTCAAGTAGTTGTTCTAATCTAGTTGTGGAGGGTGCAGCTCAGTGGCCCATGTGGGAATCAAACCGGCAACCTTGGTGTTATGAGCCTTTTGTTCCAACCACCTGAGCTAACTGGCCGCCCCCTCCCAGCACCATTTATTGCAGAGGTTTTCTTTTCCCCATTGTATGTTTTTTGGTGCCTTTTTCCTTGTGTTATCCCCTAGGAATTTTACTGTTTCAGATCTTGCATTTAAGGCTAATCCATTTTGAGTTGATTTTTTGTATGGTGAAAATAAGGGTCTAATTTCACCCTTCTGCGTGTGGTCGTCCAGTTTTCACAGCACCACTCGCTGGCCAGCACCTCCTCACTGTGTTCCTGGCACCTCATCGGACCTCAGCTGGCTGTATGTGGACCGGTTTATTCCTGGGCTCTCTCTTCTGTGGCACTGGTCTGAATGACCATTTTTATCTGAGAACTACACTGTTAAGATTACCGTATTTCCCCATGTATAAGATGTTCTCATTTTGGGGCCCGAAATTTGAAAAAAAAAATGTATTACATAAAGTTATTGAACTCAAGTTTTATTCATCATAAAATTCATACAATTCCTCATCACTGTCAAAACTCCTGACCATTAGCTTGTCCTCATCTGTGTCTGATGATAAATCACCGTCTTCATAAGTTGCCTCATCCTTGGTGGGAAATGCAAGTAAAAAAATGTACAACCACTGTATAAGACGCACTGTTTTTAGCCGTCAAATTTTTTGAAAAAGGTGCGTCTTATACATGGGGAAATACGGTACTGTAGTTTTGTAATATATTTTAAAATCTGGAAGTTTAATGCCTGCAGTTTTGTTTAATGCTCAATATTGCCTTAGCTATTCAAGGTCTTTTCTGGTTCCCTATGAATTTAAGGTTACTTTTTCTATTTCTGGAAAAAAAACTATTGGAATTTTGATAGAGATTGTATTGCATCCGTAGATCACTTTGGGTTGTATAGATATTTTTACAATATTAATTCTTCCAAAGCATAATCATGGAATGTATTTCCATTTATTTGTGTTTGCTTTAATTTCTTTCATCAGTGTTTTATAGTTTTCACTCTATAAGTCTTTTATCTCCTTGGTTAAGTTGAATTTTAAATATTTTATTCTTTTTGAAGCTATTATTAATGTGATTGTTTTCTTAATTTCCTTTTCAGGTAGTTCATTATTGGTGTGTAAAAATGCAAATGATTTTTGTATGTTGATTTTGTATCCTGAAACTTTGCTGAGTTTATTTATTATAACAGTTTTTTTGTAGTGTTTTAGAGTTTTGTACATATAAAATCATGTCATTGAATAATTTTGATTTATTTATTTTATTTTATTTTTTTATTAAGACAAACTTAAAACATAAAGATGTAATACTTTAATTAAGAATGCTGCTATTCTATTATTTATTAAAACAAACTTAAAACATAAAGTTGTAATACTTTAATTAAGAACCAGTCATTGAGAATAAATGTAAATGCCAAAAAAAAAAATCATCTCATCCACAAACACAGATTGATTTGGATGCATTTTCCCTCCTTCCTTCCTTCCCTCCTTCCTTCCTCTCTCTCTCCCTCTCTCTCTCTCTCTCTCTCTCTCTCTCTCTCTCTCTCNCTTCCCTCCTTCCTTCCTCTCTCTCTCTCTCTCTCTCTCTCTCTCTCTCTCTCTCTCTCTCTCTCTCTTTCTTTTCTTCTTTCCGTCTTTCTTTTCTCCTAATTGCTCTAGCTAGGGCTTCTAAGACTATGTTAAACAGAAGTGATGAGAGTGGACAGCCTTGCCCTGTTCCAGATCTTAAAAGAAAACTTTTAGTTTTCTATCATTGAGTTTGATGTTAGTTGTGTGATTTTCATATATGATCTTTACTTTATTGAGGTAAGTTTTTTCTATATCTAATTTGTTTATAGTTTTTAATCAAGAAAGGGTATTGAATTTTGTCAAATGCGTTTCTATATCTGTTGAGATGATAATGTGATTTTCATTCTGTTGATATGATGTGTCACATTTATTGATTTTGTGAATGTTGAACTATCCTTGCATCCTAGAAATAAATACCACTTGGTCATGGCGTGTGACCCTTTTAATGTGCTGCTGATTTAGTTTGCTAATGTTTTGTTGAGAATTTTTGCATTTGTGTTTATTAGAGATATTGACCTGTAGTTTTCTTTTCTTGTGGGATCGTTATCTGTCTTTTGTATCAGGATAATGTTAGGTTTGTAAAATGAGTTCGGAAGTGTTTCCTCTTAATCTATGTTTCGGAAAAGTTTAAGAAGAATTGCTGTTAGTTCTTCCTTAAATATTTGTATGAATGTGAAGCCATCTAGTTCTGGGCTTTTCTTTGTTGGGGTTTTTGATTGCTGATTCAGTATCCTTATTTCAGGCTTCCTATTTCTTTTTTATTCAGTCTTGGTGGGTTGTATGTTTATAGGAATTTATGCATTTCTTCTAAATTGTCTAATCCGTTGGCTTACAATTGTTCAGAATGTCCTTATGGTGTTTTTTTTTTTTTATTTCAGTGGCATCAGTTGTAACGTCTCCTCTCCCGTTTCTGGATTTATTTATTTGAGTCTTCCCTCTTTTTTTTCTTGGTTAGCTTAGGTAAGGGTTTGTCAATTTTGTTTATCTTTTCAGAAAAAACAACCTTTTAATTGTGTTGTATTTTCTATAGTTTTTCTATTCTCTGTTTTATTTATTTCTGCTGTAATCTTTATTCTTCCCTTCTCTCTGCTAAGTTTGGGTTTAGTGAGTTTTTCTATTTCTAGTTATTTTGAGGTGTAAAATTATTTATTTGAGATCTTATTTTTAATATAGGCATTTATCATAAAATTCTTAGTACTTCTTTTGTGGAATTTCATGAATTTTGGTATGTTTTGTTGTTCATTTTTGTTTGTTCCAAGGTATTTTCTGATTTCCCCTTTGATTCCTTCTTTGATTAAATGGTTGTTCAGGACTGTATTGCTTAGTTTTCATCTATTTTTGAGTTTTCCCATTTTCTATTAGTAATATTCCTTTTGGTTGGAAAAGATACTTGGAATGGCTTAATCTTCTTAGATTTGTTAAGACTTGTTTTGTGACCCAGCATGTGATCTGTCATGGAGAATGTTCGCCGTGTACCTGAGAGGAATGTGCTCTCTGCTGCTGTTGGGTCAAATGTTCTGTATGTGTCTGTTAGTATAATGTGATCTGTACTCTTGTTCGTTCTGCTATTTCAGTGGGAATAAACTTATGAAGTACAACTTTCTGGCTGCTTCACCCCATACTGCATTAAGCTCAGGCATACAATGGAAGAGTTTCTTTTAGAAAATTGTGACTTCTCAGAGTATTTCTTGTCATGAACAAAATGATCTAAAATGCTTCATGCAGAAAATGGATTCAACTACTGATATCCTAATTCCATAAATTTTATTTTATTTTCCAGATATAGTCCATAAGATACAACTAAAGAGGAAAAACCATCTCAGTTTTTATAGAAAGGTTATGTTAAGTGAAAGATGTAAAGCTTAGAGAATGAATGAACACCAGGAATGTATTTTATATCTTTGTTACTAATTAATTTTTGTACTTTATTTACTTAAATGTGAGTCTTTCTCACACACCCCTGATCAACAATTTGAGTAAGAATACCATATAAAAGTTCTGAGTCATATGCATTTAATTAAGGAATACTAAAATCTACTTTAAGAAGTTGTGGAGATTTATTTTTTTGAACCCTGGAAGCAGACTATGGAATAGACAAAGGGGCCGTGAATGGCCGTAGGTTTTAATATTGACTCTGATGCTTGCTAGGTTCTTTGTGCTTGATGATCACCTCACGACACCACACGTTTTATTGTCTCTCTTTGCATGGAGACTGTCTACATGTAAGTAAATCATGCATGAAAGTGGCTTGCAAACCTTTACATACAATATATTCAGATAAACCAACGAGGTTTGCAAAGCACTATAGATAATCAAAAGTCAAAGCCCCTTTAAAACATGGAACTCATATGGGTAATGTTATTTGGTCTGTTTTTGTACCATTCATATTTTTAAAAACCACTAAAACTTACTTTACATCAGCCTAGCACGTATTTGGAGAATTCAAAATTCCTAAAAGAAAAGGGAGGTTCTTTCAGATTGGTGACTATGAAGCGGTGTTTATTTCCTTCTTCTCTGGAAATATAATTGCACTAGGGCTTCCTGGATGTGTGGCCAGTGTTCTGCTCACTGTCAGAAATTTTCAGGCACATGGCACGACCATGCGAGCTGGCGAGGGACCATGCAAAAATCTGTCACAGGTGCCTGCATTTCACGTCAAGGACACGCTCCTCACCCCAGCCGACCTGATGCGCACATCTGGTCCTGCCCCGTTTGGCATCAGCCCCCTCCCCCCTCTGAAGGTGCAGAGCTGTGCCGTTTGCCCTGTTCTGACTTTGTTCTCTTTCCAGAACATCGTCTGGCATTTGCCAAAAGGCTCCCTGCCTGGTTCTCCTGGTTATATGCCCGTCAGTTCTGGGTCTTGTCATGCCTTCACCTCAGATGCGAGCCCCCAGCAGCTGCCCCTCACTCAGCCGTTCAACAAACGTTTTAAAGTTAGGTAAACATAGTACCATGACCTTCTTGGCTGGAATCACCATAAAACTAGTATTCGATTGTTATCTAGTTTTTGGCAATCCAAATCTGACAGTTTGTGAGAAGCAGATGGAGCCTGGGGTTACAGCTCAGGGATCCCCATTTTAAATGATCATCACTCGCAAGAACCGCTCAGAATCAACCCTCTCCTGGCTGGTTCCTTTCCTCCGCATGTGACGAAGAGTAAGTAACTACCAATGAAAAAGGCTTTGGGTCCGTCCCCTGAAAGCCCATGAACTCATTGGGCCCAAGAACAGTCACCAAATGTGCAGGGAACTGGACTTCTGTCATTTCCTTGAGAGGCACCAAGTGTAAAAGTGTCCTCTGCTGTGTGTGCAACCCCTTTTGGGGCCTTCTAGTGAAGATGTAATGGTTAAACTCTGACAATTGTTACTGCAAAAAGTCATGCATTTCTGTTGTTTGTCAGGGTTTCCCACACACCCTTGGCCATGGGACCAGTTGTTTTAGGTAACTTACTACTGTCATCAGAAGCAGTCCATGTTTTTGGTTTTTTTTTTAGCTGAGCCCTCCTGCCACCCGTTGGCAGCTCAGCAGCAGCTCAGCTTGGGTGGGGAATCGAACTGGCGACCCTGTTGCTCAGAGCTCGCACTCTTGAGTGAGCTCTTAACCAACTGAGCCACTCGGCCGGCCCTGGAAGCAGTCCATGGGACACATTGGACCGTCACTGCCTGAACCTGGTAACCTGCTTTGACCCAAATGCCAAGCTGGACATCTAGTTGGCTCCTGTTCATCTTGGAGGCTGATAGGACTTTTCAGACTCTCTGATACAAAAGTGCTCTGTTTCCCTCGCATCTGGACAAGATTTCATCTCAGGTGATTACTAAGTGTCTCCCTGTGTCCTTATAGGTCCTGGACAGCCTTCCTCCCACTTATGTCTACCTCTGTGTAAGAATGCAAGGAAGCAGGTCCTGTGCGAGGCTGACACAGATGGAGGGGTTCAGCTGGGCTGCCGACTGTGAGAACAGAATGCACCCACAGTGGCCTCTCCAACACTGGATTAAGTTCCAAATTGATTTTACCTGAGAATTCCGAAACTCTCTGGGAGTGAGGCCACCATGTAAGGCAGCGTGTCTTCATGGGTACCCCCTTCCCCAGAAGTGGCATCACCACTGGAAATGATGGGTTTCCAAACAACAAGTTGTACGATTACTTTCATGGTTGACCTCACACCATCTGAATGACCTTGCCATGACCTTCAGCTTATGGGGGTATTTGCCAGCATGACGTCCCCCTGGAACTTGAACCCCACTAGCATAGGCAGAGCTGGGCCTTCACCTGGAGGAAGGACCCAGAGTCAGTGCATCGGGCACCTGAGTGGTGTGTCTGCACTCGGGCTGCCAGCAGCTCAGAAAGCCCGTTTCCTGACATCCGCCCCTGGCAGATGCCTGGCTCTTCTATCTGGGCGTTTCTGTTTGGTCCAAGGACCGTATGACAAACCCACCTCCTGAGACGGTGGGGGTCATGTATCTAGTTACCGTGGTCACTCACGGTGTTCTTCCACAACTGCGCATGACCCTTTGATGTTTTGATCATCTTGCATTCTCCGGCACACAATTTGGAACCAGCCACTCCTCCAGAGGCCCTTTTGGATAATTTAAGAATAAAATGAGACACCGAATTCTGTCTCACATGATGTGTAATGGGGTAAACAGAGTGATAAAGACGGTAATAGCTACACCTCAGAATGCAGCAGAAAACCTCTCTTTTGAAAAAAAAATCATTTTTTGTCAACATTTTTGATTTTTTCTCTTTACTAAGGTACTTTTTGCTTTGTTCCAATGGCAAGGTTACTAATGTAACTTTGCCTGTCCTCTATTCTTGAGTTAGTGCTTTTTGTTTAATAACCTTGATGTACCATAATTTATAATGTCACTAAAGCATTCATTTAATTACAAGTTTTCCCAGTATCTAGAATCTTCCATTTTTGAAAATTAGATTTCAGCTCCAACATTCTGGAATTAGCTACAAAGTCTGCAGTTGGGTCGCTTACGCAGCAGCAGTCTGAAGGAGAAGGCACGGCCAGCCTCTGCTGGGGAGTGGGCAGGACACTCAGGTGGGATGCCCCGGGCAGCAGAGAGACCCCCCGGGATGATGGCCAGCAGCACACACGGGCACCAAGTGCGGCTTTATAATGTGCTGGCTTCTGCTCCTTATGTGGGCACCTTTCTTGTGTTTCTGTAGTTAGATTTGTTGTTCCTTTCCTAGCTTCTTCACATGGAGGTGCAGACAGTCATTTCTCACCTGCCCCCAGTACGTGTATGATAGATATAAGTTTCTCTCTTACTCCTTTTAGCTGTAACAAATGAGTTAGATGGTGTTTCAGCAGCTATACTTAGGTTAACTGATGTACCACCAACTACCTCCACCACAATAAAGATACCTAGCAAAGGAAGAACACAGGACCTTTCTGAAGAGTGGCTTTTTAAAAATCTACGCCAAATTTGTACTTAGAGGCAAATTATTAAAAGCCAATTTCCTCCTCTGAGAGAACAGCAAGCCTGTTCACGGTCCCTGAACAAAAGGCCAGCCCCTTGGGAAAGCCAGCCCCTCTTGGAGCTTAAATGCCTAGTCAATGCACAACCCAGTTCATTCGGCTCAGACACTAATATCCTGGGCCCCGTTTTCTTCAGCGTTGTGTGCTCCTTTCCTAGAAAATTGCTTGTGTGTTCACTTACATTGGGTATATGGACCTGGACCAAAATGCCTCTTACCAGAAAGTATAAAAATAAACATTACTTGAACAAAATGTCATAAGATTAGGTGGATGGAAACACACATTTTAAAGTTCTTTACATCTCATTATTTAACATAGCTCAAAAGTTTCCTAGAAAATAAATTCTAGTTTTAAAGCGTGTCTTTTGTAAAAATGTATAAAGTAGAATTTGCTTCCCACCCACCCCGAGCCATTACGGGTGTCCATCTTCTTACCGGCGTCGGGCAGAGCAATGTCGGGGAACTGTTTCTCAAATGAGCCTTTAGAAGAAGCATGAACTCCTCAACGCAAAATGTGGTCATAAAAACTGAATCAAACCCTGCATTAATATGGCAATCTCTTTATCTTTCATTTCTAGTTTCATCATTGCAAACTCTCAAGTCTCCAGTGGACTAAACAACCATGTGAGTGAGTGATCCCCGGAGAAATAAAACTATACTTTAATGGCCAAAAGGTAAGTTAAACAAAACTGAGCAGTTTGCTGAAATGAAGACTTTGAGAACAGCTCTCGAAATCCTGCCAAGTTTTGGTTTGATTGGAATGCAGTTGAAAATGATGAAAATTGTATTTCAACCCCGAGTTTTCATAGCTCATTAGCCAGGATCATCTAACCCTCCATTTTATTAACAATTCTTAGATGTTACTTGAGATAAAAGTGAGACAGATCAGTGTTCACAGAGCTTTGGCTGTAAATGTTTTGGGTTCTGTGTGCTGGGAAAGTATGCCTGGGCAGGCCTGGCTGTGGCCGCCCCGTCCCCCCACTGCTGCCAGCCCTGCTTGCGTGTCTTCATAGGGAGAAACTTTATTTTCTACTTCTTAACTTCTACAAAAAACATGTGACATTTTGGGGAAGATAGTGAAATGCAGAGAAATTGGTATCCCCATAATATTGATGAGATATTTCACTCAAAATATTAACAAAGAAATGTAAACACGTGGTCAAATTACAAACCTTAACCCCCCTAACTTCACACTGATCTAAAAGATTACCAACTGCAGAAAAGTACATGCAGCACCTAAACACAATAGTAGCGTCTTTCATTCTCTCTGGTTTGACAGTCCAAGGAAGCAAAATACTTTCCACTTTATAAACATTTTAAAACCACCAGGGGAGATGCGCTGGCCCTGCCAGAGTTGGAGCCGAGAGCCTCAGCTAAGCTCGTGGAAAAAGTATCAGGAAAACAGGGTTTTCCAGGCCCCGAGTCAGCAGAGCTGGGCCTCGCTTCCAGCACCAGCAGCCTGAGGGGGGGGAGCGGCTGCTCCAGGCATGGCCAGTTGGAAGCTGGGGAGGACGAGGCCAGTCAGAGTGACCTCTGCACACACGAGGAACCCGTGGTTTACAGTGGCCAGTATGCCTCCCCTGTTTTTTTTTTCCCCTTTCAATGGCACTAACATGATTTTGTGTTGACTAAGAAAAATAATGTGATGCTGCTTTGTTCTGTAGGCATTATTTATTGGGGTAAAAGCCATCCAGTGAAAAAAGGGAGCACCCCACAGTTTGATTCAAATAAAAACTGTCTCAGCCCATCTGTTCATTCAAACATTCATGAGTTTGTTCCTTAAGTGACAGACGCTGGTCAGGGACCTGGTCTCATGCTCCTGATGGAGACAGCACCTCACCACAAGTCAGGGCAGCACTCTGGGGGCAGCTCCGGGGGTCCAGTATGGTTCCCCCACCTACCAGTGGGGCCACCCTGAGAAGAGCTCTCACCTCCCGTAAGCATCACGCCTTCATCTGTACGGTAAGAACGGTAATGGTTAGCATGCCACAGACTTTGGCCGTTGCCTACACTGCCACACAGAAAGCACAGGACAATGGGTCCATCACCACCAGCTCCTCCTGTGGCCAAAACGTGCGGCTTTGTTACGGATTGTGCATGTCAGTGACCTTCATCTGGCAGAGTTACCACTGCTCCAGACAACTTTGTCCTCTCTGTCCCATACTATTATTGTGATGTTATCATACATCTACTGCAGTGTAGGTTCTAGCTAAACAAAGCTTTCAACATAATTCCGCTGCTTTTATTCAGCAGGGTGCCTGAGGATGTCTGTCTCTGCAGAGTTTTGACGCAGACCTGGGAGAGGGTAAATATTGCTTGTTTGAAGCCCCTTGGTTTTAGGGTAATTTGTTACACACCAGATAGTAACACACACTCACACCTGCTTTGAAACTACTTTGCGGGAGAATTCTCGAGTGCCCATGGCTTTCCCATCTGCCTTTCTTCCGTAATTTCCTTTAAAGGACACACTACCACAAAAATTAGGAGATAAGTTGATAGAAATGACAGGAAACCTGGTGGCGACCCACCGTATTCTGAGAGGCTAAGTCCCAGGAGTGAGTTGAGGGAGACACCTGGGTGAGTCCTGGCGAATGCTGTCCATGTACGGATAAGCTGAGAATTGCGAAGAGTCACCAAGACTGGTAGCCGTATACCGTACTTTCTAGCCTTTTACTTTGAAAAAAGATTTTATCACATCAACGGACAGAGAGACTCAGAGAAACTCACTTGTTTTTGCTGTGACAACATGAGTTGTAAAAAAAATTATCTTGCTAATGATGAGATAAAGAGGGAAAGAAAGCAGTATTACCGATTTGGAGCTTATTGCAAAAACAAGGCCTGAATAAAAGTGTAAGGTAGTTTTACAGCTGAAGTGATGAAGGCCAGAGGGAGAGGACGGCTTAGCTGGCCTCCCAGATGCATGTCCTGGGGTCCGATCCATCCCCTGCCAAGGGGAAAATCGTCTTCTTCATTTGAATGAATTACGATTGAATTTTAGTAAATGTATCCATGGTGCTGTCAAGATGACATAGGCTATGACTGGTATGAATACATTTTCTGATACCGAACACCTTTTATTCCTGGCATAAAGTTGGCTTACATACTAGTATTTTAAAATAAGTTGGATTTATTTACTCATATCCCATTTCAGGCTTTTGTCTTCATAGTCTCTGACACGTGGTCGCGATGGTTGGGTTTTGGTACCTGGTGACACTCACTTCATAAAATAGTGTTGTGTTTCTTGACATTTCCCAGATGCGAGGAGTGCTCAGATAGTCTGAATACTGACTGTTTCCTGGTGTGATAGAGCCCCCACCCACCCCAGGCTGCCTGAGTCCGAGGCCGTTTCTGTGGGTCATGTTATTACTCTAATTGGGTTTCTTCTTGTTGTCGTTATTTTATTTTTGTCAACTCTTTCAAGTTCTTCATGGTTATTGGCTTGTTTATAGAGGGTTTTTGATATTCAATGTTAATAATTCAAATATTTGGGCAGTTTTGTAGTTGTTTAAAATAGGAGGGCAAAACTGGTGATTACCCCACCGTGGGCAGGAATTAAAACCTCTTAAACATATTTTTAGGCAAACAGAGTGATAGGTGTTATGCCGCCTCAGGAGATTGTGTCAAATAGTCTCTGTCAAAATTATTTACCAGTTCAGATGCCTTCACTTTCAGGTGTATCACTGAAAACGTAAAATTATCTCTTCAGGGAATTTTTACTCAAGAATATGTTGGCAATTTTTTTTCTGAGTCAGCATCACTGGCTGTCTTTATACCTGAACAGCTTGGCGGGGTCAGCCAGCCGGTCGGGTGTTTGCCCCTCGTTATCTGATCGTTTTTCTTTTGTCTCCTAGAATTTATTGTTGTGAAGAGCCCAGCCGGGTTTTTGTAATCTGTTTTTAATTAGTTTGTTTTCTGTCAGAATGTTGAAAACAATTGTTCTTATCTTTAAAAATCTGTGCTAGAATATGTTTGGGAGGTGGCTTCAGGCGGGAGATGTGGGAGAAAGTGCTGGGACGAGGCCCTGCCCGGACGGGCCTGGGCGAATCACCTGCCCGACTGCGCCCTCCGTCCTCTCTTTCTCTTGGCTTGCTTAGGAGAGTCCCCCGACCAAAAATGTGCAAAAGCGTTAGGCTGCTTTTCTAGTGTTTTCATGGTTTTAATTTTTACATTAGCTTTAAAGTTTTATTTAGCAGCTGTTGTCAAGTGTCGTGTCCGTTTGCCATTGGCACGCAGTGGCTTCAGCACACCCCTTCCTGACCTTTTACTTCTGGAGGTCAGACCCTGTGTGGGCTGACTGGACACGGGGCCCCAAGGCGACCCTTTGTCCCCATCCAGGCTGTCGCAGAATTCCGCTGTTTGCGGGCTGGGGCTGGTGATGACCTGCCGGCCTAAGCAGGTCCTTCCAGCCCCCAGACGTGCTGCCTTCCTTGGCTTGTGCCCATGGTGGGAGGCTCCTCCTCATGCCCCACTCTTCTGCTCCTTCTTTTCCCACTTCTAAGAAGCCCTGTGATGACCTTGGTTCCGCCCACACAACCTGAGGACCGCCCACCGGTCGCAAGGCCAGCCGCCAGGGCCTCGCACCCACCGCGTCTGACTTCTAGGACAGCTCTTCCCAAGCCGAGCGCACTCCTCAGCTCACCAGCCGCCTCCATTGTCCGCAAACGCGTGTTTTGTAAGGACTCTGGGCACAGTCCCCCCAGAGGAAACAGAATCGGGTTGTCTCTGCATTGGAAATGTCAAAGTGATGAGGCCAAAGGAGACGTTGGCAGTAACGGAACAAACTGAGCGTGGCCTGATGGGACGCTGGTGGGGCACAGGCACAGGGACCTTCTCAGAGGACAGAGCTTCTGAGGGGGGTGAGGGCCACTGTCACCCAAGAGGAGGCTGTGGCTTTGCGATCCGGGAGCAGACAGCACCTAGCAATGTCAGCTTCTCACAGAAGGAAGGACAGGTGGGTGGGGGGCATGTCCGTGTGTGGCAGAGGGGACAGGTGGGCGGGGGGCATGTCCATGTGTGGCAGAGGGGATGTCTGTCTCCCTGAAGTAGCAAACAGGCCACACTGACTTTTCTCAGCAGGTGTTCTTCAGACACCTAACCTGAGTCACCTGTGGTATGTAGTCATGTCCCCGTGTCCTCATGGTCTGTCTGTTTCCCATCCAGCGATTTGGAGCTTGGCTGTGACCCCTGTTCCCACCCCCGGCAGGTGGTGCAGCATCTCAGCCTGGCCAGGTCCCTGTGTGTCCGTCCCACAGGGTGACTCCTTCTCTCGGTGTGGCATACAGTCCAGGGCTCTGCTGTCCCCTCGGATCTACAGGCCTGTGTTAGGCGTATGCAAGCTCCATCACTTAACACACAAAGACCAAACACACAGAACTTCCCAAGCGAAGGATGGACGTGCCGCAGAGCGCAGGGTCCTTCTCCTATCCCACCTGGAACCCTCCCCAAGCCTGTGGTGTCACCTGGAAAGGAGCGCATACGATGAGAAGATGGAGCACACCTCATGGGTTGTCACACCGTGGCTCATGTTTACCAGATAACCTCTCAGGATCACGTCACGGATCCCCACTTACGGCTCTGTGAGTTTCTGCGTAACAAGGAGAGGCCGGCGCCTCGGCTGTGGGGCTGGGCATTTACTGTAGGTCAGAGGCTGGGCCGGCCGGTGTGTGAGTGGAAGGTCTGTCCCCACGTTGCAGCTGGCGGTTTCCTCACCACCTGGCCACCGATAGGTGTGCTGAGACTCGTTCACCATCAACGTGATTGTTTTCTGGGGGCCCGTTTGTCTATGTGTTCATAAGATGTTGAAGGGAAGGAGTTTATTTTGGTACTGAAATAGCAGCATTTAAATGTCAGCACTCAAATTCTTGCCTTCATATATATATATATTGTGATGATATTCACTAGACGTGGGCCAAAGTGAAAGCTGAGCTAGAATCACTATTTTCAGTCAATATTAAAGGTCTCTATTAAAAGGGAAAACTTGGGTTTTCCCCATGCCCGCCCCCTACAAAGAGTAACGTGACTTAGAAATTCACTATCAAAGAGAAAAAACACCCATGCCTTCAAGATTTTGGAAAGGTGTGCTTTTGGAAAAGGGAGGCTTTATAATTAAAGAACACATTTTTCATGACCAAAGAAGAGATGATGAATTCAAGAAGAAATGAGAGCTAAGAAATCGAAAGAGAATTTCCCTGTCGGGCGGGGAGGAGTGTGGGACGCACCCACCTCACCTTGTGCTGAAACAGCGTTATCTCCGATCTGGGAGAAGAAACAGATGCAGAAAAAACATTAACTGCTGGAAGAGCATGTGTGGCCCTGATGTGTGAACACCAGACTTGGCGTTTTCAGCTTCTGCGACTGCGTCGTGGGCAGACAGGCTTCGGAATGGAATGGAATGGATGAACGTCTCACTGGAGACTTGCCGAACTTCACTGGGTTGAGGAGAAATTAGGAAATATTTGTGGACAAGACTATTTCACACCAGAAGACAGAACCAGCAGGGAAATGGCAGAACAACCAAGTAATGACCGTGTTTCTGAAAACCCGGTGACTTTGTGCTGCGGCGGGTGGCTACTCACCAGATAAACGTGGGCAGCCACCGGTGGGTGCCAATGTCCCGCGGGCAGAGACGGTGGCACGGCTGATGGGGAGACCTGCAGCGGCTTTGGGGTCAGGTCCCTAGGGTGGCCGTGGGGACTTTCTCCATCGTGTGTGTGCTCAACGCATGTCATAGTGAGATCACTGTGAACTGCCATGGGGTTTGCCACAGGACGATAGGCTGCTGGTCTGCCCACCCTGAGCTGGCAAAGCGTGGAATTCACAGGGGACTGCTGGCATCCTGAGGGGGCTTCAGAGTGACATGGAGGCCAACCCCGGACAGAGGAGGAATTAGGGGACTTACAGGTCCAGGTGGAGAGTCAGCTCTGACTCTGTCAATGGGATGGCACGCAGTGGACGTCCCCCCTTACTCTCCCTGCAGAATCCTCAGTTCCTTTTGGTTGTTGCTCCTGATGTGCCATAAGGGGGACATTTCTGTGAGGGGCAATGAAATGGGAAACGTGGCCCTGAGGTGATGTGAGTGGGGATGGGCGGCTCACCCCTTTTCCCGCTGCATTTGCTGGTGAAATTGTCAACTCCTTGGAGTGCTTCACAACAGCAAAATGTCAGGTTTTAAAATTCCCTCATTGGTAAGCTTGATGCCTCTACATAGAAAAGGCAGCAAACACCCCAGGCTGTGCAGATGGAGGCTGGACGCTTGTCGGGACGAGACTGCTCTGCCTGGACAAGGGACAACGGGCGAGTGATTTTATGTGTTCTCTCACCTTCGTGCAGACATTGGTGAAATGAAGGCTACGTGTGGGGAGACACGTGTGCGTATTAGGACACCACCCTGGTCCTGCCACCAGGGAGCTGATGAGCTCTGAAGACGATGCAAATGAGTGCAAAGGATGGGCTCTGGCGATGCCACTGGCCGCACATAGTAGGCGGCATGGCGAGGAGTCTGGAGGTCCTTCCTGGAGGACAGGACAGCAGAGGTGGAGTGGGCCGGGGCTGAAAGTCCACCCTCTAAGCCGGGAGCAATAAAAAAGGACAAATCTGTCCCCAAGTTTATGGTCCTGTGCCTGGACCCTGGAGATACATGGGGCTGTTTCCTGAGAGCAGACTGTCTTCTGACTCAAACAAGAATCCCCCGACATGGCCCTTCCCACTGTCCTGACACTCGGCTTCCTCCGTGGCCGTGACGTTAGCCATGACCCCTCTTGTCCGTGGGTCCTAGCGCCCCTCTGAATCACCTCCCACTCCTGGACGCTGGACCCCAGGCTGCTGGCCAGAGCACAGAATGGCCTGAGCCCAGGCCAGCCTCTAACATGAGAGAACGCCTGCTCCCCTCCCCTACCTGTTTGCGTTCGGATTTCTGACCCCAGTGAAACCTGCCTTGTGTGTTCTAGAATCCAGGCGGCTCCAGCCGAACGAACACTCAGCCTGAGGCCCCACTGGAAAACGGGTCCACCCGCCTCCAGGTCGCCCGTCGCCACGTGCATCCTCTTTCTTGCAACAGTTTGGCATCTAATCATTCACTACATGCTGGGCCTAGAGCAAAAGTAGAAGATAGTGTCACAAACAGATGACATTTTGGAAGGGCTGCTTCACACACTGGAAAATGCTTCACATACAGGACAATTTTTAGATGAATTGTTTCTCCTACTTATCATCCCAATTTCCTGGTGGGAAAGAAAGCTATTTTAGAAAATACAAAATATATATTTTTTAAAAGAACACCTTAGGCTTTTCCCTCAAGAGTGAAATGCTGTCTGTCCTCCATTCCACGCGGTGACCATTTACAGGAGCGTCTCTGGACTGACTGGGGCTGAGACATGCTGGGGACGTCCCACCTTAGTCATGGGCATGGTGCCCTGGCTGACGAAGCCCAGCCTGCCTCCCGCCAGGCACAGCCAGCTGGGTGAGCTGCGAGCAGCTGACCTAAGGAAGCCCATCAGCTCACAGCTCCTGGAAACTGGGAACCGACACTCAGTTTGGCAGCTGTTTCATGTCCACCGTGTGGACGGGACAAGCAGGCAGCAAAGCTCTCTGAGGGCACAAGAGGCCCCTGCACTCCTCTCACGTGTCACCAGTTGCCTTCTGCCATAATAAACGCCCCATTTTTATACCAGTCCAGTGGGTTTCTATGGTCCTGCCTGGCACACCTATTGCACTTTTTGGTAATGTTGGACCTCAGAAATTCACAGACCACTTCTTGTGGACTGCGCTTGGGTTTGCAGCTGACAAAACCTGGACCCCCCCTCCAGCATCTCAGCATTTTCTCCCTGCTTTGAGGAGGACCCTGAGTGGTGCACATGGGGCATCACCTGGCCACATACGGTGACACGGGGCAGCTCCACGGTCTTCGACCCCACATTTGGAGAGGGGTGGAGGGTGGTCCTTGGGGTGTCTCTCCCTGTCTTTCTTGCTCTCAAAAATTGAAAATCATGAAACGGGATCACCCCTCTCATGTTATGTCAGGAGCTCTTGGACGTTTGAAGGAGAGAGTGTTCGTGGAGGTTTGGAGGTGACTGGTGCTCCACCTTTCCCACTGCTGTGACGGCAATCCCAGGGACCTCCCTCGTTTTCAGTTGCCTGTTTGCAAAATGCTGGCCTGGCAGAAACTTAGCCTGGAGATTTAAGAGCTACAGGAGGCTGTAGGGGCTGCAAGTCTCGGCCTCTGCATTTCAGATGAGGAAGCCAAGGCTTTGGGAGGGTCAGCTGGTCCCCCTAGTGAAGGAACTGACTAAAAGCACCTCTGGGACTAACACTCCGTTCCCCTGACCTCCAGTCCGAATGCTGTTGATGGTCTTTTCTGCTTTAAATTACTTTGTAATCATCCACCCTGGCCCCCCCTGGAATGCCTTTTCCAGCTCACCCTGAATCATGACCCAGATCTGGATGCGTCACCAACTCGCTCTGTCTGTAGGACCGCTGAGGACCCAAGCCCTTCTGGGACCTAAACCCACAGTTTTCAGACTGTTTCTCCAACTCGGCTGCGGCCATTTGCACTGTGCATCTTAAAACAGAGCAGCTTTCATACTTGACAGACATCTGCTCTCCGTCAGAAACAAGAGTAACTGGCAGACAGCGGGCGTCACTCACACAGTGCAGAAGCTTCCGAGGTGGCCGGGCTTCTCCGCCACCTTCCCTCAGCTTCCCAGAGACAGCTCCTCTGGGAAAGACCACATCAGGAAGCATGTGCGCGTGTGTCTGTGCGCGTGACTCGTATGTGTGAGCCTTTATAAGCAAGCGTGTGCGCGTGTCCATGTGAGTGTGTCTGTGTGCATGACTCATATGTGTGAGCCTTTATAAGCAAGCGTGTGTGTGTGTGTGTGCGCGCCCGTGTGTGCACAAGTGTGTGCGTGGGTGGGAATGTGTGAGTTGGGGAGGTGCTGGGGTGGGGCTCGACCTGTAGACAGCCTTACTTTCTAATACTGGCGGCACCCTCTCTAGTGTAGGAAACGGTGAGTGTGTCCAAAAACGGTGCTTGAGAAAGCCAGGTTTGTTTGTATAAAGAATGTTATTCCTACTATATACCAAGATAGTCTCCAGATATGTTGAGTTGTGTGTAAAAATTTGAACTGAAATGGAACCTAGCAGTTTAATTTACAAATAAGTCCTAATAACAGATTCCTTCCCCAATCCATCCCCCTAAATCCGGAGTGTTTCTTTGGTTCATTTCCAAAGCATAGATAGATGATAGAGGATGGATAGAGGATAGATGCTATATATCTTTATCTATCAGCACTGTTGTTTTTGACCCAAAATAAAATATGATTGTGAAGTAAGATACTGATTTGTTTGTTGTAAACTATCCTAAAAATCAACATGAGTTTGTTTCTCCTGAAGTGAGCGCTGCGACAGTGACTACTCACCAGGACACGCTGTTGAAATCCTGTATTACAATTAAAAATTAATAATAGTGTCATTGTTTTAATAGTTATACCTAGAATGGAGCCTTAATTATTTTTCTGATTATAAGTATATAATAAACTAGGTGGAAAAAAAGTAGAAAATCAATATTGACTATTGGATTGTGATCTCTGGAGTTAATTGCAAAAGAAAATGTGAGAGAAAAGGCAAAACTCTGATGAAGTTATTTGAAATTCTTAGAATCCATGGGATATTGACAACTATGCAATGGAAGTAGCATTGACTGCTCAGGTCTGTGCACGAATCACGCGATTCAGCTTTAGTTGAGGTCGTGTGCCCAGAGATTTTTTTTGGATCCACCATACATTTCTAATTTAATGCAAACCATTTGGAAAAGTAATTTCAGTAGCATTGCCAGACATTTTTCTGCTTAGTTTTTTAAGCACCGCAATTTTAAGGAGAATTTGATCCATATGTTTGAATGACTTACATTTGTAGTGTTGGGTGAGTATTTTACAAAATATTTACTGTTCAAGAGGGTTCACTCCCTGAAACGAGAATCACACTGCCCCATCCATACACTTTCCCGATGGGTCTGGACAACCCGCACTTCGCTCTCCTTTGGCTTTAGAAAACCATGAATGTGGCCGCAGCCTGGCTGACTCCATCCTGGGTCCACACAGTGTGTCCCATGTGGCTGGGGTTCCTCACTGGCCATGTAACTGGATTGAGGGAAGTTGCCACTTGGTGGGATGAAGGGAAGGTGGTGCGGAGCTTCCCCTGCTGCCTTCCTGCTCTCCTGCAAGGTTCCCATACCTGTCGGTGGTCATGCTTGGTTGGTAAAACCTGGTGCTAGATGATGGGTGGATGGATGGATGGATGGATGGTTGGAGAGATGATGGCTGGCTGGCTGGCTGGCTGGATGGATGGATGGATAAATAATGGATGGATAGAAGGATAGATGATGGATGGACAGATAGATGATAGATAGATAGATAGATAGATAGATAGATAGATGATAGATAGATAAATGATGGATGGACTGATGGATAGCTGGGTAGATAGGTGACAGATGGATTAATGGATGGATAGATAGATGATGGATGGGTGGGTGGATAGGTGATGGATGGATTAGTGGATAGATGCATATAGATAGATAGATAAATGGATAATGGATGGATTAATAGATAGACTGATGATAATAGATAGATGATAGATGATAGATAGATAGATAGATGATAGATAGATAGATAGATAGATAGATAGATAGATAGATAGATGATAGATCGATCTCCTGTTGGATCTGCTTCTCTGACTCCACACCTGGTTGATGGGAGTGTTCTGAGAGCCACTGGAGCCCACGTTGGCAGACGGGTAGGCAGGAAGGAGGGAAGCTGTGACCAGGTAGCTGATTCTTCAGCTCACAGCCATGCAGGTGGAGCTCTGAGGGTGATCTGAAGAACCAGGGTGTGTCTGGAAGATGGAAGCGTGAGGGCTGCTGGGACTGGCAGGCCAGAATGAGCTAGGAGAATGGGGCTTGGGGGTGTGTCCCTGTGGACACGGAGTTATCTGGGAAGGTGGTAGAAGTCACAGCTGAGAGGGAGACAGCAAGCCCAGTGGCAGAGTACCTGAGGACAAAGTGAGGAAAACCCGGAGGTCGAGAGAAGGCAGCAGGCTGAGGCTCCAAGGGGCTCCCTGTTTTGATTGGCATACAGGGGGGACGAGGGCCGTGAAACATTTTTATAGAAAAGGAGAATTTTTTGGAAGGAGAATAACACAAGGATTTAAAGGTCAGCGACATGTGGGTGACTTGTGAAGGACAAGGAGAGTACGAGTTGCTGACAAATAGAGGCTCAAGGAGAAGCCACTTGGAACGTCTGTCACTGTGGATCTTAAATTAATGCTACATGAGCCAGAGCTTTAAGACAGAGTTGTCAGCATTGAAACCAGGCTCGTTCAACGGAAGAAAGAGAACGATTCTACTCCTAAGAAGTGGTGACTTCAGCAAGAAGTGCTGCCAGGGAAGGGACAGATTAAAAGCATAACTATGTCTTTGTTGTAATTTTAATATGATGTGAAAAAAATAATCTTGGAATTTTAAAATGTTGGCATGAATTGATTGGGTATGTTTTTAATATTTAAGGAAATGTTTTAATATTATTGTGGGAATTCTTTTTCTGAAGTGTTTTTCTGATAATGCTATTAGTACAGAATAAGAAAAGTGAAAATAAGCAATTTTGATTTAAAATGGCTTCATAATTCCCAAAAAGATGATATTAAAACACTCTTAGATCTCTTCAAACATTTATCTTTAGTTTTTTTTGTTTTGCTTTGTTTTTGTTTCTTTGCAGAAGGACTTGACTGGAATGATTTAATTTCGATTCAGTGACAGGAACCATCACTTGCTTGGTCTGCCCTGGAATGTGGGCTGTGATTAGAACAGAAACGTTTTAGTAAAATTGTCTGTTCAAATTTTCCTCACCAGAAATCCAAATCATTCATTTTGCAACAAAACAATCATAGTAGAGCGCGTTCTCCAGGATTCTGGGGAGAAAAGAGAAATAAAGTTCAGAGGCAAAATTTGGTCTGAGTTCTGAAGCTGGCTGATAACCATTACTCATCACCATTGGAATGTCACAGGCCTCGCCTGGCCATGCTCTCTTGGCGTGAGACACGATTGTTTATGCCAGGCTGCAGAAGTCACTCGAACTCATGTCCTTTGATTGAACATTTTTTTAATAAGCCCTGTATAAATCATTTCTTTAAAAATGTCACGCTGGGCATGGAGGCAGTCTGCTTTTCACAGGAATATTTATGTGCTCGGACACTTCTCTTACTTAGATGACAACTTGCCTCTGCTGCTAGCCCTCTGTCTGTCTTCTTAAACACTAGTTTTTAAACTCAGTTTATAGTTATCTTTTAGATTCATGTTTTCCCCTGTGATTAATCAATTAGAAGAATGAAAAACAAAATAAATAAAATGAAAAGAATATGTTTTACTCAGTTTGTCTCCCATGGGTTCCTCACATCTTTGTTGAGTCAAAATTAACCACGTCCTTCTAGAAATTCTTCTTTTCAATATCTTCATGATCTTCAGGAAGCAAATATTTCTTTAGAGGACACAGAAAGCACTAAAATAATTTTTTATAAAAAGATAAACTGGACTTCATGAAAATTAAGAATGTGTATTCATCAAAGAACTACATTAGGAAAGTGAAAACACAGGACACTTGCATTTGTATCCACAATAAAGAATCCCTACAAGTCAATCAGGATAAGATAACCAGCCCAGTTTAGAAGCTGAAAACATCACTGCACAGGAACCTCACCAATGGGCTCTCCCACAGCTACTCAGCACATGAGGAGGTGATCAGGAGAAAATGTAAATTAAACTCAGCACAATGTCTAAGATGAAAGAGGCTGAAAATGCCAATTTTTGGTGAAGGTGTGGCATGTGAAGTGGTTCAACCATTTGGAAAAGATCGTTCAGCCATATTTACTGAATTTGGGGATATGTCTCCCCTAGTATCTGACACCTGCACCCTCAGGCCTAGCTGTGAGAGTGGGTGGGCAGGCCCAGAGAAGGACACACACAGGAGCTGCCACAGCAGCTTCACTCACAATGGACCAGACCAGGAACCGCCAAGCGGCCTGTAGCCAAGACCTCGGATGAGGGAGGTGAGGTGGGGCCGTGCACTGCAAAGCTGGGGTGACAAAGACCATGAGTCAGTGTGCACAGCATGGAGCCCTGCAGACAGCATGGCAGAGAGGCGTGACATAGGGGTCCACACTGCAGGGTTCCCTTTCTGTGACATCAGAACCAGGGTGACAGGAGGCAGAGCCATGGTCGTCTCCAGAGGGGCATGTGGGCTGGAAAGAGACAAAGGGGAAAATGGGTAACATGTGTGATGGAGAGTTAGGATGTGCACAGAAGCAGTGGTGCTCAGGAGTAACTGGTGACTGAAGACAAGTGGTGTTTGGTGTGCACACGATCTGTCAGCTAATGGGATCCTCAGAGTTTCTGTGGGTTAGTTTATTTAATCCACACAGAAACCTTGGGTTCATTATTAAACCACTTTGTGCCTCAGTTTCCTCATCAGTTAAGTGGGGTTAGTTATGACAGTTTGTGCCCACTGTGCTAATAAAGTGGTTCTTTGTCCTTGTTGCTTTCTGGTTTCCCTCCATTTTTCTATTGGGGTGTTTGCTTTTCTTTATTTGTAAGCATGTGAGGGTGCAAGTATTTTCATCCTCTGGTCAGAGCACTGACCATCCCAGTGCTTGGAGGATGTTCCAATGACCCGTCCTGAGTGGATCCTGTAGCAGGAATCCTGGAATGGGGTCTTTCAGCTCGTGATTTATCAGGGAGCTCGAGGAATAGGACCCTGTCCTCCCCTGTGGACACGGCTGGCCCCTTAAGCCTGTAGTTGTGGGTCTCCAAGCCACACGACCTTAGGTCCTGCCATGGGCCTCCAGCTGTGTTCAGGGTCCCAGCCTAGGCCTCCCCAGCAGCCTCTTCTGTTGCAGCCTCCCAAAGTGGGGGGAGGGGGCCCCTCTGCCTGGGCAGGACTCACCCCTGAGGGATAGGCCAGGGCACAGAGACCATCTCACCCTGTCCTAAACCAGCTCCCCCAGGACCAGGTCGCTCGTCCTGGGCCCGTCAGCTGGGGCTGGGACCCAGAGCCGTGGCCCCTGCTCCGTTGCCTGAAGCTGGGGACAGGGTCTGATCCATCTGGGCGGGGCCACCAGTGGGCACAGCCGGGGGTTATGTCAGACGGGGGAGGTTGGAAACATCACCGCTGTGGCTTCCCCTCCCCGTCTGGTACCCATGGTTTGATGGGGCCCGAGCGCCAGAGCTGTGAAAATTACCTCCGCTTGACTCAACGTGTGGAACCAGTGGAACCAGTGGCTGAGAGGGACAGCCTGCTGGCTTCGAAGAAGCCCCCAGAAGCCCCAGGAGAGTCACCCAAGGCACCGCCCTGCCGTTTCTTACATGGAAAGTCACACACCCCTGAGCTTCAGCTCGTGAGGTCACACAGTGAGATGGGGTCCTGGAACGTGTAGTGCCTCCAGAGTCTAGACTGCATATCGAGTCTTTGCAAAGAGTGACATGAGGCAAGACAGGAGCGTTATGATACATGCTGTGATTTGATTAAATTTGCATTTTTTTTCTATGTCTGCTTTCACTAGGCAACCAGAGTACCAGTTTCTCCTTGTGCTGCAGTCAGAAGGGTGTTGGTTGTAATGATTCCAGGCAATTGTGTGGCTTTTTCAAAAGAGATACCCTCCATGTTATGTTCCCCTGAGGCAAACCAACAAGTGACGTCTGGAGAAACTCCGTCTTCCTAACTCCCGAAGGCCACTGCAAACACAGGAACTGGAATGAGGATGACACTGTAGTCCTGCCATGGCAGGATGTGGTGTGACACGGTGTGGCATGGCCTGGTGTGGTGACACAGGACGTGATGTGGCATTACGTGGTGTGGTGTGGCCTGCTGTGACATAGCATGACATTAGAGCACCTGCCATTTCAGACAACGGGACCCGACATTCTCTTGTGTGCTTGGCACGTGGGTGTGTAAAGCCACCTCTGGAAGCACACAGTGGGGCCCTTGTCACGGCGTGTTAGGCACAGAGTTTATGGCCTCCATACAGGAAAGAGTCTGCTCTGGAAAAGCCATCCCGACTGAGCTCGTGCCAGCACCCCTCCCCCACCCCCAATTCCTTCTCAGCCCCCTTCCTGCTGATTATTAGGCTCCTGGTCCTAGTAGATAAAAATAGCTAAGTGAACTTCGCATTTTCAGAGCCCTATAAGGAACTCAGCCCAGAGGTGAGGGGGCAAGATGCCAGTCGTACGAGGAGGCCTTTTGTGTTTCTCTCTGTTTGACTTCCAGGTCAGAACTGCGTCCAAACCCCATGGAAAGTGTAATAATTTGGAAAGACAATTTTCCTACAGCAAATGAGTTTTCATTTTAAAGAGATCCGCTTACACTCGAGCTGGCATTTTGCTGGCGGTTTGGTTGGCAGCTTGTGAGACCTGTGGGGCACTCGGCCACACTGGTGCTGATTTTAAGGGGCTTGAGACCCACTGGAGGGAAATATCTGCGTGTGACTGTGCATGTAGACCAACTTGGCTAGAAGATGCTCAGGCAGCTTTCCACCGTGGGCTTAATTGATTCCATCCTCTGTGCTGTCGAATTTGTTATTAATTGCCGATAACATGTATCCCTGATTATGTGTATGGTTGTGAAACACTGCGTTGCTTGCATCATCCATCATCAAACTCCGCCTTTGTTAGCCAGTCCCTAAGAAGCTGTCTTCACTTTTTCTCTCCCTACCCTAATCATCCTTATTACCTCCCAGTAGGTGCAGAAATTGCATATTTGTCCAAAATTTTATTTTGTACAGAGCACAATGACTCAGGAGTTAACGTTTGCTCACCCAGCTGCAGCCGCGTTTGTTTCATTTCTGGGAATATACTTCCTGTTTCAGGCTTCGGGGCTCAGCTATGCCTCCACTCAGGGGTGCCTGTGGGTCAACATGCTGCAAGTGTCTGATCCACTGAGCTTTATTTTTTTGCTATGGCAGTAATGAAATAAGAATACAGCTGGCTTACTATTACTTTATAACTAAATTTTGAGATTTACTATTTTACAATGCATCATGTCAGGTAGTCATGGCATTCTAAATTTTCAGGTGATGTCTCTGATGAGCAACATGTTTTCAATAATCATCACATGTATCAGTCTAACAACTTACCAGAATTCTCTTTATTTATTTTCTTGTTTTGGCTGTAATTATTTTGCCTGGTTATATTTGGTTTAAAATATTATTTAAAATGCAAATACTTTGCCAAAGAAAAGGCTTAATCTATTCATTACCTCACCTAACGCTAGTCAGAATCAAACTATGGATACTTATGAGCTATTTTTAATAGACATGAAATAATCATTCAACAACTAGTATCAGAAGCAGTAATGATGTTGTTCAGGGCCCCAAAGATGGCATTGTTTGTATAATGACTCCTATTAAGTCACATATACAGTGAATAGAGCAGTAGCATAGACACTCCCTCTCGTCCCCAGGGAGTCTCTGGAGAGAGGGACACAGTCCAAGGTTGGTCAGATCCCACTGGTTCCCTGGTGGTTTAGCATGACCAAGCAACACTCCCAACCTCTCAAAGGCCACGCGAGGGCCTGTCCTTACTGTGAGTTAAATATTCCAAACTCCATGTCTATAATCCAGATGTCAAATTCTAACCCACAACATTCTTACATAATCGACTTCCTATGCAAATGCAAGCCCTGTAATGCTGGAGAGAGGAGGAAGGGATCTGATCCTGAATGCTGAAGCCACCGCCATCGTGGAGAGCCCCGTACAAACATCAGGACCTGTAACGGGCTCCTCTGAGCAATGCCATCAGCTTTAATCATCATGGTCACTGACAGTCATGTGCCAACTGTCAGACTGTCATGTGACAGTCATGACCGGGCACCGACACAATCAGTGCCCCCTCACCCATAGGGTTTTACAGTGGAATGCCTGAGCCCAACTTAGGGACGTTTGGAGAGTTGAACTGGAAATAGTAATGGATACATTGGAGTCTGGATTCCACAAGCATAATTATAAGTCTCCAGCTCGTCTATTACCAACTCAGTGTTCTTACAAACTCATGTAACCTCTCCTAGCCTCGATTTCCTCATCTAGAAATTAGAAGTAATAGTAATGATACGTTTCTCCTAAAGTTGTATGAGGCTCAAAAAATATTCAGGTGTATTACTTAGCACAGTCAAATGAGAACATGGGGATGCTGTTGTTTTTGATACTTTTAATAGAGTTCATAATAAATCAGCAGGAATCATTATAATGGTAAGTCAGATTGAGCATAGTGTCATAGGAAGACTCAGTAAATCGCTGATGGAAACAAGAAAGTAATAATCAAAGAGACTGTTAACTAAATCACAGCACACGAGTGTCTCACAACAGCTGGAGCAGAGAGCACTGCGAGAGTTACACCGCGCAGAGACACTGTGGTGGACACCGGCTAGGTGCTCACCAACCTGTTCCCGTTTCCTGGGCACACAGGAAAAGTGTATTTCTTGGCCTCCCTTGTACTTAAACTGGGACTATGAGACACATTTGTCCAGTGGCATGTGGGTGGGAGCAATATTTGCCAATTCCAGGCAGGCCTGACAATATACGATGTTGGGTCTCCCAAAACCCCACCTGGTCGACAAGTACGCTGGCAGGATCTGTGGGAAGCAACCATTTGGAACCTGGATTCTATTGAATGCGTGCAACACCCAGGGGAAGACTTGATGGTAAGTTGTGGTCAATGCCGGCTCTTAGCAGAGGGGCAGCTACCCTCCCCCACCCTGGTGTGCAAGTCCCCAGAGCAGTCTGCACACGGCCTGTGTGGTCCACTTGGGCAGAGCCCGCCCTGTCCTCCAGGTACCCGGGGTTGTGCGCTGACCACTGACTGCTGCTTCTGATCGCAGAGGTACAGGGAACAGCCAGGCGTTTGGTTGCAAGCCCCACCCTCTTCCAGCTGGTGTGACTTCCAGGGCATTTAAAGGGCTAGCCCCCATCCCCCCCCCCCATTCCCCACTCTTCATTTTTCTCTTTTTCCTTTTTGGGACCCAGGCATTAAAGAATAGAACATTCAAAAACAAGTGCATATATGGGAAAAAATAGAAAGTGCCCATGTATGCCCAGGGAAAATCTCAGAAAAGATGTGAGGAGACCTTAAGTTTACACCTCAGGCTGATCCTTGGCACAGAGATAGCCTACAACAATTTAAAAAAACACAAACAAAAAACAAATAACAAAAGATAGCAAACCCTGGGGAAGGAGTGAAACCTGATTTCCGCAATTACCACATTACTAGACTCAAATGTCACATTTCAGCAGTCACAAAGCATAGAAAGAAACAGGAGAGTGTGGCCCATTCAAAGGAAAAAAAATAATTCAACAGAAACTGTCTTTGTACAGGACTGGATGGCAGATATACTAGACAAAGACTTTAAAGCAACTGCCTGAGAGATGCTCAAAGAACTAATGAAGATGTGGAGAAAGTCCAGGAAATGATGCATGAACAAAAATAATATCAGTGGAGAGACAAAAATGTAAATAGAAAGCAAAAACAAAACTCTGGAGCTGAAAAGTACGGTAACATAAATTTAAAAAAATTATTAAAGGGATTTTAAGATAGATTTGAGTATGACTGAAAACTCCCCAAATTTGATGAAATATATGAATGTAAGTATCCAAGAAGCTCAATGAATTCCAAGTAAAATGAACTTAAAAAGATCCACACAGAGACACATTATAATCAAACTTTCAAAAGACAATGACAAAGAGTGAATCTTGAAAGCAGCAAGAGAGAAATTAATCATCATATACAAAGGAACCTCAATAAGATAATTGGCAAGTTTCTCATCGGAAATTTTAGAGGCCAGAGGACTTGACTGATATCTTCAAAGTGCTGAAAGATAAAAAACTGTCAACCAAGAATTCTATACCTGACAAAGCTATCCTTCAAAAGTGAGGCAGAAATTAAGACATTGCCAGATAAACCAAAATTAGGAGTTTGTGACCACTGGGTCTCTGTATAAGAAAAACACGAGGGAGTCCTGTGAAATGAAAGGTCATGAGACCATAACTCAAAGCTGATGGGACAACTACAGATCTCAGTAAAGGTAAATACATGGCCAACTTTAAAAGCTAGCATTATTGTAACAGTGGTTTGGAATTGCAGTTTTTGTTTTCTACATGATATAATAGACAATTTAAAGAGAAATTATTAGTATAATTTTTTTTTGTTGTCACTTTTCAAAAATGTATCACAAACTGCCTTAAGCAAAACAGGGACTAAACTGGCCCACCTATGGAAAGACATCAGGGCAGCCGCCTCAGGTCTGGCTGGAACCACGTTCAGATGCTGGTCCCAGGGCCTCGTCCTCATGTTCCAGCTCTGAGCTCCTCCGCGGCATTTTAATCCTCAGGCTGGCTCTTCCCAGTGCCTGCAGCAACCCTGGTTCCCACTCCCCTGATGGGTTAAAAGAAAATCCTAAGACGCTATCCTTGTTCTGACTTAAGTCATGCGTCCATGTTGGAATTGGTGTGGGGTTAGGATACTCTGTGGGGCCAGCTGTGCATCCAGTCCACTCCGAGGCTAAAGCAGTGAGGGGTGATGGCTGAAAGGAAAGGGTCCAGGCCTTACTGTAAGTCGAGGGCCTGTTGGGGGCAGGGAAGTTCAACAATGTTCAGGAAGACTTGTCACCTGAAACTAAGAGGTGATGGTCTGTGGAAAGGGAGGAAATACACATAATTGAAAAAGAACCCTCAGTTTCTTGCCCCGTGTTCTTCCTAGTGTTTCCATTTCTAAAAACATTTATTCATGTATTATTTATGTATTTGAAACTACAGGGGTGTTATTATTATGCTCTTATTAAGCAGGGCCTGTACCTAAGTGACTTGTGTCTCTAGAGTCGAATTCAAACAGCGCAGGTAGGACCTCGGACAGACTTTGTTGAAATGTCAGACTTGGAGACATTGACTTGATCTGAAAGACAGAAAAATACGGCTGCAGCGGTCGGGGAGGAAGGTGGGTGGGGGAGGGGGAGCAGGACAGGTGACCTGGGTGGTGACCTGCCCGTGATTGCTGGCGGTCCCCTCCGTCCACACTGAAGGGCACTGTGGGTGCTCTCAGGCCTCCATGGGGCCCGTGGGCAGTAGGGGGCGAGGCAACAGGCCACAGGGTGTCACAAATCCAAAGAAACCAGGACACGGAAGGGCATTTATTTTATCGTGTCCGGCGACTGGCAGGCTGCAGGATGAAGTGCGATATGTGACCCACTTGAGGCGGGCGTGTGTGCAGCGTGCCCTCAGCATGGATTCTGTCATCCATTTGAGGAGCGAATTGCTTGGGTTAGGCATCGCTGGAGAGGCTGGAGAGAATAGAAAATGTTTGTGTCTCTTTCACAGAAAAATGTGGAGGAAATATATAACCATGTTGACAGTTGGTAGTTGTTTGTTAGAATTTAGATTATGGATTAGTTTTTTTCTATGAATTCTGATCTATTAATGCAATGTGGCTATAAAATAAAATTTGTGACAACATGGATGGACCTCAGTGACATTATGTTAAGTGAATAAGTCAGAGAAAGACAAATCCTATATCATCTCTCTTATATGTGCAATCTAAAAAATACCCCCCCCAACCTCACAGATACAGAGAACAGGCTGGTGGTTGCCAGAGGCAGGGGTGGGGAGTGCGAGAAATGGGTGAAGGGGGCAGAAAGGATGTAAAAGGGTTGGAGGGCCTGCGAGCGCTCGGCGGTGGGCGGCAGGTGGCAGCAGGCAGCCAGCAAGGCCCAGAGCTGTGTGAGGTCCATGGGGAGGGGGCGAGAACCCCTGGGCCAGGTCGCACAGCTCCTCGGGGTCTCCTGGGAGCTCCTGTCATGCGGGCACAGACACTGCTCTGAGAAGCAAAGAGCCACCTCAGCTCTTCACCGGCTGAACCACCTGGGGGGACGCAGACATGCAGACGCTCGCAGCCACGCGTCCCGCTGTGGAGAAGCCCCTGCCTGTCCTCCAACGTGACGTGTTTCCAGGAGTCTCGGAGTTGCCAGAGCTCTGAGTGCGGGACCCAGGGCCCAGCTCCTCCAGCAGTCTGAGGGGCAACGCCTCCTGACTTGCTCCAGACAAGTGTGGAGGGGCCCGAAGGCACTCGCTTATGCTTTTGCCAAAACCCGTGAATCAGGCACCTCACAGTGCCATCAGCCCTGAGCTTTGTGCCATGTCACTATATAAAAATGGCCGGAGGCAGTTTCCTCGGTTAAGCTATTTACGGTATTTTTCCAGCACGAAGCCCCCTCCACCCTCTGGCAACCTCTGCAGCTCCGCACAGCCCTGCTTCACCTGGAGAACGCGTGTCCCCTCCCTGGGACGGTCCTGCTTGTCCCCACGTCTCCGTGTGGAGGTGCCTGCGCAGTGTGCAGCCCAGCCGCCCAGTTCCCTGGAGCCACACTGGTCATCTCCCCCTTTTGTCTCTCAGCAGACGCTGGGTGTCCTCCCTCCCACCCTCCAGCAAGCTCCTGCAGACCTACTGTGGGTCTTGAACAATTTCCGGGTTACAAAGAGGGTGTGACTGTCCTTCCATCAGGGAGCTCGTGGGCCCATGTGGGACAGAGCGAGGAAACGTTTGAGAAGCAAACATCGGAGAAGAGGCGGCGACCAGCACACAGTTCGTGGAAGCACGTGAGGGGCCCACCCCACTCTTAGGAAACGGCCTCTTGGAGGACGTGGGCACTCAGGCCTGAAGGTGGGACAAGCTCGGGTTTTGGGTAGAGGCGCTGGCACCCTCGGGACCCAGTGGCTACAGTGACCCTGCGGACCCAGGAACTGCAGCGACAGAAAACTGTCTGTTCTGTGCAGGTGTGTGTTTTGTTTATCACACAAAAATGGTGAGAGTGACAAGAATGTACAAGAACTTCTGTGCAAATGACATTGCTGGTGGTTACATGAGCAGAGCCAGCCCACGGCCTGAGGGCGACCAGGACTCAGACTGCCCAGGAATGAACACTCAGCTCCCAGCACCCTTCCCCTCAGTGTCCTGTAGGGAGCGACTTTGCTATTGTGACCCAGCCGTGCTCTGGCCACTGAAGCAAGACTAACCATGACCGTGACGTTTGACGGGAAGACGGCTGCTGCTGGATCGAGGGGCACAGGACTTCTGGGTGTCCGTCAGTCGGCATCCCCGTCCTTCTCCTGTCCTTCTGGGTCCCCTCCCCTCCTCAGCCCACTGCAGAGCGCTTCCTGTGCGGGGCTCACTATGTCCCCTGTCCTCCTCCCTTGGGCGTGAGAGTCTGCAGTGCCAGGGGGGATGCCCGCACGGAGTGGTTGGGGTTGAGGCAGGGGTAGGGTTAGGGTGGTCAGCTCATCTGCTCTGTTCTCACTTCCAGGCATAACTTGGCCCGCACTCCCCGTGAGGGTATTTCACAAACACAGTCATTACCTGGGAGGAAATACGCCATCAAGGAGGCATTGTAGGCCTGAGCCGTAGCCGTCTTGCCCCCCTCAGAGCTGTCTGCCCAGCAGTAACACAGCAGCTCAACCCACGATGTCCAATGCTGCCCACTTTTCTCAAATGCAACCCATCACACATGAAGCCATTACTTAGAAGCAGCGTGGAGGCACAAAGCAAACCTCAGTTACTTAAAATCACATGAGATCTGAATCTGGAATCCTAGATGTAAAGTGGCTTACAAATGGGAAGGGAACACATGGAATGATGGATGAAGGGTTGGTTATTTGCTTTACAAAAGGTTACTTTGCTTTACTAAACAATTTGTCATGGAATGATTTTAGTGAGTAAAACTCTTAAGTGCTCTTAAAATACTAATTATACTTTTGGTTTAAGATTGCATCTGGCTGTGTTTCCTTATAGGTCTGCTTCCAAATTCCTTTAAAACAGCCAGGGAAACAGAAAAGAAAACACCAAAAGCTCAAAAAATCTGCTGTAAAACAAAGTAGCCATCAAAATTTTATGAGATCCTGGCATCAACTCCCCATAATAATGGGGCAGATGAGTTTGGATTCAAATTTTTTTAAACCATAAAGTTTTCCTCTTCTCCAACCTCTGAAACAAAGGGCAGCAGCTGCTCGGAGGGGTTGGGGAGCGCCTGTGCCTGTGCCCGCCTGTGATGCCCCCACAGCTCGGACAACTCTCAGGAGCGCAGGCTGCCCCGATCTTGCCCACGACACCACCCCACCGGGAGGTGCCCTCCTTCTGCCCATGAGAAGGCACAGCACACATGGCACAGCTGAGCACATGTGTGTTCTTTTCTGGGGGGACAGGAGACAAGTGAGCCCCAAGGGACTGGAGGCTGCTGTCTGCATGCATGTGACAGCAGTAATTATCCACATCTATGAAGTGATTTTTGTTCTGCTTTAAGTTTGGGAATTGGACACAGGCCACGGTCAAGACCCTGCCTCAGACTGGCAGGAACGTACTGACCCCCCCCCCCAGACGCAGGGGCTGGGAGGCGCCTCCGGTTGTTGATGGGAGAGGGAGGCTCAGTGCCAACTTGCACAGAAAGCAGACATCAATACGCTCTGTTGGTATAGACTGTCCTTTGATTTTAAATGATAGTCTTGCTGGGTAGAGTAGTCTTGAATGTGGGTCATTGCTTTTTATCACTTTGAATATTTTGGGCCACTCCCTTCTGGCCTGCAAAGTTTCTGTGGAGAAATCAGCTGACAGTCTTATGAGAGCTCCCTTGTAGGTAACTAATTGCTTTTCTCTTGCTGCTTTTAGGATTCTCTTTTAGTCTTTGACCTTTGCCATTTTAATTATAATGTATCTTGGTGTGGGCCTGTTTGGGTTCATTTTGTTTGGGACTCTGTGCTTCCTAGACTTGTATGTCTATTTCCTTTGCTGGGTTAGAAAAGTTTTCCATCGTTATTTCTTCAAATAGGTTCTCAATCCCTTGCCTTCTCTCTTCTATTTCTGGTTCCCCTATGATGCAAATGTTGTTACACTTGATGTTGTCCCAAGGTCTCTTAAACTGTCCTTGTTTCTTTTGTTTGTTTTTGGATTCTTTTTGCTGTTCTGATTGGGTGTTTTCTGCTACCGTGTCTTCCAAATTGCTGATTCGATCCTGTGCTTCATGCAGTCTGCCGATGATTCCTTCTAGTGCGTTCTACATTTCAGTTATTGTTATTTTTCCATTCTGACTGGTTCTTTTTTATAGGTTCTATGTCATTTTTTAATGCATGCTATCTCTTTGCTGAAGTTCTCACTAAGTTCCTTGAGCATCCTTATAACCATTGTTTTGAGCTCGGTCTGTGGTAGGTGGCTTACCTACATGTCGTTTAGTTCTTTTCCTGGAGTTTTCTCCTGTTCTTTCATTTGGGACACATTTCTTTGTTTCCTCATTCTGGCTACCTCCCTGTGTTTGTTTCTGTGTATTAGGTAGATCTGCTATGTCTCCCAGTCTTGCCAGGTGGCCTTATATAGTAGTTGTCCTGTGGGTCTGGCACAGTCTCCCTGGTCACCTGTTCCAGGTGCTCCAGGAGTGTCCTTTGTGTGGGTTGTGTGTGCCCTCCTGTTATAGTTGAGTCTTGATTGCTATTGGCACATCAGTGGGTGGGATTGACCCTCAGGCTTATTGGCTGTGAGATTTGAACACGTCCACAGCTTATAGGCTACTATGCAGGGGGCTTACCCCACTGAGTGGGATTCGCCTTAGTGGGCTCTGGTGCCTGTTGAGACCACCCTTAAGTGTGCTGCTTGTGGGGCTAATTGGGTGGTGCTCTGCTGTGGTCTGAAGCCAACCCCAAGTATGTTGGTTCTGGGGCCTCTTGGGAGGGGCTTTGGTGCAGGCCCAGGTCACCTACTGCCTGTGATCAACCAGGGGCTACCTGGTAGGAGCTACAAAGTGATTTGCAGTTGTTTGCTGCCTGTGCTGGACCGGGAGGCTCATGGGAGAGGCCACGCTGTGAACTGAGGATGGCTGCCACCAGTACGGGGTCTGGGGTAGCTCTGAAAAGAGCCAGGACACACTGAGGCCTGCTGCTGCCTGCTGCTGGCTGCCAGCTCTGGTAAGGTTCAGCCACCGATAAAGCCCCCTGCCATATGAAGTTGGGGGGGGGCGGGGTCCCAGTGAGTCAGCAGGGCAGAGCAGCGGAGCTCACCAGGCCAATCAGACTCAGATTTGGCCGTAAGCGTAGGGGGCGGGCTCAGCACAGGAAAGACGGTGTCTGCCTGCCGGTTGCTTGGGTGGTGGTCTCCTCACAGGGAAAACGCTGACTATTTTCCAGGCCTCCCTGCAAGGACACACACCTCAGTCTGCCCCCCATATGCCTCCAACACCCCCCCGAGTCACCGTCCCTCTGCTGGAGTCCAAGGTGAGTGCCTGCGAGCGAGTGAGACTGAGTGTGGGCTGTTTAAGAGGACGTCTGGGTTTCCCCCGCCTTCCGTCCACCCAGATGGTCAGAATCCCTCTGTTTTTCAGCCAGGTGTTGTGAGGGCTCCTCTTCCCAGCACCAGTGCTCTCAGTTGGGGAGGCCAGTGTGGGGCTGGGGTCTCTCGTTCCTCTGGGGGGAGCTCTGCAGCCAAGGTCTCCCACCTGGTTCTCAGCCGCCACATGCAGGTGTGGGGCCCGTTCCACATCTCTGCTCCCCCCACTCGTCTTGTTGTGGCTTCTTCATATTTTCAGTTATAAAACTTCCATTTGGGCACATTTCAGATGGTTTTCCAGATTGTGATTTACTAGCTCATCTAAAACTTAGTGTGGAAGTCAGGCTCTGGTGCCATTTTACAGGTCGGCGGGTGTGACTGAGATCTCACGTGCTTCCCCCAGGCCTGTGCCTCTAACACTCTCCCAAGATTCTCCCCAGTTTTCTCACAGGTCCTGTTTAGATGTCTTCACTGTCTCGTGTGTCTGTTGAAGTGAGTTTCAGTAAGGCTTTGCAGGCCTGAATTCACTTCCTTTCTGTGCATATCAGGTAGTGGTGGTAAAATGCTCTTCTGCCCTCAGGAAGTCGGAATAATCACACAGCTGCATGTGCCTCTGGAAAGATCTTCCAATACGTAAAGCACAACCCACTGAATTAAAAGTAGAAATAGGTGATTCCATAACCAGAGTAAAAATTTAAGCTCCCCTCTTGGCACTTGATAGAGCATCTAGACAAAACATAAGTAAAAAACCAATCGGTGAGGGTCAAGTGTGACCCACAATGCACATCTCTGAGGGTGCCCCCGACCGGGACGGTCCAGCCGCAGGCCCGGCGCAGTGAGGACCGGGCTGTGGGGCCATTGCTCCTGGGCGGCGGCGTGGCTGCCCCTGCTTGGACCTTCTGTCCAGCCCTGGAAGGACACTGCAGCCCTCAGCTGCCTCCTCAAAGGCCTGCGGTGCTCAGAGAGCTGCCCAAGAGCCCTCCGGGAGCTGTGCAGGCTCATTAGGGCTCGTGAAGTGCCCAGCTTTTCTTCTCCAGGTTCCACGCTGGGCTTTATTTTATGGCCACTGAGGGCTGTTTAGTTACTTATGGGCTCAGCAGTTGCAAGGAAGAGTTTAAAATTGCATTTAGCATTTGAATTGCTTGCAGCACGACAGCAGTTCAGGAAACAGTTTGTCAAGAGGGCAGAAATGAAAGCTGCCATTTGAAATGTGTGGTAAAGGTGGCAGATCTCTGTACACCACTGACCATTGTGATTTTGTTTCCAGCAACAGAAAGTGGTCTGATGACAATGGCTGACAAGGTGGGACAGTTAAAAGAATGTGATGCATTTGCATTATTGAGTGTGGTTACAGATACACACGAGTGTAGAGGGGGAAGGCAGTTAACAGCAGTTGTTGTGACTGGGCTTCCGAGAAGGCTCTGCCCCCCTCTGCGTGTTCCCAGCAGCTCCTTTAAGTGTCCGCCATTTGTAGGAGGCACCCGGTTCCCAGGGACCACCAGCCAACAACGTTCCTTTAGAAGAACTGCCAACAAGCAACATTCCTGACATGCAGTGGATACAAAAGCACAGCGTTTCATTTTTGCTGCTTCGTACATTTTATACCCGATGCATGAAGTGACCCAGCCTTGATTCCCAGCCTGGGCCTGAGAAGGACTTTGCACAGTTGAGACCCCTGACTCCACCCAGGGCTCTCCCCTGACCTTCACTAACTTACCGTGAACCAACTTCTTTCCTTTATTTTGCATAATGGAAATGAATCGGAAAACACCAGCTCTAAGGTTCATTTACAGTACTTTAAATCCACATTACTCCAGGGATCTTTGGAAAGCTCTGTCTATCTCAAAATGGTAAAGTTACAGAATTATAACCCATGTGGAACACAAATCTCCTCCTTGCATCCTTCTCACCGCCTTTGGACGTGGCACATTGGACTTTGTCCGAGTCTGTGTCAAAATTCAGAGACTTGGCCGCGGTCAGTCTCTCGCTGCTACTGCAACGGCACTAATAGCAACCAGCTGAGCGAAACACCGAGTCCAGACTCGGAAAACAAAGCAGCCTGGCCTTGGTGAGATCTTGCCGCCCCAGCGACAGCCTGCTGCGTGCCCTGCTGTGGGAGGTGGGACCTGGGCTCGGGGCAGCTGCGCCCATGGACGCTCTGCTCTGGCACCTGGAGGACCCGGGTCGTGCCTCCACTGGTTTGCTAAGATAAGTCTGAGCTGTAGACAAGGGAGCTCCAAAAAGCGAGGTCGAGAGTACAGTTGGGTCTCAAAGGAGCAAGTAGCAAAAGAATAAAGTCAGTCAAAGTTGAATATTCTAAAGCCAATATATTTCTTAATGTGAATGTGAGTGGAAAACAAAACAACTTAGCCAATATTCCCCCAAACTGCCAACACCCCTTAACTCAAGAAGAAATTCCACCCCAAAAATAACAACAAAGGAAATCAAAGTGAACACCAACCCAAACTAACCTTCACCCACAGGTAAGCATTTTAATAAGTGACCCAACTTAGATGAGGTGTGACTTGGCAGGCTCACGTTGAGCTTGGCCTCTGCGGCCATCTGGACCCAGGCAGAAGGTGTGTCGGCACCGTCTCCATTAACACCTCCTGCCTCCTGCTCTCCACCCAGGGCTCCGGGAGGTGGACAGAAGCCAACTCCTGACCGAAGATTTGGCACTTAGGTTCCCTACGCAGGTATGACTTTATCTTAAAAATACATATGCATAAAAATACTGCATATTCCTTTATTGAGAGAGAAAGGGGAGGGAGAGAGAGAGAGAGAGAGAGAGAGAGAGACAGAGAGAGAGAGAGAGAGAGAGAGAGAGAGAGAATAATAGGATTGATTCCAAGAGAACATTTTACAATGTACTTCAAAAATTTTAATTTATTGGGTTCCTTATGTAAAAAATTTTAATCTGTGTTAGCTCTTTGGCACAGTTACCTAGATGATATTTTTTTCTGTGACATCTAGAATGGTGTCCCCACCTAATCCAAGAGTAAAATGTGAATGTGACCTGTGGAGTTATGCATTGTGTACGACCCCGAGGTCTTGAATAAGAATTACCTTCTCTGAAAAGAACCTAATGCCTGTAATTTCAGTGTTTTAATGAGATGACAGAAGAGCCTTATTTAGCGTCCTAAGTAAATATATTGTTAACAAGGTACTTTTAAATGCGGGTGGATGTTTACTCAGCACAGCACTTCCTTCTGTTCCTGAGGGTGGGACAGCAGGAGGCAGGGGTCCAGGGCCTCGCAGCCTCCTGCTGTCCCCTTGCCTTCATAATGCCCTGGGTCTCATCCGCCATGCCCATGGCTGAGGACGTTTTGAGCCTTTGTGAAAACGTAATCATGTGAATTCAAATTGTTTTGAGTTGTCAGAGGCTTTGATTTGTAGATCTCCAGGCGCTGTCTCAGGTTTCCTTGAGAAACATCTGTAGTTGATTCTGGCGTATTTTCCCATGTGTACCTTCACCTTTCCTCTTAAAAACAGCTTCTAGATTAAACTGTTGTTAATCTCTGCTTTGATCACATCCTCCTTCTAAACCTCTGAATAATTTCCCATTAATCCTAGGATAAAATCCAAACCATTCTCTTGTTTTTCAGTCTGTAGCAGATGATTTATTGTGACTCATGGGGCCGCCCTCTCAAGGTCTCCTTGTTGGGCGATGTCTGCAACCTTCTGGGGCCCCAGCTCACCTATAGGAAATGCACCAGCTCTGTGGGAGGAACTGGGAAGCATGCGGTTCCTGCAGGTCCTGGTGTGCAAAGCCTGTGGGGAAGCAGTGCCTGCCGCCACCCGGCCCCTGGCTACACTGTGTACCAGTGAGAATCGGCGGCTGTTCCACAGCCCTCAGTCCCTGGTCCTTCATTATCTCAACAGCCGAGTGGTGATGAGCTGCAGGCTCCAGGGGCCCCATCTCCAGGCAGCTCCTCACCCTCACTCCTTCTCCTGGAGAGCAGGCTGGCACATCACCCAGGACTCCATTCTCAGGATCATTTAGGTCAGAACATGATCCACAGCTGAGCTTTATTAGAAGCTATTGTAAGTAGGTGCCCCAGATATAGTAAGGACATTTAATACCTGTGTCAATAATAAAAGGTGTATTTGTAAGTATCTTCTCTCTTGTCATAAATCCAAGGTCTCTTATTGTCCACATGGTTTCCTGAGCCTGTGCCTACCTGATCCTGTCTCCTGGAGCTGGAGTGAGTCAAGGTGATTTCACCTTGGAACCACTGAGAAGATAACGAGAAAAGAGTGTTTGGGGGCGGAGCCTCAACCTGGACATGTGTCACTGTGAGGCTGCTCTTGTCCACTTTCTGCTGTCCTCTTTGGAGGGTCCCGATGCACAGCACATACCTCGGGGTGTGGGGCGGTGACCCCTGGATGGTGGAGCAACTCCGTATATTACTTGGAATTCTGTGTACAGATTTGTCTGCTCTTCCACATCCACTTATCTGTTCGAGCGTGTGTTTATATCAGTGTGGACTTGGATTATAACCCAATAAGACTGCATTCTGTGGCTCAGACTGTGCCAGCTGTGGCCTCTGGGGACTCATTCGGCCAGCTCCTGTGTCCCTTTGACACCCATCCTCACTTTCTGACATTATGAGAAGCCCCAGGCTTATCTTGTGTATCCCTGCCCATTAGTCTTTGAACCAGTCACTTCTCCAAGGAGCCCTGGTTGCTTTTTGTGGAGAGTGGAATGTAGAAGCCAAGAACTGGGCACTATGTGTGCTCGTTGCTAGTGGGGTGTCACCACATCTAGGTCTCTGAGCTGATAGAGCAGGAAGAGATTTGTGTGAGGTAGTTGTGTATGTACACTAACTCATGTACTGTAACAATCATATGGACATAACACAGCTCTCATGATTCATCGCACATCCTCCAGTCTCCAGAGTAAGCTCTAGCACGAGCTCACCTGACGGTCATGACCCTGACCCGCACCATCGGGGTGTTCTGGCTGCCCCCTTGTTATTCACTTCCACTTGCGCCTCTGACTTTGTTGGTAAGGAGCATATCTGGGTGCTTTCTGTCTTCCCTGACAACTGCAGAAATGTGAATTTGTCTAAAAATGTGTGTTTTTGTTTTAGGTTTTTATGTTGTGGTTTGCAGAATAATAACGTGTGTGCTGGTTTAAATGCACTCGGTTAGATATCAATCCTTGGAGAGTAGGAATGGCGCGCTTCCATTCTTCATTCCCTGCAGCACCTGGAACAGGCTCTCTGTTATGTCTTGAACAGTAAATCTTATTCTGTACATGTTCCAGGAAACACTGCATGGGGTGGGTTCTCACGCTGCAGGTCCCTTGTTTGCATGCAGGAGCGATGCAGGCCTTCCGCCATCGCAGTGTCATTGTGGCAGGGCTGGGAGATGGCCTGTCTGCTTTCTGTGTGGGACCTGCCCTGCCCTCAGCTCTTCTGCTTTTCAGTGCTCACCCACTTTAATGGCAGAACGGAAAAACTTAGAAGAAAACATAGTATTACTTTTGTTAAAGATTTTCAAGCATCTGACAAGAGTAAGATTTTTTTTTCTGTGGTGATAATTTGCTATTTATCTTTGGAGAAGTGAGTACAAGGAATGTCTTAGAGTCATGGAGGAGAAGAGAGAACAAACTGCCACCAGGGTGAGCTCATGCAGACCATGTCCAGGCTGGGTGACAAGTATAGGACAAATGAGAGGACTGATGTCACCACAAGTTCTGTAACTTCTGTTGGAAGAGCACCCCCTGTGCCACAATGGAAAGACTCACTGGGCTGCAGCCTCTGCTCCCAGTCAGTGTCCTGCGGTTATGGTTTTGTGTGGCTGTCTCCGATTTCCCAAAAAGCTCAGAGAATGTTTTTACTTCTTAGTTCAAGGGCAAATGAAGAAAGAAAGACATAGATCTGTTCTGCATCACAGCGAAAGCTTTGGCTCTTTGTCTTATAACTTAAAGAACTCCTAATTCTGGTCTCTCATGGGATGCTCCAAACTTGTCCTACGCTCATGACATTTAATGCTTCCTCCCAGGGAACCAAAATGGCCACATTTCTTAATTCCACCACATCTTAGTTCTTTTACATGTTTGTACTGCTGTGGTTTATTAAACTGTTTGTATGTAAAATTACTTAAAATGGTGTCCACACACAGTATACTAATAATACTAATCGTAATGATTAAATAATTGATGCATCTCTACTTCCATTATGAGTTGGCAGCGTGTCTTTGATTATGGTGTGTAAGTAGGGTGACCATGTAATTCGTCATCGGACGGGGACCCTGAGAGTGACTGAGGTTGCTGTTAAAAATCCCACCGCACCCCATGCACGAACTGGGACAGGCCCTGGAGGCAGAGGGGCGATGGGCATGCTGGGAATGAACCCAGATGTAAACATAGGATTTACCTTTTGTTTTCCTCCTTAAACACTGTTGGCATTCCCTCACCATCTGTTTAGTTCCTCTGCCAGAGGAATGTACCAGGAACACACCCACAGGGGCACCAACATGGGGAGAAAGGGTCACCGAGCAAACAGGTGTTGAGCTGGCTTCTCAGAAGGGCCTGCAGAGCTCTGTAGACTCAGGGGGCCCACAGTCTGGTGAGGACCTCCCCGAGCTCACTGCTCCTCCATTTCCAAGGCTGGCTGAGAGCAGTGGAGTTAAGAGCAGAGGGGCTGTTCGCTGCATGGGGCATTTGCATGGGAAGCAGAGACCAGGAGGAGGAAGTGACACAGAGCAAAGGCGGAACACGGCCCTGAAGGGATTTGTAGACCAGGTGAAGGAGTCTGGACCGGGTACAAATCGAGGATTTGGGAAGATTGTGGAAGGTGGCGAGATCAGATGTGCACTTCAGAAAGATGACTCCAGACGCGCAGAGGGCGGAAGATGTGAGAGACCATTGGCGGGGGGGGAGGGGGGGTCCTGCCACTGAAACTTGTGTAGGTGAAAGGTCCCTTTAGATGAAATAAAGGGCAACAACTGGGGGTACAAAGTAGGCATGAGGGTAAATATTTACTTGGCGTGAGTGCCGCTGGACGTAGGTGTGCTCCTGGAGGCTGCTCCTACGTGAGGGCAGTTCACACTAGGTTACCCCCACACAGCGCTTCCCAGGACCACACAACACACTGCACTCGGCCAGGATGGAGTGCTCCCCATTCCAAACCATTTAACTGATGCCAGGGAGTGCCCACCTGACACAGAGTGGGCACTGTGATATTAAAAACGTGCTGTGAAAACATCGAACTTTTGCAAGTAGAACGTGCACACACACACACACAATCACACACACACCACAAACAACTCCCCACACACACACACACCACACACACCCCCCGAGCCCCAGGTGACTGACCCTCAAACTTGAACTTCTTGAGCTCCATGGCAAATCCGCATCACACACACACACTGGATGTTACAGAATCACAATTAGGCTGTGGCTATAAGAGCAAGTTGGTGGGACAGTGTGGCCAGTTAGACATGCAGGATGAGCTGAGGTGTCTGATTCTGGCATTCAGAAACTGTGTATTGTGTTGGATACAAGTCTTAAAAATCAGAATACGTCTGTGAAGAAGTCAGTAGAAAAGAAATGAAGCAGACGCATGCCTCCCTTGCATTTAAGAGAGCTTTATAGTTACAGAAGGAGTGGGGTTGCAGTGGCTACTGGACACTGGGGTCCACCTGGCCACCTGCCCCAGTGACTGTGGCTCTGACTTTGCTCTTGCTCCCAAGTCACTGCTGCTCCAGAGACGGGGCTGGAGGAATTTGCCACTAGGTGGGGGTCATTTTGCAGTTGATAGGATGAAGTAGTGGGTAGAATTCTTCATGGTTTTATTCCATCAACAGATTTTCTATGTTTGGACCTGGTATCTCTGATATATAATGTAACAATATTATGTCATTTTATTCCCATTAGTTTAGAGTTCATGCTGTTCTCTAAAGATGACTGTGATAGGCACTTGTCTGGCTGAAAGCTTATAAAAACATTAGTGTATAAGGGGATAATCTAGGAGGCAGAGTAAATATCTTAGTGTGAGGAGCACTGAGGTAACTACATTTACAAATAACTTCTTACACTTTTGCTTTAGAAAGCTGTTAAGGCTAAAGATGAAAAATGGCAAGCATGGAAATTGAGTGTTGATAAGCAAACCTTGGAATTTCATAGTTACTAATCTTAAAAGTTGAGGAAATATGTAAGTGCTGTGCATTTCTTAAGCTTTCTTAGAGTCCACTTTTAGCTGGAAGGGTTTATGGTTGAGCTTAGCTACTCAGCATCTGGTCAAACGTCCTAATTGATGGTGCATGTCCCCAAAAGCTCCCACAGCAGTGGGTAGTGAGAGGAAGGCCGGCCTTTCCATAATACTCATGGTCTGAGCAGGCAGCCCCCTGCTCACTGGGTTCAGGGAGCCTCCTTCTCTTGTGGGCAGGCATGGACCAGGTAAGAGAATAGAGGAACTATTCCTAAGGGAATTTATCTAAACATACAGCAGCTTTGCTGTGGAAGGAAGGGCGTGCTTCTTCTCTACCTCACGTGCTCCTGTGGGGACCCTGAAAGTAAGCTGAGGGAGAGCCGCTTCCTTAGAAATGAAGCCGGGGCAGGCTCAAACAGCGAGTACGACTTTGACACCGCAAGCAATTGTCCACGTGTGCTTGGAACTCAGTACTCACTCAGCACACTGATGAGACCTCACTGTGCCCTGAGGGGGGTGTGCCTGCCAGGGAGGTGAGTCACCCCCATCTGCAAAGCCAGCGGCTGTGCAACACAGGATGGAGGAAAAGGAGAAACCGATTTGGTAGCTGACAACAAAACTTGTTTGGGAGCACTTGGGGACGGCTCCCTAGGGATCCAGAAACATCTAGGCTGTGCCCAGACTAGAGGTTTTGCAGGAGCAGGTGAGGGGGACTCTGGGGGACTCTGCCTTCGGGCCCTTTCCTCACCAGCCACATTCACTTCACTGGGTTCTCTCATACATGGTTAAGGTTTGAAATACATTTTCCTGTTCACAAGAATTTCAGTTGCAATAGAAGTAGTCAATACCCCATAATTACGCAATAATTATAAAAACTGGGGTCTGAAAGTAGAAGAGAGTCTGGCGACTGCTGTGACAAGGGCAGGAATGCTCTGTGGCAAGGCCTGGCAGAGGTGACGCTTGCTCCTGCTCCTGCACAGACAAGCCTAGAGGAGCTGGGTTTACCAGTGGTCCAGGCACAGCAGTGTGCGCGCGCGTGTGCATGTGGAAGAGAACCACAGGGAGCGGGCTAAAGAAAGTGACCTAGGCCATGCCACCCACTCCGTCTCTAACACCAGGTGTCAGCATCCCAGGAAGGTGCTGAACCTTCAGGAGCAGACTGTGAGAAACTGCTTCTCTGAACGAGATGCTGGACTTTGATCGTTTCTCAAACTCTTGGAAGGGAAATTGTGAAAATGGTAAATGGTGATTTGTTGTAAGATACCTGTTATCAGGACATTACCATGTTATCAACATTCTACTTATTTCCTTGTGTGTTATTATCCTATTCCATTTTAATGAGCATAAAGTAGCCAGAGGGAACTTCCTAAAATACAGCCCTCTGGATGCCGCCCCACCGACTAACCAGTCCAGTGTCTCTCCATTGCTGTTCCAGTAAACTCAGAACTGTTGGCATGATCTCTTCTCTGCCGTGTCCTTAAGCCTCATCTCTGCCCGTGCTCCAAACTGCAGCTGTGCGCTAGCTACACTGGCCTTCTCCCAGATGTCCTAATGGACACTCCTTGTCCCTGAGCACTTTTAGACCCTATCCCACCTGGAAGGACATATCCTCCCAGCCCCAAATTCGCAGACAGACAGGAGTGCACACATGGTTTTATGTCCTCTGGTAACTTTTGCTCATCTTTCCTGCATTCACTTAAATGTCACTTGCTTCTGGAAGCTTCCCGGATTTTCTGCTTCATGGGTCAGAACCCCTGGTACTTTTCTTCCTAGCATTTATCACAACTGTTGTTAATTGTTGTTTTTTATTACTTTTTTTGGGGTAATCCTTCGTTTAACCTCTCTCTTGAGAGGGGGCTGAGTTTGTGCTGCCCACTGCCCTGCTCCAACATCTGGCCTACACTTGACCTGGAGGAAGTGCTCTGTAAGCTTCTGTTGAACGACACACTAAATGGATGAAGTGCTTTTATATGTTCTCGGCTGACCTTCATCTCTCTTTTCTCTATGTCACGGTCGGAGGGCTACTGTGCTGTGAGCTGGTTCCACTTACATGGCTCCTTGAGTCACTTTGCTCTGGCTGCTCACCCGGTTCGTCTTGGGCTTCGCTTCAGCCTGGGTCTGCACGCACAGGTCCTGGGTGCTTACGTACAGGGCACTCGCTGCGCCTCCTGCAGACTCAGCTCAGCGTCCCCAAACAACGCCAGTTCAGTAGAGGGTGACATTTAAACCTCTCTTTAATAAATAGGTGAAAGAATATTGAGAGAAGAATATTGTGGCAATGTCCCAACATTTTCCCTGAAAGTCTGGCTCCACCCCTATGTGGAACCATCATTATGAAACATTGAAACGTTAGGGTCTCAGGGAAGTAGAGGCGTGTTTTCGTTGCTGCCATTTGCCTGCTGGGAGACGCGGCCGGCCCAGGACGGGACACTGCGTATCTGGGGTCGCGAGCTGCAGACCTCAGTTTCTCCGTCCCTCCTGCTGTGAGCGGTGGACTTCACTCATCTTCAGCTGTTGGGTCAGCCCCAGAGGCGGCAGAGAAACGACTTCTGTTTGATAACCAGTGCTGTTCACATATGCGGAGTGACAAGCCAGCGACTCCGCCTGTTTCCACCCCTGGCACAGCGCCGCTCTCCGCATGCAGCTTGACGCTGTGGAAATTTCCAAGGAGAAGCAGCTTCCTGACAAGCCCGCCCTCGTTATGATGCCTATTAGAGACAGGAATAACCGATCTGTATTTCTAAAGGCATAGTGTCAACTTTCACAAAGCAAGGTGCGTTGGTGTCCCCGCTTTGCCTCATTAAGCCTAAGAACAATAAAACAGGAGCTTTGTCTCCTTTCTGGTCAGTTGGAATGTTTTATGGGGCACCCAACAGTCTATTCTTATTGTGTACAACCTTCAAGGGCTGTGCTTCTGACTATCTGGAGCATGCACGGCCCTCTACTTCCGGCTCTGGAGCGGCCACTTCCGGCTCTGGAGCGGCCACTTCCGGCCACTTCTGGTTCTGGAGGGTACACGGCCCTCCACTTCCGGCCCTGGAGCGGCCACTTCCGGCGCTGGAGCATGCGCTGTCCTCCACTTCCGGCCCTGGAGCGGCCACTTCCGGCGCTGGAGCGTGCACGGCCCGCCGCTTCCGGCATGTTGTTGAAATTCCGCGCTGGCACCGCGCCCGCGCTCCCCAGCCCAGCTGGCCCGCAATGCGCCCACCTCCTTGCCGAGTGAAGGCAAAGCACAGGTTTACCTTCGTGTAAGGCAGCCGGTTCTGTATGTGACGTTTCTGCGATGCTCTAGAACAAGGACACGTGTTAAACTGGGAAAAGAAAGCTCATGGTGGAACGTCTTGGGTCTTGGGTCCCCAAGAGGAAGCACAGAGTCTGGAGTCTAACTGCCTGGCTTCAAATCCTGGCGTCATTCTCACTGGCTGTGTGACCTTGGGCATTTCAGGTCACCGCTCGTCCTCAATTTGCTCATCTGTAAAATAAAAATAATAACAGGACTTGTCCATTGTGGTGTTGGGAGATTTAAACGAGTTACTATTTGTGAAGCGTTTGCAACGGTGCTGCAGAAATGTTTGTGAACTCACACATCCTGTCTCAATTAGTCCTCCTCCTGGCACTGTGAGGTGGTGGTTTTGTCCCCTTCTACAGAAGACGAGGACTGGACTCTGAGAAATGAAGGGACTTTCCAAAAATTATACAACAGCTGTATTCTGTCAACCCTGAACTCTTCCTGGTTTATTTAAACAGGTTTTTTTTTTGGTAAAGAAACTTGTTCTCAGATGTTTTTCAGTGTGCATGGAGAGTTTTTTAAACCATCATCATCATCATTGCCATCATCATCAAAAGACCCCCATTTATTGCTTTACTGTTTGCATTGGTCTTCAAGAGGCTTTAAAACTAATTCAAATCAGATTTTCCTCATTTTCACCATTCTGTCTATTATGCATTAAATATTGGCACCTTCTTGGGGGAAATGGCAGGTGTAGTGTTTCTCTTAGCTTTCAGCCTCGTCCTCTTTGCAGCTGGAGCCTGATTCCTCAAACAATGTTGTATATAATCCATTTCACCTGCTCCCCAAAGGCACCGCCCCAGCCTCCAGATTGACTCTCAACCCCCACTGGTCTCTCAACGCCCTATTCTCATAAGAAGAAAAATATGCCGAGCCAATTAGCACTAAGCTGCAAACGGTTGGTATTACATATGTAAATGATTAGAAACAGAAAACAAATGTTTCAAATGTTCTTCAGTCCTAAAACTTTGGATTTAGTCCCCTGATAACCATGGAACAATTCTCAGAATATTGGAAGATGACACAATTATGAGTCAATAGTGTCATCCTCAGAGAATCATAAATAGTGACTCATTGGCCATCCAAGGTATTTAGTCTTCATAGAAGAGTTTTGGGTGGAGAAATGACTGCAGTATTTTCTATAAATTACCGTCCCACCAAATACCTGCTTTCCTCCCTGGAAATATTTCCTACCCAGTACACACATGAGAGGCAGACGTTCTAAATATCATTTATACAATTTCTTTGTAAAACAGTGGCCCTCACAGTGCCATGCTTGGGTGACTCTGTAGTTCAACTTCTATGTTTATGTGGTTTTAAAGTGCATGCATCTGTGTGTCCTTATTTCGTACTCACAGCCATGCTTCAGGTGTGGGGACTGGTGGTATTGTCTTGCTGACCGAGGAGGCGTATGTGATGGTGGTGGTTGACCCACTGAGTTGCTGTGGTCAGTGATGGGGCCTGAATTTGGACCACAGCCTCCTAGCTTTCGGTCCGACAGACTCTCTACGTTGCCTCACCTACCTCTGCCTTTGGAATTTTTTATAACTCTTTGTGACCTTTCCAATTCAAGTCCTCTAACATTATTTTCCTATTTTTTTATTGAGATGAAATTCACAAAATAGTCGTTCTAATTGGTGTGAAGTGATACTCATTGTGGTTTTTACTTGCATTTCTTTGATGATTAGTGATGTTGAACATCTTTAGATATGTTTAATTGGATTGTTTGGTTTTTTGTTGTTCAGTTATATGAGTTCCTTATGTATTTGGATATTAGCCCAAATGATAACAAGTGTTGGAGAGGCTGTGGAGAAAAAGGTACCCTCATGCACTGTTGGTGGGAATAAAAACTGTTGCAGCCGCTATGGAAAGCAGTGTGGAGGTTTGTCAAAAAATTAAAAACAGAGCTACCATATGACCCAGCAATCCCTCTCCTGGGTATCTACCCCAAAAATCTGAAAACATTTATCCATAAAGATATATGTGCTTCGATGTTCATTGCAGCTTTATTTACAGTGGCCAAGACATGGAAACAACCAAAGTGTCCTTCAACAGATGACTGGATAAACAATATGTGGTATAGTTACATGATAAAATACTATTCTGCCATAAGAAAAGATGAAATAGTGCCATTTGCGACAACATGGATGGGTATTGAGATTATTATGCTAAATGAAATAAGTCAGACAGGAAAACTTGAGAACCATATGATCTCACTGATATGTGGGATATAAAACTGAAAACAACAAAGGAACAAGACAAACGAATAAAGGAACAAAAACTCATAAACACAGATAATAGCTTAGTGGTTACCAGAGGGTGAGGGGAAAGGGGGGTGGTAGATGAGAGTAAACGGGGTCAAATATATGGTGATGGAAGGAGAACTGACTGGGTGGTGAGCACACAGTGTGATATATAGATGATGGATTACAGAATTGTACACCCAAAACCTATGTATCTTTACTAACCATTGTCACACCAATAAACTTTTAAAAAAAGAAACATAAAAAAAGAAATTTACAAAATATAAAAAACATTTTGTTTTTTAAATTTCATTAAATTTATTGGGGTGACATAAGTTAGTAAAAGTATATAGGTTTGAAGTAAACAATTCTGTAACACATCATCTATCTATCTATTGCATTGTGTGCTCACCACCCACAGTCGGTTCTCCTTCCATCACCATGTTTGATCCTCTTTTCCTACCTCTACTCCCCCCTCCCCCAGCATTTTAAAGTAAAAATGATCTATTCCAAAACATTTTCGCCACCCCAAAAGGGAACCCCATGCCCGTTAAGCAGTCGCTCCCCTTCCTCCTGCCTGGCCCCCGGCACCCGCCAATCTGTGTGCTGTGTCTATGGATTTGCGTTTTCTGGACGTTTCATGTAAATGCATTGTACTACATGTGGCCTGTTGCGCCTGGCTTCTTTCCCTGAGCATCATGTTTTCCAAGTCCATTCCCATTGTAGCGAGTGTCGGGACCTCATTCCTTGGCGTGCTGGAAGCACCCCACTGAATGGGGGGACCACATGTGTTCCCCCAGGCAGCTGTCGACAGACATTTGAACAGTGCTGCTTGAATGTGCAGGGATGTGCATATGTCTTACCTGTAACAGTTTTGAAGACTCACCAAAAGAAACTTTCATCTTTTAAAACAACATTTGGTAATCACAACATCACTAGACATTTAATGTGAGGAACACAGAATAATTACTTGTATCATGATATTTTGGGCTTTTTGATGTTTATTATTAAGCATAAATGGTTATTTATAATTTTCTTAGGACTTTTAAGGTGTACTTGCTTTCCCAAGACCTATGATTATTGTGGGGAATGCTATTTGTGGTTGAACATCTTACAAGTATTACACGTGTAAACACTCCACTACGAATATTTCATCTCATGCCAGGAAAGCTTTCCCTGGGTCCTCACTGTCTGCAGAGTCAGGACTCCATCTAAATAGTTAGAAACCAGAACATGAAAAATGCTCAACTTTTATGGTCAGAACTTGAGGTGGAAAGACTAGAGGATCAGCGTTAGCAAATATTTAAACAACATTATCTGGGCTTGCAAAGGAGATTTCTGGAAATAACAGGACAGATAAACATACTGGAAAGGCATCAAAATGGCATTTATGCTATTAATAGAAGACGTTAGGGATGATGTTTTCCTCGATCCCTCAGCAGAGACAATACACATTTGTAAAACACTGCCTCACAATGCTCATAACACAGACCAGCACTTTTCTTTGTTTCATGTTGGTTTATCTCTCCAAATGGAAAGTTGAAATTATTAAATTATTTGCTTCGGACTTATGGGTTCAGAATTATTGGCTATTAATTAAATTTGTTAAGGGCACTTCAAATGAATTAGCAGGGAGTGGCTTGTATTATAATTATTCATTTAGTCATTTATTATCTACTTAACACACACAAATCCAAGTCTTCTACTGTTGGTCAGACCCTCTGGTGGGGAAAGAGTGGGTTGTCTCATGCTTTGCATGGTGATAGGGTACTTTCTTAGCATTTGTTTTCTACTCTTCCTTAGAGGTGTATATGGGTAAATGATAAAAAATATTATAACATTACATAGAGTGAAACATTTATCTCGTGAGGAAATGTGCACCAGCCTGTGGGCTCAGGAGAAGCGGAAAGTATCTTTAATGGCATCCAGTGTCTCTATGTAGATAAAGTTTAGAGATAATGTCTAGAGGATTGAGCCAATGCCCTAAAAATAGAAAAACAGTAGCCGAGGAGGCAAGTGGGAGGAGTGAAATCTCTCAGAATACGCACAGCGGTTTCCGTTAGTCACATGTTTCTGGCATAAGGACCCTTCCCAGATGGTGGACCATATACAACCTTCAAAAGCACGTGCTCATCCATTGTCTCAAGGAGCAGACGCAGCTGGGGATATGGATGCCTTTTGTCCCTTCATTTGTGACAATACTTCATGCAGCCATGTTACTGTCATATGGAAGCAGCACCCCCATCCCCCAGGATGGCAGGAGAGGCCCGGGCCCCGGGCTCCACAGCCATGCATTTGACGCACGTGAGACAGGCTCCGGCTGGTGTGTGGTGCTGGTCAGATAGACTTTGGGGTGGCATCTGACAGTTGCCTTCTTTGAAACCATCGATGCCTGACCTCACACACAGAGCAGCTGAGTGGACCAATACAGAGTCCCCTTCGGCACTCAGCGACGGGGGTGTGTGTGTGTGGGGATGCCCAGGGAGCTCACACTCATAATCCTGTTACTTCACAGCTGCTAGAACAGGTCAGGGGCGCCCCGGGTGGAACGCCACCTGCTCTCTGGGGTCGGGTTCTGGGTGGTGTGCATCAGGATGAATTGCTGCTCTTTCTGGGTGAAGGGGGTCCAGTGTTCCCACCTGCCGCCAGGTAGCTGTTTGCTTTTCTCAAAGGTCATTTCTGAAACGGGGACCCAGCTTGGGTGCTGCATCTGAGTGAACGTTTGACCAGGCAGTAGCTGTGATCAGCAGGGCCCAGGCCCAGCCCCACCCTGCTGCCCCATGCTCCCTCTGTGCCAGCATCTGGTGGCTGTGGCACAGGGCGGTGACTCATATGCCTACTGGACTGTGTGTGTATGTGTGTGTGTGTGTGTGTGTGTGCGCGCGCGAAAGCTTACTCATTTGTGCTGGATCTTAAGAATTTCACCCCCCCAGATGGACCCATGTCCTTTTGGGGAGTCCACTTCATAGTCGATGTAGAGGCCTGACCACCGCATTGTATTTCTGAAACTGATGTTGAATAATACTGTATGTCAACTATAATTATATATATACATATAG
>NW_017731649.1:1349518-1380531 GCF_001890085.2 Hipposideros armiger | reverse complement strand
AATAAAAAAAATAAATTAAAAAAACAACAAAAAAAGAAAATTTCAAATATACACAAAAGTAGAGAATAGTCTAATGATCTGCCTTGAAGCTATCACCCATTGTCAGCTTATGTCAATATTTTGCCATTTTTATTTCATCTGATCCCTCATTTTAAATAAAAATATTTTCCTTTTCAAAAAAAAAAAAAAAAGAATTTCACCCCCGGGGGGGGGCAGTGGATAGGGGGAGGGGGGTTGTCACTTTGTGAGAGGTGAGAAGGATAACTATTGCATTGTTTTGTACACCTGAAAAAAAAAATAATAATAAACGAGTTTCACCCCCAAATGTCATGCTCTCCAGTCCTAAAGGCCATGTGCCCACGCATCATGGTGCCCACCCCCACTGGAGCACCCACAAGCCACTTCTCCGATCCCTCACTCTTGTCACCTTTCTCCCTGCAGACCTGTGACCAGACTGTGAAGCTATTCATTGTTGCCGTGTGTCTATCATATTCATGTTAGGCCAGGCCTGTTCTCTCGAGCTGTAGCCTGCTCTACACAATGACCAGGTGCGTGGCCTGACGCTCTGCCCCCGGCTTTCTTCCAGGGTCACTGCTGAGTGGCTGCCATGTGGTCACAGCACTCTGTTTTCAGCTGGCACCTTTAAGTTGCGATGTCCCCACGGTGACCTTTTCCTCCTCCATTGGAGAAGCATTGGGGACCCAAAGGCTGGCCCCGGGTGTGAAGACAGGCAGAGGCCCCGGGGAGCGCGGCGGCTGTGTGTGCGCCTTACACGCCGGCGCTCACGCCCTCGCCACCCGAGCGCCTGGGCGCTCGGGGCGCCGATGTCTGTGCGGAGGCCTCAGGCCCAGGCCTGTGTTTCGGAGGTCGGCCACTCTCCACGTGACATGGGATAGACTTACGCTGGCATTTTAGGGGCTGGCGTTGTGATTCCCCCCCGGGGAGTTGTAAACACTGCCCGTGCTTTTCCCCACCGCGGACTCCTCCGAGATCCTGGGGTCTTCCTGGCCACGGGGCTCCAGCCGCGAGCACCGTCTTCTGCTGCAGAAATGGGGCTCCGCAGCTGTGACTGGCTGTGCGTGTCCCGTCAGGGAGCCGAGGACGGTGCTCCCGGCTCTGACCCCCACCCCACGTCATTCTTTGAGGTCTGGTGCAGCGATTTTGGAAGTGAGCAATATGCTTTCTGGAAATCATTCTGCAAGCGGTTTCATCGAGGAAACCCTTATGTGCCGCATGAAAGGCGAGGGTCTCTCCTTGGACCTGTTTTGACCTGGCACCTCCAGCCTCCAGGCTCTGAACCGAGATTGGAGAGTTAGGACCGCCCTGCCCCTGAGTGGAGGGAGGGGCTGGGTTCAGCCTCTGGAAACTCTTCCTCCAGGCTGGTATTGCGAAATCTCTGTTGACCGGTGACACTATCCATTCTTTATCAAAACAAGGGGAAATACTGTATTCTTGGAGCTCCTGGAGAACAATAAATCACCAGAAATAAGCCCAATAAAAGAAGATTGTATAAACCAGATCACATATGCTCCCAACACAAACGGTTTTCATCTACTGCCAACACAAAAGGCCCCTTGCAGTAAATCAGCAGCAATTTTCCCTGGAGAAGGTCCAACGTGCAAACCCAGCAAGATGCTGCCCTCTCTGCCCCTCTTGCTGGGCCATCAGGAGCATCTTAAAACCGAATATTTACTGGATAATATAGCCTGAGGGGTAATGAGAAAGTATTTAATACTTCAACTGTAATTCACATTTTTAGCAACTACATCTACCCAGGAGCTGAGTGATACATCAGTAGCCCTGCCAGCCTATCTCAGACTCTTGGAATAAGATTCTGGAATCATCTTTCTTCCCTCACTCCCTCTCTTTTTTCCTCTCTCTCCCTCTCTCTCTCTGTCTTTCTATAAAATAGGTTGCAAATTACAGATCTGGCAACTAAATTTAAATTGTTTAAATAAAATTAAAAAAAAATTGTCATCAGTCATGCTTTGTGTAGGTAGCTATTGAAACACATAATATGCTCTTGTCCCCCCTCCGGCAGGGTCCTGCCATGGGCCAGGTCTCACCCTGGGCTTCGGGCGGTGACACTTCTGCCTCTGGGGGTTTGCTTTCCCTGGGAATGCTGATTTTAGCAGGATGCATTACCTCCAAGAGGAAGGAGCCTGCTTTCAGGAAGGAGAGTTTGATCTTTGCGGTGATGTTGCCTTACAGCTATCTCCACGCCCGCCCCCCTGCACTAACCCCTGACCTAATGAGATCTTGAGGGAGGTGTCTCGGGACACCAAGACCCGGTGGAATGATATCGGTTGTCTCCCTTATTTGGATGGAGGAGGTACAGCAACGCTGTCCTGGGGGCTGTGCAGGCCCTGAAGGCGCAGTACATGCTGGAATACAGTGGGAGCTGGTTAATGGGAAACAGCCTTAAGGCATGTAGCTCGCAGATCTTTGAGTCATTCAGTTTCACCTCCTTTGGAATTTTCTCAATAAAAGCTTTCGAAGACCCGACTCGGGGCTCAGCCTTCCAGGCTGTGTGCCTTGGTCTCGTCCTATCTGACCTCGGTCTCATGAGCACTTATTTCTCTGCGTCGCCCTCTGGTGTCCCACTTGCCCTTCCACGCTGGACGGGACGCGGTGGCAGCTGGACCGTCAGGCGCGGGCGTGCGCGCTGGATTCCTTTTTATCTGAGGCTCTTCACTCCCTGATGGAACCGCCTGTTGGGAGTCTGGTGTCCGCAGTGCTTTCGTGGGTAAACTGGGGAAGCACAGAGGAGTTCGTTTCTCTGCATGCGTGCGGCTGGAGGAAAAGCTTCCGTGAAAGATCAGGGCGTATTTTCTCAGCAGCTGGAATCAGAGGCTGAAACGCTGAACGTGGCGGAGTCCCAGCTGTCGGCGCCGGTGCGGCGTGCCTCGACCTCCCCACCGTGCTGTTCTTCCAGGCCAAGGTCTGGACTTGGGAAGGACTTGTCATGGATGTCATGTTGCCGCCTCCCTCAGTTGGCCCTTGGATGGTAACAGGTAACAACGCGCTGCCTCTTCCATCTTTCTCAGCCCGGAGCACATTCAGGCGACCCCGACATCCCGCTGCACTCGCTGTTGCGCCATGAGAAGTGGGGGAACCTTACACCTATCACAGCAAGGCTGACTTAAAAAGCGGATTTAGTTGAATGAAAAAATACTAGAGCAAAATACTTCTACAGGAAAGCAGAGCGTGCCTGGCTGTGGATACACAGTACAGAGGAAACAAACACATCAGCAGCCTGGAAAATAGGGTGACGCCCGTAAGTCATGCCCTCCTGTTGGAACATCTTCCAGGCTCTGGAGCCATCCACACCCCTTGGCTCATGGTGCCTTCCATTTTCCAAGCCAACGGAGGCCATTCAGGCATTTCTCAAGAGACTGTCTCTAGGTCTGTCCCTCCCAGTTGAGGAACCTCGTGATTACACAGGCCCATCTGGATAACCCTGGTAATTAATCCCCCTATCTAACTAGTGATCTTAATTCACCTGCAATCTCAGGCCCCATTTTCTCATGTAACATAACAGTCACATGTCCTGGGATTAGGCTGTGGGGAGCTCTTAGGAGAGGGGACATTTTTCTGCCAACCACAGGGTTAGGTAGCCCCAGCAGAGAATGTGGTTCAAGGTGGAAGCCCCTCTGGACCCCACCACCATGGTACCTAGGAAAAACAGCTGCCTCGTGTGCACTAAAAGAATGGAAACTTGGGGGCTGGGGCAAGACTGAGGCCTGCACGAGGCCCTGAGCGAAGCTGTGAGTGAGTTTGGGGCTGAATGCGGGCTGAGGGTGAGGACCCAGCTGGCTCGCTCCTCACCTTTCTCCTTGGAGACGGTCTGGCCGTTCTTACTGCCTGAAACTTTTGTGAGGATGAAAGAGGTGACCCGCCTGGCACAGAGTTACCCCCAATTATTCCCCCCTCCCCTCTACTCTCCTCCCTTCCTCAACCCTCCCTCCCTTCAAAACGCCAGCTTGTTAAAGTTGCAGCGTGCATATTACTTGTCCTCTACTCAAAAACAACCGCTGCTGAAATAATTGGTTTTAGATGGAAGAATCAAGCACTTGCTTTTTTTTTTTAATTAAAATTTATTGGGGTGACAATGTTTAGTAAAGTTACATAGGTTTCAGGTATATGATTCTGTAATACGTCGTCTATATATCACATTGTGTGCTCACCTCCCAGAGTCAGTTCTCCTTCCATCACCACATGTTTGATCCCTTTACCCTCATCTACCACCCCCTCCCCCCTTACCCTCTGGTAACCACTAAACTGTTGTCTGTGTCTATGAGTTTTTGTTTCTTTATTTGTTTGTATTGTTCCTTTGTTGTTTTCAGTTTTATATCCTACATATCAGTGAAATCATATGGTTCTCGACTTTTTCTGTCTGACTTATGTCACTTAGCATTATAATCTCAAGATCCATCCATGTTGTTACAAATGGCGCTATTTCATCTTTTCTAATGACAGAATCGTATTCCATTGTGTATATATATTACAACTTCTGTATCCAGTCACCTATAGAAGGACACTTGGGTTGTTTCCATGTCTTGGCCACTGTAAATAAAGCTGTAATGAATATCAGAGCACATATATCTTTATGGATAAATGTTTTCAGATTTTCTGGGTAGATACCCAGGAGAGGGATTGCTGGGTCATATGGTAATTCTATTTTTAATTTTTTAAGGAACCTCCACACTGCCTTCCATAACGGCTGCAACAATCTGCATTCCCATCAACAGTGTATGAGGGTTCCTTTTCCTCCACAGTCTCTCCAACACTTGTTATTATTTGTCTTGTTGATGGTAGCCATCTTGACTGGTGTGAAGTGATATCTCATTGTGGTTTTTATTTGCATTTCTCTGATGATTAGTGATGTTGAGCATCTTTTCATATGTCTACTGGCCATCTGTATGTCCTCTTTGGAGAAATGTCTATTCAGGTCCTCTGCCCATTTTTCAATTGGATTGTTTGTCTTTATGTTGCTCAGCTGTATGAGTTCCTTACATATTTTGGATATTAGCCCCTTATTGGAGGTGTTATTTGCCAATAGCTTCTCCCATTCCATTCATTGCCTGTTTATTTTGTCGATGGTTTGTTTTGCTGTGCAGAAGCTTTCTAGTTTGATATAGTCCCATTAATTTATTTTAGCTTTTTTTTTTGCATTTGAGGTCAATTTCATAAAATGCTCTTTGAACCCTGGGTCCATAAGTTTAGTACCTATGTTTTCTTCTATGCAGTTTATTGTTTCAGGTCTTATATTCAGGTCTTTGATCCATTTTGAGTTAATTTTGGTAAACAGTGACAGATAGCAGTCTAGTTTCATTCTCTTGCATGTGGCTTTCCAATTCTCCCAGCACCATTTATTGAGGAGGCTTTCTTTTCTCCATTGTATGTTTCAACAGTAGCAGAGATACAATGAAGAAAAGCCTTATGTTCTAACTTTGCTTTCTAGTACTCCCTGTCAATCATCTGACCAATGTGTCAGCACACTTCCCCGGGCGCTGGGTCTTGGGTCTCTCACACCCTGATGCAGTCCTTTCCCTGCCTGCACCCACTTCTCAGTTTTAGAAAATATCCAAATATGACTGATGTCGTTCTGATGTCTAATTATGTCACGCTGTTTTTGTTCTTGCAATTCTGTTCGTGGCTATGTTTGTGTTCTCCCGATGTCCTGCTTGCTCATGATGTGATAATAACCCATTGGTTTCATGGGGCATGTGGGGTCAAGGGGACACACTGTGACAGTTAAGTATCACATGCTACATGTGCAATTTTAATGACATTTTGAATACGTTACATACCCTTCCTCTCAAGACTGCTTTACTGAAGTAGGGATTCAAGTCTGAGAATCCTACACATGGCTTCTTTGAATTTTTTGTTACCTTGAAAAATAATGCAAAATTTCTGATCAGCTGGTTGAGAGTGTTGACTAAAGCTGAAGTCCAATCTGAGGAAGAAACATCTCTGACAGAGCGGACTGCTGTGCTCATGTTCCAAGGGACTTTGCGGGCCTGCACTCCATGCAGGGAGTATCACCCCTCTGCCCGGGGCTGCTGGGTGGTGAGGTGGGACACACATGTGGGTGTTTAATGTCTTGCCTCAATTTTTCTTGAGAACCAAGGAGGAAGCAACACATTTGGGCATGTTTGTTACTGAGAGGTGGAGGGAGTGACTGTCCCAGGAAGGCAGCGGCTTGGTGCAAAGACCTCTGTGGGTGGACGGTGAATGCTTCTGGAGAAGTCTCTTCCTAGGATATGGCAGAGGGCCAGCGCAGGCTTGGCTCTCGGTGAGTCTGAGGCTGGGGGTTTGCCTTCGCTCCCCAGAACCGCCAGAGAAGACCCTGCTGGGCAGCACACGTTTGCTCCACACACTAGGGTTGCAGTGCCACTCCCGGCATCATGTTCCCTCTAGAGTCACACCTGCACCTGGGCCTCTTTTCTTCTTGCTCTCAGTGTATGCAGGACTGTGACAAAAACCCCCGCCGGACACCAGAGCGTCCTAGGTGGCTACGGTGGGAAACCCCGGGCTCTGTGTCAGAGGGGCCTCACCTGCCTTGTGGGAAACAGAACAAACTCAGATGTCGGGCGAGTCCAGCTGTGCCAGTCTGTTCTCTGCCCATGTCTTTTCTCATGCTCATTAGGCTTTGACTAAAACTGATAAGTGTCCTCGTATTTTTATTCCCTTAACACCCAGGAATTGGAGGGAGAGTGGCCTCTCGTGATGAATCAACAAGAAAAAGGGCTGGCCATGGAATTCTTCACTGCCAGCTCACGTCAGTGCCAGGTAAGGGGCACACTGCTTGGTAAGATGCCTGCCTGCCTGCTGATCACTCTTCTACCCCCTTCCAGGTGTGAAGAGCTCCAAGACAGAAGGTATGGGACCCCTCACCCCAGGGAAAAGTCTAGGTGCAGGAGAAGGTGGGAGAAGCTTTACTTGGATGAGAGTGTGGACTCCTGTCACGACCTCAGACCAGATTTTCATATTTGAGTGACCATTCCAGGGTTTCACCCTGGGTAGGGGAAAAAAGCAGGGTGAGCGTGAGAGCGAGTGACTCTATGCTTCTGTCCTACCAAGTTCTGCTTGCTAAACAAAGTGCTTCTACTGACGTTGTTACACAGCTGGCTTTAACTACCCAACAGCAACAAGAACTCAAATTACTGTTTTGTCCTTTGAGGGGTTTAGGGCTCTGGACTGAGTTGACCGTTTCTGTGATGTTGATAAGGACTAGTCTTCCATTAGCCAGATTCTGTGTGTTGGCTTCACTTTGAGCCCCTCTATTCCCTGAAGAGCCCACTGTGCTGTTTTTATCCCTTCTTTCTTGTTAGACTCCGAGACGGCCTGGCATCAGTGGGTCCACACCGGCTTGGCGAGTGTGCACAGGCAGATGGACTCTGGAGAGGTGGAAAATACCGCGAAGGCAAGCAGCCCATTAACCAAAGCCAACCGACCCCAAGGAATTTCCACAAGGGTTCAATTTCAAGCTTAGACCAAGATTTTGAATACTTTATTCCTGAGCCACTCCTGGGTAAGCTGAAATTGGATAAAATGCTCTGTAGGGTTGGAAAAATCCTGTTTTTTCCATGCCTTGTAAAGCTGCCAGTCTAAACCCCATCCACAGATGATGGCTGCACACTCGGGGCTTTACGTGTCTGAATTGTGAGGTTGGAGCTTTGACCTCAAGGAATGTGCCATTGCCTTGAGGTTAGAATATACAGATAGATAAGGTATTAAATAACAGTAGGATAAAAATAGACAATTTGTTCCAATGCAGCACATGTGTTTTTAAATTTTTTCGAATGAATTATGAAGGCAGTAATTGCTTAAAGGAGTGAAAAACCATTTCATTCTGGTTACTGAAAGGAAACTACACCTTCCTGTAAAAAGTTAGACCCCTCCCCCCATATTGGTGAGGGAGGGAGGGTGGATGGGCAGTTCTTGTCCACTGAGTCACCTTGGCTTCTTCTCTCTGATAACCAGTGATGGCACCATTGTGCTGGCATCATGGGGGGATCAGGAGAGGGCATTACTGTGTGTGCTCGTGTGCAAGTGTATGTGCCTGTGTGTATGTGTGTGTGCCTGTATGTGTGTGTGTGCATGCCTATATGTGTGTGAATGAATGTGTGTGTATGTATGTTTGTGTGTGCATGTGTGTAAATGTGTGTGTGAGTGTGTGTGTGAATGACTATGAGTGTGTGTACATGTTTGTGCATGCATGCCTGTATGTGCATGTGATTAAGTGTGTGTCTGCGTGTGTGTGCATGTGCTCCCAGCATGGTGGTAGGGCCCTTTCTTTCAAACCCAGCGTCAGAGTAGAATCACAGGTTGGCGATTTACATGAAACCTTAATGACATGGCAAACAACACCAGGACAACACAGTCAGGAGTGCTGACAACCTGACTTTTTCCTCTGTGGCTCTGGTGTCACTGAGGAAGCCATTCCTGTGTAATTCCTACTGACCCCATGAGCCTGAGCCCACATCCGGGTCAAGATGCCTGGGGTTCTGGGCTGACCAGGGGCCACCTCTGTGCCCTCAGGACCAACTGTCAGAGCTGCTTCAGTTCCCACCAGACTGAGTTGGGAGTTTTAGGCAGAACTTATAATCGAGGGTTAATCCCCAGAGGCCCCTCCTTGGTCCCTTTCTGAGGCTTCTCCAAAGAGGCTTCCTCCTGGGGAAATATGTCACCTGTGTCCTCACCGGGTGTCTGTGGGTCACTGGGGCATCAGGGAGCTTAATGACAGGAAGCCGCCCCTGGATGGCTGGACTGTCCCTGAGCTGCTCTGGGTGGAGGCTCGCAAGCACTGGGGGACATTCAGGTCAAGGTCTGGGTGAGCGGGGGGGCACATCCACAGCTGGAGAGGCCCTGAAAACACCATTTTGATTTCAGTTACAGCCCCCGCCAGCCACACACTGCGTAGTTTTTAACCTGTCTGCTTTTCTCTTAGAGGAAAAAGGCAAAGACAAAAACTCAGCTGGAGGTGAACACACCAGTCTTTACTGAAACGTTCACCACAGGGTTATTTCTAAAGTCACTCCCTTCCTCTGTTGCCCTTCAGTCAATATTGCCTTTAGTCAGAACATCACACCCGAGAAAGCAGAGAAGTGGGCACCTATCTTTACTGTGCACGTTTAGGGGCGATTATGAGCTGGACGCAGCCATGCGAGCACAACATGGACAAGAGCCAGAGTGAGCCCAGCTCCAGAGGACCAGCCACTCAGTCACCCACCACGCACCCCCGCAGAGTGGTCCCTGATGGCAACACGACAGGAAGTGCCACCTGCTTATGAGCTGCATACCAGCGGGGTATTTTGTGTCTAGACTTATTCTCTCTCTGTTGTCCCATGAGATTCACCCATGTTGTATTTAGCAGGGCCACGTCCATTTTTTGTTGCGGTATAATATTCCACTGAATAAATATACCGCAGTGCCTTTACCTGTAGTGGAGTTTCCCCCTTGCATTCTGGGTGCTGCCATGAACACTCCTGCATGTGTCTTCAGGCACGTGTCATGTGCGGTTGGGTGTACAGCGGGAGGACATTTCCTGGGCCACAGGACACTCATGCTTCATGCGTTAGTAGATGCCGCCAAACTGTACCCACCAGCTTCCAAGCCCTAAGACGTTCAGTGCCCCACAGGCGTCCCCACACTTGGTGTCTGCAGGCTGTAAGTTTAGCCACTCTGGTAGGTATGTAGCAGTATCTCCTTATGGATTTAATTCACATGTATTTTCAACCTTTATTCCTCTCCATTCTCACTTTTATTGTCTCTGGAGCTCTCATTAGGTGTATGTTAGATCTTTTCATCCTGTTTCCCAGGCCTTTAATTTGTTTCTCACATTTTCATTCCAGCTGTAATTCTGTTTCATTTCTGGGTAATATTTACAGAAATATCTTCTGGCCCCCTGAATCTTTTACTAAGCCTACAATGTTGTTTAAAGTAACCCATCAAATTTTTCATTTGAAATACATGTATATGTTTGTGTGTGTGTGTGCATGCATAGGCTTTAGAAACCTTATTGGGTTCTTCCCCAAATCTACCTGTTAATATTTGATGGTCTCTAGTTTCTTCCTTATATTTTTAATTTTATCACTTGTTCCTTTACATTCACACATGCTTGTTCTATGTTCTCCATCTGATAATTCCAACGTCTGAAGTCCTCACAGGTGGAATTTTGCTCTTTTTTCGCAGACTCTTGCTTATGGTAACCTTTTTCTCTTGTGTTTTGCAATTACAGACTTCACATTCATAATAAACTGAGCTTAGTGGAGCCAAGAGGCCCACGTTGTGTGTGTTCCTTCATAGAGAATCAGTCCTCAAGGGTGCACTTGAAGTTAACCTCTTTGCCAGGGGCTTGCAGCATCTGTGCTGTCCAGTGAGGTGGCCACTAGCCAAATGGGGCCACTCAAACCAAAATTAACTCACAGTAAAAAAAAAATAAAATCAGTTCCCTGTTGCACAAACCACGTTTTAAGGTCTCAGTCATCACACATGGCAGCTATAGTATGTTTCCATCTTGCAGAAAGTTGTGCTTAGACGTAGTATACTGGATCATAGAGATTTAGATGAATTTGAACCCCAAGTCAGCAGGCATTGCCGAAATTACACATTCTTAAGTGAATAGTGTGTTTTCCACATGGAAATGGAACTTGTCAGTCCTTCAAGTGGCTTACATTTATACAAGGGGCTTTCTTACAAACCCCCACTCTTTTGGGCTGAAGACTCGTCTGCATTGAGCTGGGTGGTCAGTGGAACCCAAGGGTCAGATTTTTTGTGGGAGAAAGCAGCCCCGCGAGCCGAGGGTTCAGTTCTACCTGGTCTGTATTGCTGCTTGCCCTCTGGGTATTTTCTGAACAATATTTTTGAGTTAAAGTGAACATTTGAACATGTTTGGTTGTAATTCATTTGTTTTTTTGAAGTACTTATGGGACAGTTTTTATTTTTTTTAAGAAAAACAAGTTCCCCACTGTCGTCAGTTCAACACATGTCTGAAACGAAACGCTTCACTCTCAGAAGTGTTTTCTGACCTCAGGATGACGTGTGCGTAGTGCCTGCATTTCTTCTTTGTTCTTCTTTACAACTCTATCCGTGCCACTGTCATACCCTGATCGTCACACCTGCATTCGCTTTAGTCTGAGCTTCCTAAGATCATCAACAGCACCTTATTTTATCTCTGTGTTACCACCACCTGGCAACTTGGCCAGCCCAGGTGGCACCAAGTCACATTTGAAATTTTAGCATTTCAAACATTACGTGTTATAAAATACCTTATTTGGGAGCTCTGTTGCAGGAACGAAAGGTGTCTACACAGAGCTGAGAATACCACGTGGATGGAGATCCCGCTACCCCTGTTGTGTGCTTCCCGAGGTGACAGAGACCTTTGTCCTTTAGGCGTTCACAACCTGGGAATTCACCCTTACGCTTTAAAGACTATAAGCCACTAGGAAATTAAGGTTTCACATGAGCAACTTTTATTTGAAGGAAAATGGTCAGTTGGTGGCCGTAGGTGCTGACGCGCTGTCCTCTGCTCGGCTTCTGAAGCTGGTGAGCACGCGCCCAACCCGCTGAGGCTAGTGGGAGCCCACAGGATAGAGAGTGTGCTCTGCTTCGTGGGTCTGCGACACAGTAATGCCTCAGCACAGAAGTCACAGAAAGTATTTTTAGTTCTACTTTTAATATTTTCCTTTTGAAATAAAGAATCTGTACAACATATGTAGATGTTTATGGCAACACAAAGCAAACACATACAGCTGGCCACTCAGTGTGAATTCTTTGATGAGGTCCCAGTCACTGATCCTCAGGGCCTGTTCCCAACTCTCCGGTTCCTCTAAGGAGACTGAGTTGGTACAGAATGTTCTCGTTGATATTCTCAAAACCCTCCCAGAACTCCCAGACTCAAGTTATTCAGCTTATTTTCAAGTGTAAAGCCTATAGGGAGATGAGACCTGCCAAGAGTGAGTCATTTATTTAAATGATAAAAAATGGAACATCTTTGGTTAAAATCGTGAAAATTGTTAAAATAGCAAATGAGTTATTACATCAGCAAATAGCTAGCTCTGTGTTAGGAAGAAAGTCCAGTGGTCTCCAATCATAAGCCTACAACGTGAGAGGTAATGAATGTAAGACAAATCTGCAGCGGATGGTGGGAAGGGCTCAGGGCTCAGCGTTGGGTAGCAGATCTACGTTTACTTATTAACATGTGATTTTCTAGGTTTGTGACCTTGAGAAAGTTACCTCTGCGAATCAGCCATCTTTGAATTGGAGACAGTAATTCCTACTTAACGAGATCATTTTGAAAGGTAATTGAGATGATGAATACAAAATACCTGGCTCATAGTAGACATTCAGTGACATAGTATATCATTGAGTAATTCAATCATCATTAGATAATGGTTTCCTCCTCTTCCATACAGGTAGTTGTTTACAAATGTGAGCTAAATATGATGTTTTATTTCTAAAAATCCAAATATATAAACAAATAAATTTGAATGTGTATACAGTTGGTGAAATGACTACACAGAAAAAATATTAAAATGACTCTAAAACACAGTATATAGTACATCCTTTGTAAAGTACATATTGAAGTTAAAAAATGCTTTAATAAGTTAATACTTCTTTTTTTGTAATCATATTGTAGAATAGGCATGTTCACATTGTTATTCTAAGACTCCTGGGTGTGGTATTGTGGGATAAAGAAACAGTGATTATATATTATTTTATTCTGTCATTTACAGTATTATTTAGAACCAAGTTCTTTGGCAGAGGATAAAGAAAGCACAGATGTAAGATATAAGAGGTTTAGTAAAAACCCAGAATTATGAATGTAATTTGGCTACATACGAATGAAGTCATGATGTATTTTATATTAAAAAAAGAGCCCTGTAATTTTTTCCACTAAAATGGCCTAGAAATAATGGCCAGTGGTAATAAGCACTTCTAAGTGCCCAAACTGAGGCTCTGGTATATTATTTTCCACTAGAATAAGTGAGGATCTAGACATGGAGTCAGAAATGCATAAGATGAGCCTGGACCATCTGGACCATGTACACAGCAAGCAAGCAATCAAAGGCAGCGTGATCAGCATCGTAGATCAAAAGAGCAAATTGGAAGAAGTTCCCTCCGACCAAGTTTGGGAAAATGTGAGGATCAATAAGGAGAGTAAATTCAATGAATTGAAACATGTGAAATACTTATAATTACATTAGTTAATAATAATAGTAGTTAAAAAACCACAATCGTTCCCAATGTAGAATACTAATGAACTAACTCATTATTTTAAAAATGGTAAACAAAACAAAACAAAACACATAAATAACTTGGTAGTTATCTTTCCTTTCCTGTACTGACCACAAGTTACCTCACTCGCAGATGAGGGGAATGTTCTTTTATAAAAGTATGTTAGCCAAGGCATGAAGGAGGGCTGAGAGGCAATCTAACATTAACCATCATTGGATGCTTACATCACAAAAAGAGACAGCTAAGCGTTTTGTGCCTCCTTTGGATTAAAATGATCCATGTCTTATGATGTAAACTTGCCCAAAGTGAAGTAAAAATAGAACCTAATGACGGTGTCTCTCTTTCTTCTTGTAAGGAAAACAGTCCTATTGGATTAGGAACCCACCATCATGACCTTACTTAACCTGTGTGGCCACCTTACAGGCCCTATTTCCAAATATATATAGTCACTTTAAGAATTAGGGCTTCAATGTATGTGTCTTGGGGGGATACTATCCAGTTCATAACAGGAGAGTGGTTGGGAAGAAAAATAATTTTCCTTCTACCATTCTATGTTTTGGGTTAAGACTTCCTTGTAATAGAAGACAGATTAACAGGAGAAAAAGAAACAGAGTTTAATAGCATATATATATATATATATATATATATATATATATATCTCCTGTACACATGGGAGAGATGCAGGAAAACTGAGCAAACCCCTGAGCAACCCCAAGCCATGAACTAAAACCGTCTCCCAGTAAAGACAAAAAAAAAAGATGGCGGGAGGGTGGAAGGCCTGTTATGGGAGATTATCAGGAAGGCACAGTAAACAAAGGTGTGGTTGTTACTGAGATGTAGGTTCAAGTATCTCCACTGATGAGCATTGCTAGAGATTTAGGCACCATCCCCTTCCAGATACAGAGAGGGAGGCACCCTTACAAATAGAGATTTTCTTTATAAATGTACATTTCTCTTATAAAAGGGTAACTACTATTTGATTTTCAGAACTTCTCCTTTGTTGTTTTTAAAAAATAACCAGATCCAAATAGTCCTTATGAGAAAGAGACATATTTTGAGGTGGCATATTCTGTTCCCCTTCAAGAGAAAATACATTTGAACAAATAATGACCAAAATTAATATAATATTAAATTTTCAGATTTAACAAATCCAGCAAGTTCTACACAAAATAATTCTATAACATGTATTCAAATAAAATTTAAGCATACATTCAAATAAAATACACCTAGTCACATAGTAATCAAAATGCTGTAAATCAAAGATAAGAAAAAAAATCTTCAAAACAGTTGCTAAAAACAACACATTAAAGGGGAAACTAATTCAAATGATCATGGATTCCTAATCAGAATCTATAGAAGTTAAAAGACAGTAGAACAATATATTTTAAGTACTGGAAGAAAAAAATGTCAATATAAAATTCTATATTTAGCAAAAATATCCTTCAGTTATGAAGACACAATAATGACATTTGTAGATAAAGGAAAGCAAAGGTAATATATTACCAACAGAACTGCTGTATAAGAAATTCGAAGTTTTTTCTGTTTGTAGAGAAAAGAAACTATAAGAAAACTTGGATCTTTAGGAATAAAGGCAAAGTATCACAAATGAAAAACATCATGGTAAATATGTATAAAATACTAATTTTCCTCTTAGTGCAGTAAATATATATGACTGTTTAAAATTATAAAAAATATAAGGAACATGGTTGATGTAAGAACGTCCAAACCTATAGAAAACTTCTGTAAGCGTTTATTTGAGCCAAACTTAGGACAATTTCTGGAAAGCAAGCTCTGGAGAATGACAGTTTACAGGTTTTTTTAAATGCATTTGGAATAAAGGAGAGGACAAAGGAAGATTTAGTGAGGGTGGGAGATAGCAAGGTAGAGATTGGATTACAGGAGTTAAGTTGGTTGTGTGCTGTGTAAGGGTGGTTACTGCTTATTTCAAAGGGTGTTACCGAGATACACAGGAACAAGGGACAGGACTTGCTTAAGCCAAAGACAAACCTTTTACTCAAGAAGTTACAGGCCTGGGGCGTGATGACCCACCGTGACCTGCCCAGTCAGGGATTTATGATTAGTTCACCCTGTGAGGTCACTTTCCATCAAGTGCCTTTTTCATCCACAACATGATGAGGTTCCTAATGTATGTACAGAGGGTGCCCAAGAAACGCACACACATTTTAAGAAGGGAAAAAAACTATTATAATTGTAACACTCAATATATACCGATAACAAAAGATGGATGCAAGTCACGTTTGACTTCTGCAATTACAAGAGGTGCTCAAAGCGGTTCCCATCAGCGTCCAGTCACTTCTGATTATGGCAAACTACTGCTTGAGCAACGCTGACCAAAGTGTCCACTTTCATATGTTTTTTTTTCCATCCCCAGTATATGTAACATATATGATAACCTCTTCCTAAAAGACAGTAAGGGAAAGGAGAGGGAATTAAAGGGTTGTAAATTTTTTAAAGTTTAGATGGAGAGGTAAAATATTAAATTTAAGTAGCCTGTAAAAGTTTAGGTGTACATACTGTGATACCTGGAGGACACACCTACAAATGCAAAACCCCCAAAAGTAAATAAACAAATTAAAATTGGACACTAAAGAATAATATTACAAATAATCCTCCACCCCACCTCCCCAAAAATGTCAGGGAAGATAAGCAAGAAAAAAAATCAGAGAGGACACGTGAAAAATAAATCATAAAAATGGTAAATCTAATTCTAATATTGTAATTCTAATTTTAATATTGTAATATCAATAATTACATTAAAGTTAATAATCTATACTCTTCAATTAAAAGGCAGATATGACAATGTGAATATAAAAGTAAGATATAGCTTTTTATTGCCTGTAATACAAACAAATGAATACTATAAAAGCAAATGAATAAAAAAGGTACACCACACACATAAACAAAAGAAAGCTGGAGTGACTATGCTTTTCACCGCAACCCCCCTCACAACTTGCTCTAATGCTGGGCTTGAGAGGATTTCACTGGCCCATTATCCATTTCTTTATTCCTTTCAGCATTTCTCTTTGGAGAACCACCTCTCCATCATCCTCATTTCGTGATGCTCGGTTGGCTGACCCTGCTCCCACCCCACTCTTGGGGATGGACACCTGACTGACGTTTAGCCAGTTGGCGTCGTCCACAGCCCTCTGGCCCGACAGTGTTTGGTTCAAGGATGAGAACTTAACTCCAAACAACCTCAGTATTTTCTTTTTGGATACTTACAGAATTTTTATTTGTTTGCTTGCTTGCTTATTCGTTTTATTTATTTTTATTTATATTATTTATTTTTATTTATATTTTATTTATTTATGTTATTTATTTATATTATTTTAATAGTATTTTATTTATTTATATTATTTTATTTTATTTATATTATTGGTCAGCTTCTCTATATCTATAGATATGATTTTGTTTTGTTTTGTTTATTCATTTGCTTTTTTTTTTAGATTCTACATATATGTGAACTATTGCAGCATAACTAGTAATAACCAAGATATGGAAGCAACCTAGATGTCCATCAATAGATGAATGGATAAAGAAGATGTATGTATACAATTGATTATCATTCAGCAATTAAAAAAAAAAAGTCTTGTCATTTGCAACAACATGGAGGACCTGGAGAGTGTTATGCTAAGTGAGATAAGTCAGAGAAAGACAGATATTGTATGATTTTACTTACATACTTTTATGAGTAAAATAGACTAAAAACAAAAGAATATAACCAAAGTTTAAAGAAATATTACATACTGATAGTAAGAACAATTCATGAGTAGGACACAATAATAAATGCATATGTAACAAAAAACCAGAGCCTTTAAACATATAAAGCAATGCTTGACATTTTAAAGGGAAAAATAAACCCTGAATCAGTGGAAGATTTTAACACATTTCTTTCAGCAATTACTATAGCAAACAGACCAAGTATCAGTAAAGTAAGAAAAAATAAAATTATATATATATTCAGAAGAATATATATATTCAAGGCAATTTAATTTAATTGGGGTAAGGTAAGTTTATTCAATAAATTATGTTAGAGCAACTGGATATCCATTTAGAATAAGTGAAACTGGACTTTTTTTCCTTCATATCATGCCACAAAATTAACTCAAAATTGAACATTGATCTAAAAAAAGAACTATAGTTATAAAACTTCTAGAAGAAAACTTAGGAAAATGTATTCGTAACTTTACAATAGGTAAAGGTTTCTTAAAACTCGCAGAAAATACTAATTAGGAAAAAATCATGATAAATTGGATTTGGTCCAAATCAAAAGTCAAAATTTTCTGGTAATAAATAACCCCATTAAGAAACCCCCTAAAAAAGGTGAGGCACAGACAGTGATAGGAGAAAACATTTGTAATACATTTAGTTGAGAAGAATCCTGTACATCAAGAGTATAAAAAGTACTGCTATAATTTAATAATAAAGAGACAAAATACTCAATATACACGGACATGAGACAGCAACAGATACTGCATACGAATGTCTAACTCCATGGAAAAGTGCTCAGCCATCGCCATCTGATAAATGCAGATTCACATCACCAAGACTCCACTGAGCCCCCACTAGGTGGCTAAAGTAAGGAAGGTGCATGAAATTTGGAACTCTTACATATTGCTAGTAAGAGTGAAATGGGTTAAGTCTTTTTGGAAACGTTTTCTCTGTATCGTATCAAGTTAACCCACGGATGCAGCAGCATATACATTCAATGGAAATGAAAACATATGCCCACAAGATGACAAGTACAAAAGTGTTCACAGTGGTTTCATTCCTAACAATTAAAACATGGATGTAATGCTGACATCCATCCATCAAAGAATCAATAAAATATGGCTTAGTGACTTAATGAATTCTGTGTAATAAAAAGCAGCAGACTACTGAATCTCAGAAACCTTATGCTGAGAGAAAGAAGCCAGGCACAAGAGTACATATCATGTTATTGCATTTATACTGACTTCTAGAAAATGCAAAACTAATCCATGGTGTCAGAGAAATGAACAGCTGTCTCTTGAGATGTCTGAGGTTGACTAACAGGGACACAAGGGGACTTCCTGGGACTGTGACAGTATGTATCTTAATGTGCTGTGTTGTTCGCAGGTATATGCATTTTCACAACTTGACAAACTACGCATAGAATTGTGCATTTTACCACATGGGAAAAGCATTCTACGTACGGACTTTCTTTCAGCATTGTACTGGGCTCCAGCTCCGCAATCAAGCAAAGAAATACAAGGCAGATTGGAAGGGAGGACAGTTTGGGTCTTCAGCATGAGAAACAGAGGAATTCTTGGAGGTAAAACCCATGGCTGCGTGAGGTCCTCCCAAAGACTGGGCTCAGGGCGTCCTTGCTCTCACGTGTCTGCATTTCCGTCCGTCACCGTGGAAGCTCTCCCCCATTTATTGCGGGTCTCTGTGACCCTGGGTGGGCCTGTGTCTTCAGATGTCAGGGTGGGGCTTTCCCCTGTGACCTCAGTTCTCTGATGGAGTAAGAAAAGTTGTTGAATTTCAATTTTTTCTGATTTTTATCATAAGGATGGGAGTGGCATCCAAGTTCTTTCTGTGTCAGCCTGAAACTGGAATTCTCGTAATTAGATATTTGATTCTGAGAACTTGTTATAGTTTGCTGATTTTTCCTTACTCACTGAGTCTTCTTGTTTCAAAAAGATGGAGTATCTTCTCTGAAAATATTAATTATAGTTTCTAATTAGTTGAAAAACATCTGCTTTTCCAAGGATGCTGTTAAGAGAGTAAAAAGATAATCCACACACTAGGAGAAGTCATAGTTGACCCTTGAACAACATGAGTTTGAGCTGTGTGGGTCCAATTGTAAACAGATTTTTTCAATAAATACTGTAAATGTATTTTCTTTTCCTTATGATTTTCTTAATAATATTTTCTTTCATCCATCTTATTTCATTGTAAAAATACAGTATGTAATATTGGGTTGTTGGAAAAGTCATGATGCATGTTTGTGACAGATGGCACTAGTTCATTTTTGGAAGTACTATAATCATTTACATCTATGTTATTGTTAAGTTATTTGACAGCTGACAGTTCTTGTTTCATTCTAAAAATAATTCAGCGATTTGGTTGTGTTTTGGAGATTTTACAACAAGTTGAAGATGGAAGACCAAACTGTGCATTTTTGCCATATTTTACTGTTTTACTTCCATAAAGGGAAGAACATGCATCAAGCTTGTGAAAAGTTTCATAAAGTTTACAGTGACAATGCTCTACAAGAACGTCAGTGCCAATGCTGGTTCACGAAATTTCATGGTGGTGATTTTGATCTCAATGACACTTCTTGGTCAGGGAGGCCCACCGAGGTTAATGACAACAAAATAAAGTCATTGATCGAGTCAAACCCACGTTACACAACAGGAGAGATTGCAGAAACATTGAACATCCATCATTCAAGCACCTGAAGAAGCTGGAATATGTAAACAATCTCGATATTTGGGTTTCGCATGAACTCAAAGAAGTTCACTTGACGGTGCGCATAAACATCTGCAATATGCTCATTAAATGTGAGGAAAATTATCCTTTTTTGAAGCGACTGATAACTGGTGATGAGAAGTGGACTGTTTACAACAATGTGGTGCACAAACGGTCTTGGTCCCAACGTGATGATTCGCCTCATCAAACGACATCGAAAGCAGACATTCATCAGAGGAAGGTTATGCTCTCAGTGTGGTGGGATTTTAAAGGTGTCACGTTTTTCGAGCTCCTACCAAGGAACCAAACAATCAATTCGAATGTGTACTGTCGGCAACTGGACAGTTTGAATGAATCCATCATCCAGAAATGACCAGAGCTTGTTAATTGTAAAGGAGTTGTGTTCCATCGCCAACAGTGCGAGACCACACACAAGTTTGATCACCTGTCAAAAATTATTGGAGCTTGGATGGGATGTGTTGTCACACCCACCATACTCGCCTGACCTTGAGCCGTCAGACTTCCACTTGTTTCGCTCTCTTCAAAACTCCTTGTGTGGTATGACGTTCAATTCAGATGAGGCTATAAATCAGCACCTTGTTCAGTTTTTCGCAAATAAAGACAGGTCCTTCTATGAACAAGGAATTATGAAGCTCACCAAAAGATGGCAAAAGGTTTTTGAACAAAACGGGCAATATATCATTGATTGATCTTTGTTCTTTATGTAAATAAATGACCTTTGAAAAACATAGACAAAATACATCATGACTTTTCTAACAACCCAATACATATAACTTCCAAAATATGTGTTCCTTGACTGTTTATGTTATTGAAAGGCCTCTGGTCAACAGGTTTGGGGGAGTCAACAGTTTTATTCAGATTTTCAACTGAATTCAAAGACTTGTATCCACATATAAAAAGTGCTACCAAAACTCACAGTAAAAACCCAAACAGCTTATTTAAAGATGCGCCAAACATTAAAGTGACACTTGGCCACACAAGCTATGTGGGTAACATATCAGCACATGGAAAAGTGCTCCCCATCGTTAGATATCAGGGATATGCAGATTAAAACCACACCGAGACAGCAGCACACAGCTGGTTATAATTGAGGCACAAGAACGCTTATATACCGCTGTTGGGAATGGAAATAGTGCAGCCAATTTGGGAAACGGTTTGGCAGTTTCTGAAGGAGTCCTGTAGAAACTCCCCACGTGACCTGCATCTCCACACCTAAGCATTTACTTACAGATGCAAGCATGCACCCTAACGAGCGTGTACAAATGGATGAACATTTTACCAGGAGGTGAAAGGGTAAACAGACTGTGGAATGTTCACCAGAGGAGTACCGTGGAGCAACAACCAGTGCCACCCATCGGCACACGCGAGAGCGTGGACGAACCTCCAGTCAGGCTGGGAGCAGCCTCAGGCTCGCTGCACACACTGGACATTGTGGAAAGCGCCAGCCTGTCTGTGGTGACAGAGGGTACATCGCTGCTGCCTGAGGATGGACAGGGAGCCGGGGTGCCTGGAGGAGGTGCAGGAGGGCACAGCGCGACTTTGGGGAGCGGGCATGCGCTCGTTTTCTTGATCATGGTGATGGCTTCACAGGTAACATGTTTCAACACTTATCAAATTACACCTTTTAAATAGATGCCCAGCGGGTCTTCGCTCTTTATTTTGCTTTAATTATACATCAATAAAGGTTTTAAAATGAAAAACAAACAAACGGTGGCATATTGTACAATTCAGTTTGTGGAGATTCTAGAGAAGAAAAAACGATCGATAGTGGGAAGTGGCATATCGCTGTTGCCGGAGCCAAGGTGGCCGGGAAGTGTGACCACAGTGGGTGCGGCATCTCGGCTGGGGAGCCTGCTGCACGGCCTGTCAGACCCTGTCGGACAGGACTCCAGTGTTGTCCGGCGGGGGGGGGCAGGCCATACCTGCACCTGTAGTCTTAAGGACAGCAAGTCCAGGTCCTATTCTGGGCTCACGTTTAGGAAAGAATCAGAGGTGAGGGCCACCCTGGAGAAGAGCACTGGGGTGGGAACAAAGCAAAGGGACAGTGGGTGTGTAGGGTCCATACTGGGTGTCCACCTAAGGACTGGCCTCAGTGGGGAGCATTTCTGGGTGACTCTGAAATCGATCTGTGTCAATAGTTATAAGATGTTTGGGGCTGTGGGACTCTTTTCCTTTTGTTTTCTTGTCAAGAAACCCACCCTAGAAATGGTGTTAATATGGGGGCAGCTACAAGTTAAACCGTGAGAAACGAATGCGAGCAAAGAGATTTGGTTCTGAGATTCTGATTCAACCCACATAATTCTGATTCTTATTCAGCCATGAATGAATTAAAACCATCTGATTTAGTCATGTTGGTAAAATGCTCTTATTAGTAACTACTTTTAACATTTTGTCTTTTTATAATCATTTGGTAATAAAATTCCCCTTTCAAAGTTTAAATGTCAGACTCAGATCCAATGAGTAGTGTAAAAGTTTTGAGCGTGTACAACAGTCATGTGTAACATCCAGAAACATCTTATTAGACTTTCTTCAGTGGGCTTCTGCCCTGAGAGGCGATGGATGGTTTTAATTAGTTATCAAAGAGCACAGGCTATAAAATATTAAACGATGATGACATGGAAAGAATATTTTGAAGCAGCTGCAGACAAAACCCTGCCTGTCAAGATAAAAGGCTGAGGATGAGTCACCTAGCAGAGGGCCATCCGGTCGCACTTCCTCGGTGACCAGTTCCTTTCTCCAAGGCGATTGCACAAGGCGGTGGTCCTCTCACCATGGGCCCCGAGAGAGCCTGGGGTGAACGTGGGGTCAGAAGCATGGGCAGGGTGGTGGGTGGGTGTCCCGGTGGGAAGGGCCCTGCGCCCCACACCACCTAGGGCAGGCTCCCGAGAGACACTGGCTGGCTGTGCTTCCAGAGAGTCTCTAAGTCCAATGACATGTGTGCACACGAATGGGCTGTCCCCAGTCCTCACAGAGGAGGCTTCTCTGGCATTCTGGGTCCAAGGCCACCGGCCGTGAGACGGGGGCAGCACAAGTGAGTGAGCGATGTCCAGCGAGTCGGGACTCATGGATGTGTTCACGATGCCCAGGAGCTTCTTAATAACACTGGGCTGCAGTGGGATCTGCAAAAAACAATTCACTCTACATCATAGAATTAACTTGCTCTGTGACGTGTGTGTCCATCAAATTATCGCGTTGTACACTTTAAATAGCATGCAATTTTACTTGTCAATTGTACCTCAGCAAAGCTGGAAAAAAACAAACATTTTGTGACAGAGTTTCCACAGACCCCCCTCATGGGACTGAGGACACCAGGTGCTCAACCGGGAATGACAGATGAGCACAATGTGACCTGTTGTCCCTGCTCAAGAAACAAAGAGTGTAGAGGTGTGAGAAGTTAACTCACTTGCAGGTGAATCTGATTCTCAAAGGCTCTGAGCCCGAGGGTGGGGCTCACCTGCTTTCTATGTTTTTCTTCTAAGGAATGAAGAGAACTGTGGCTCTCTGCCTCCCCGGAGGTGAAAAGTTGTAGCTGGGTGTCACCTTCAGATCTGCCCTAAATATGCTGAGAGAACAGGACTGGCTGAAGCCAAAGGCTCAGCGTTTCTGCCCCAAGGGAGGAAAGTGGTCAGAAAATGTTCTTTCTTTGAAGCATTCCAACCCCGTGTTTCCCCTGAACTTGGCTCTGGACGCTGGGCGAGGTCTCTGGCGCCCCCACCTCCTCAGGAGACCGGGAGACACGCTGCGGCCCCTGGCTGCTGGGGCAGCGAGCTCTCTCCGCAGCTGGGCCATGCTGGGCCGGGCTCTAGTGTCCTGGGGACGGATGGACGGGAGGGGGAGTGAGCCTGCAGGTGGGCCCTGCCTCTGCAGGTCTGAAAACCCTCTCATCGCACTTTTTTTTTCCTTCATTTTATTTTCTTTCTTTTTTAAAAAAATTTATTCATTTTTTATTGTTAGTTTCAGGTGTACAGAACATTGCAATAGTTATCCTTTTCACCCTTCGCACTTTGAAGGATCGGAGGAAGGCCCAGCCAGGCAGGACTCGTTTGAAATTCTGGCTTCAAGGCACCCATGAAACGTTGATCTTTATCACTTGACTTTTTTGAGCTGTGGCAAATGGGTTGGATGTGGCCTTGCCCTCAAGAAAACAGAGTGCGTCAGTCGGCATTTGTCTTGGCACGTTTTCACAGCTCTTACTCACCCACTGGGGCCTCCCCGTGCACAGCCCCTGCCTCCAGGAGACAGCCAAGGCTCGTTCTGAGAAAGGGAGGCCCAAGAAGGGCGGGCTCAGGCTGCGGTTGGCCTTCTCCTCTCCACTGCAGCCGGGCCTCCGTCCTCACAGACGAGCCCAGGGCCCCTGCTTCGCTCTGTGCTGAAGGGCCCTGGTCCTGTGCTGCTCGCCCTTTCCTTGTTCCTCAGGAATGCGCGTCCCAGGTCATGTGAGCGGCTGTGGTAGGCGAATAACGGCCCCAGAGACGTACAAGTCCTAATCCCTGAGTTTCAGGACGGCTGCCTCACATGGCAAAAGGAACTGTGCAGGCGTGATGGAGTTAGGGGTCACGAGATTAGCCTGGATGACCCATGGGGTCCCTAAGTGTCACCCAGTGTCCTTGTAAGAGGGAGGGAGAGGGATGGTTGGCAGCACAGAAAAGGAGGCACGTGTCCCCTGAAACATGCCATGCTGCCGGATGAGCAGGTGGGGGAAGGGCCTGAGCCGGGGAGCCTGAGAAGCTGAAGAGGAGACGGACCCCCCGTGGCCCAAAAAGAGCAGCTGGATTTCGGCCCGGTGACGCTGATGTCAGGCTTCCGGTCTAGAAGTGGAAGAGAAAGAGTGTGTGTTGTTTTCACCTCTGAGTCTGTGGCAATTTGTTACAGAAGCCCCAGGAAATGAGCACGGTGGACAGACGGGTACTGGGAACACAGAGCCCGTTTCTCAGCTTCCTTCGCTGTCCCCTGTGGCTGCAGGACTAGGTTCTGTCCAGCGAGATGTACGTGAAAGGATGGTGCCAACTTCTAGAAAAGGTTCTCAAAGAACGGGGCCTGTGTCCTCTCTCTCCTTCCTGCCGGAGCGAGCAACCATCTTGGACCATGAGACAAATTTGGGAATCGAATTGTGAATCAATCATTGGTGGATCAAGTAGATAAAGTGAGCCTGGGAACGGACGCTCAGGAGCCCACACCCGCCTGGGCTGCCTACTTAATATTTGATGTAAAGGAGGAATAAACTGTGTTCTGCTTATGCGAGGGCCGTGTGGGCCTCCCTGTCAGCCTAACCTTCTCATAGCCAAGACAAACGAATCATAACCCTTACAACGCGTTTCCTTCTCCGTCTTCCCCAAAGGCCCCAGAGATGAATGTGTGCTTCTATTTCTTACTCACTGAAACTTTTAACGTGGTATTGATCATAAGCTGATGGATAGGAAGAAAACAACCTGATGAGAGTAATTTACATGAAGGTGTAGTTGACAGAGAACCTTGCCATGGTTCATGGCAGAACAAATACTTTGTGATCGAATGTGGATTATACAGCTCAGGCTTTAGGGCGACATAAAAGGAGAAAGAAATGAGGATTCAGCCCTGTGGACGCCCTCCGTCTTAAAGGTTTTGCCAGCAGTTGAACTGTTCCGAGTTGCAGATGGACTATTTCTTATTCGTATTTTAGGTGTTTGTAATTGCTACTTAATTTCATGTTCACTCTTATTTGACTTGTCTTTAACTCGTAGGAGACAAGACTTTTCTACTTAGGCCTACGTCCAAATACCCTAATGTCCTCAGCAGTGTTTTGTGGAAGCAAATGCTGTGAGTTGGCTGCCTTCACTTGGGCATCTTAAACATATAAAGATTCATAAAGTTTAAGCATCGTTGATTCATATTTTTTTCTGTTTATGGAACAGAGCTTTCAACTGCTTTTGTAAGTTAGTTTCCAGACACTCTTTCTCTGTAAAGCCAATGGAAGTGGAGTTACAAATGTTGGCATCTGGCCGCTGACCCCGCACAAGTCCTGCCTGCCTGGAGTGAGCGTGCATGAACGCTGGCGCCTGAATGCTGGTGCTGTGAAGCGTTTTCAAGAAATGTATTGACAATGAAAGCCATGTTTGATTCCGTGTAGCTTATCAACATGTGTTGAATAAAGCACTCGAGACTTGTGAGAGCCGATGTGGTGGCCTGCTTTTGTGCCTTCCTGTCATTAGCTAGGCCAGGAAAGGCATGTCTTTTTCCTTTTTCTCAGCATCTTGGCAACATCAGTTCAGTTCCAGCCAAAATCTGGAAATGCAGAGAGAGGTGAGTGAGAAGAGCCATAAAAAAAAAGGCAATATAGTTAGTGCTATGCACAGGTTGGCTTGAATTTAAAAACGCATGTTCGACTCAAATCTTTTGATCAGAGTGGTTTCAACAGGCTCTCTTGGCTGCTTTGAAGAAGGAGAACTGTATCTTTATCCCTTCAAAGCCCCTGCAGGAGGGCGTTTCCAAGTTAACGCAGCCACACAAGCCAACTGAACAGGAGCTTTCCAGAAATACGCTGAACAGGGTCAACGTTTTCTGATCACATTCGATATTTGGAGTTTCAATAGATTGAAATTTTTGTAGGTTTTAAAAATAAATACTACTCCTGTTTTTTTTTTTTTTTTTTTAGCTGAGCCATCCTGCCACCTGTTGGCAGCTCAGCGGCAGCTCAGCTCGGGCCGGGACTCAAACCGCTGTTGCTCAGAGCTCACACTCTTGAGCGAGCTCTTAACCAACTGAGCCACTCAGCTGGCCCTAAATACTACTCCTGTGATATTTTACATCTTTGAAAGAAGTTCTAAGTATGTCTTCACATGTGTCAGGCTCGTTGTTGGGTTGTGTCATATGAGCTGGACTCCTGCCATGCTTGGGAAAGTGGGTAGTTTTAACAGGAGGAATCAGGGTTTCAGAAGTAGAGTCACATTGCACATATCAAAGGGCTAAGAATATACAATTTTGAAAACCTCATGCACTTGGCATGCGTGTGGGTGTGCGCTGATGATGAATTTGGTGTTTGTCCAGAATTGTTGTTCTGTCCTCGGGCCCTGGACCGGGGATGAGGGGGAGGTTCTGACTCAGCCTGGCCTCTCCTGGCCACAGCCTGCCCTCTGACCCCTTGACCTTTGTGCATTGCTTTATTGGGATGACCCATTCTGTGAGAGCCATTGAGAGGTTTCTGGGTCAGCGAACGAGAGCTCCTTGCTGCTGGACATGTGATTAACAGTAAGTGGTCATGGAGGTGTGGGTACAGGAGACCTAACCCTGGTGGGAGAAGGAGCCGTCACTCTCACAGGGGGCCATCTCTCCTCAGCAGCAGCGACCATATCATTCCTCAGGGATCTGCAGGGACTGAGAATTTCTACAGAGACTAAGTGACTAGTGATTGTCCAGAGTCATTGACAAAAAATGATGGTCATGCACTTTTAGAATGTCTTCCTCATTGCAGTCTTTGACGGTGGGTCCAAGGGCATGCTGGGAAATTCCCTGGCATCACACTGCACCTGTGGGACCTGCACAGTGTGGCTTTATGTCATTTCAGAGGAAACTTCATTAACAAAATAAAAGTAGTATCTAACTTGAGGTACATTAAACATGTGTGTTTACTTTGCAAGGGTTCTGAGACTTTCTTTTCCATTTTAAATAGAGATAAAGGGTCCATCGAGGTGTGGCAATTCTATCAGCAAAACCAGACAAGCTTTACGCTAATAAGTAGGGGGACGTAATGGTTTGTGTCAACTGAGATGCCAACACATGACTTCAGAATACAAGAAATACGTGTGTGTGTGTGTGTGTGTGTGTGTGTGAATAAATGAATGAACTTTTCCAACCTCAGTGAGACATGGAATACAAACATGAGCCTTGAAAGGGGAGGAAAGTTTCGGTTGAGGTCCCTGGCAAACGCCCACTGAGCCGGCCACCTCTGACCTGGATCTTGGCCGGGAGCCACACATCCTCAAATCCTGCACCGCTTGTCCCCTCTTCTGCTCTGAAGCATGACAAGGGAGCTATGAACCTAAAGACGTGACAAATGAAGAGTACAGATGTCACCTTGTTTTATCAGTCAAGGCTGTCACCACTGCTGGGCTTTCTGGTCAACACGGTGGAGAAGCGAGGTCCCTGGTCCTAAAGCTTACGAGAGCCTCTCTCTGTGGATCCGACATGCCATGCTCAGACTCAGGAGTTTGCTACCTCCAGCCAGCTATGTTTCACAGGACACCAAATGTGACCAACACACTTCAAGCACGCTGTGTGAGGAGAAAAACAGGTTCCAGGGTGTAGAGAATGAAGGGACTGTCACAACAGCTCCATGCAATGAAAGGGAAAGCCACCATTAGGACGTGGGTTTCTCCAGGGGGGTCACGCCCTGAGACCGGCCCACACTCATGCTGGTGATCCCGGGGCTCTGACCCACCGGAGGGTCAGCTTTTCCTTCCTGTCTGAGTGGGGAACCAGGGACGCCCAGAAGCCCCGTCTTCCTTTTTAGGAGGCTTGAGAGATGATGCCACTTCTCACAAGCTGACACTTTTTGCTTCTCTGTCACCTGCTTCTGTCACCTCAAACCTACTTTGTCCTAGACCTTTGTGGGTCATACAAGATTGAAAGTGATGCTGTCTGCCTTGCTTCTCATGTGGTTCTATATGTCCGGGGTCAGCAACCACATACACGTAAAGTATTGATCCCATGGCCCAGCATCTACCATGAACTTGATGTGAACAATGATTTCCTATTATTGAAAATAGCATTCTCCACTGTGGTTAAAATATAGGGGTTCCAAACAACATCGCTGTGCTTCTGTTGTGCTATTGAGAGGGACGGATGCAGGGCCACCTGGCTCTCTGCCGTGACGCACCTGAGTCCTCCTGCCCCTTTCATAGGGACCTGGCATTAACACGTCAGTGAGAAGCAACAAACGAAGGAAACAATTCCACACTCAGAAAAGCTCCGACCTGCCCAGGGTCCCCGTGCTTTCTTTGGTGTGGCCTGCATGGGCCAGGATGTGCAGCGCTCATGGAAATACCTGTTTCACTGTCACTCATGGCACAGAACTCAGCGTGTTAACAGCAGGAATTCTACTGGTTGAAGGTGCACGTCTGGGGGACGTGATGCGATGGGGACCCCACCTCATTACACAGGCCTACAGCTGTTGGTATGTACTTAGCAGGTGGCCGCTAAAGTGGCATTCAGGCCTCATCTTCCACCGTAAATACACCACATGTCATGCAACGTATTGGGTTGTCGGAAAAGTCATGATGCATTTTTGCAACGAAAAACAGAAAAAAATACATCATGACTTTTCTGACTATCCAATAATTAAGTGTGATAATTACAGCCGTACCATTCATTGAAATCTTACTAAGCCTCCTGGCTTGTTTTATATAAATTATTTTATATAATCCTCAAAATATTATATTAGATAGGGTTATTATATGTATCAATTTATTTAAGTACATCCAAGAGTGTAACTTGCCCAAGACCACATAGCTGGTCCAGAGATCTGGGTGAGTCCTTAGTCCCAGGCCCACAGACCTTCAGCAATCCAATACTTCTCACTGCTTATTATTCAAGCAATAAAGAAATAGAAGAGAAAAATCGTTTCGATCTTCTATTTATCTGGCATAAAAAATGTATTTTTAGCATCAGCAACATAAATAATGCCAAGGCATATCTTTGGGGAAATAATAATAATTATACTTGATGTCATTGTGGGAATTTAAACATTTGATGTAAACTTATTTCTAGACATTTGGTTCATGAGAATTGGTAAAAGCAATGAGTCATTTCACTATGTTTTGATCTAGCATCACTTTTTGGGTCACATAGGAAGTTGCAAAATTAATAAACTTAGATAAAAAAATCAAACCCATAATTTTGTATAGCGTCTTGATTGAATGGAAGCCAGGAAGGTCTTAAGTCAAACTGGCTAGGGAGCCAGGTACGGGGTCAGAAGTGGGGTGGCGGGACTGGAGGGGGGCTCTGAAAGGCGACTTACACAGCTCGTGATTAAGCTGTATCTGCTGAGGAATTCCACTCATCCGAGGAGTCCTTTTGCATTCTCTTCTTTCGTTATTTTAATGTTACCCATTTAAGTTGTGATGGTTAATGTTATGTATCTATTGGACTGGGCCCTGCGGACCCCAAACTTGTGGTCAAACATACTCTGGGGGTGTTTGTGAAGGTGTTTCTGAATGAGATTAACATTTAAAAGAGTAGACGGAAGAAAGCAGATTGCCCTACCTAATGTGGGTGGGCCTCGTCCGATCAGCTGAAGGCCCAAATAAAACAGAAATGCTGACTCTCCCCTGATCTCGCCTGACCATCTGAACTGGGACACTGGCTTTTCTCCACTTTTTCGACTTGAATGAAACATCAGCTCTGCCTGGGTCCTGAGCCTATCAGCCTTCCTCCTGGAATGACACCATCAGGTCTCCTGGTTCAGGCCTCTGGACATGAGCTAGACCTGAATTTTCAGCTCTCCCAGGTGTCCTGCTTGCTGACCACAGACATGGAGGCTTGTCAGCCTACATAGCTACGTGAGTCAATTCCTATAACAAAGCTGTCTGCATATGTGTCCATTGTATTGGTTCTCTTTCTCTGCAGGGCCCTGGTGAGTACAGGAGATTTGCCAAGGTAGGTTTCAGAGCAATGCACAACTGAGCAGAAAACAAAAGCCCTGAGTCTGCTTGTGAGGTCGTGCAGCCCAGGCTATCTTACAAGATTTGGCCTTTCCACTAACTTGCAACGGCACTGACAAGAGAGATGATACTTGTAAATTTTTCAGTGGTGGCACTTTCTAAGGTTCAGCTTGCCCAGGGTGGAAATCACATGCACATCTGTCCTGCCAGCTGGAGTCTGTTATGGTCACAGGAATTCCTCTGCCCCTCTGACTAAGTAATGCATTCCGGGAGAGCACGGCACACGGGCACCAGGGCACAAAGCCAGCGGCCTGAGCATCTTCCCACTGCCCCCTGCTCACATTCCTAATTGTAACAATATTGTGTGAAGTCAGGGACATGAGTCTGCGTGTGGAGCCCACTGCCATGCATGCTTTCTCCCAGACACACGCAGAGTGACTCAGCACAGAGTCCTTCCATCCAAAGGACTGTGAAGTAAAACCCTCCTGAAGTTCAGCAAGCGTGAGTAAAACCCTACAGACATGCTTCTTTTTTTTTTTTTTTAAGATTTTTATTGGGGAATTGGGGGATGAGGAACAGACAAGTTGCTGTCCTTTTGTTCTTCAGTCTAGTTGTGGAGGACGTCGCTTTACTGGCCCAAGTTGGCACCATCATTGC
>NW_017731649.1:1337351-1348598 GCF_001890085.2 Hipposideros armiger | reverse complement strand
ACTTCGAAGGTGACCATAGTGATATTCAGCAATGAGGTGTGTGGCACTTTTTCTAGGATGAGTTCTCAAACTTAATTGTCTGACCTCATAGATAAGCATGGCAGTTTTCAGGGTTTGTGAACAATAAAAGCACCCATTGTCAAGGTCAATTAAAGGATATAAATGTCTGTGAGAGCATTCTTATTAAAAGAAGCTGAGCAAACAGTTCTACTGAGCTCCAGTGAGTGTGGCAGTGGCCCAGTGGTGCGGAGAATGCAGAGACTTCACAGTTGGTCAGGCACAGTCTTTGTTCAGGTCCTGGTAGAGCAGAGATAGTGGTGGCCACCTTCCGCGGGTTCCTTGCCAGATGCCTCGTCACCTAGTGCGAAACGGGTGAGGTGCTCACTGTGTGGCCACGGGCGGCACCAGCCCTGGTCTCCCTGAGGGAGACGCTGCCTTCTTTCTAATGCCACGTGTGCTTTCTGACCCATCACAATAAAGGCCCTAAACTGTCTCCTGGCTTCATTTATTAGCCCATAAATGTTTCATCCCAGCTCCAAAGCCTTCTAGGGGTAGGGGCTGCCCAAAGCCCAGTGCCCGCCACCGCCATTGGCTGGTAAGACATAGACATCCGGCCTCAGCCCCACCGTGTGGGGTCTGGGGACCCACCAGCTGTGCACTCAGCACCCCACTTATAAGCCCGCCTGCTATTCTCTTGAACTTCGCTCCCTGGTTAAGCTAAACCCAAGGCCCTTCTTTGAACCCACTGTCTTCACGGGCCCTTGCGCCCTGCTGGCTGTCCGTAGCCCATTCCCGTGTGCTGCCCTAACTTCCTCACTGTGTGTCCCGCGCGCTGAGTTACAGCCCCACGCCAGCAGCAGCTTGCAGGAGGCTGCGTCCATTGTGACTGTGGGGCGGGCCGTGGTGCCTGCCCCTGCTGTGCGGGGCCAGCCTTCCCCGCTGCTGTCTGCACGTCAGGTTATTAGCTCCAGCGTCTCCCTCTCCCCAGGGTGACGGACACCCATAGTCCTACACCTGACAGGAACTCGGGCCTCATGAAGGGCGCCACCTAAAGATTTCCTTCCAGGAGGTGGACAGGACGGAAAGCACACCGTGGTCCCCACTGCCTCTGTCCCACTGCTCCTATGCCTGTGGCTGGCCTAGGGTGACCCGCCCCCACCACCCCATGTGGTGCCCCTCTGGATGGCCAGCCTCACGACTGCAGTGAGTGTGCTCAGGGACCAGCATGGCCCCAGGTGCGCGCTGACTGGTGCAGCAAGTGGACAGGGGCATCTGTTAGAGAAAGTTCTCTGAGGACAGTCCGGATGGAGCAGGGAGGTGGCCTTCCATGACTCCCAGGGAACTGTCCCATGCTTGCGGCCGAGAAGAGCCATCTGCACAGATGGCCTGTTCATCCGTCAACTCAGCTGGTTCCGGGAGCACGTTACTGGCTCCGGCCGCAGCGGGTGAGGTGGCTGCGTCTTTGTTCTCCCGGCAGCCCAGCGAGAGGACACTGGGACATGACGAGGCAGTACACACACAAGCCAGGTGATGCAGGGGGTGAATGAGATGCTGGAGGACGAGGTGACAGTGGGAGTGACAGATGGGTGGTCAGGGGTCTTGGGTCGGCTCAGCCTGGAGGGGACTTTGCAGCTGAGGCCTGAATAACTATTAGTGCAAAGCAGCGGCTGCCTGAGCGGCCGACGGGAAAGGGCTTCAGGCAGGAACAGCAGGCTCCACGCCCCTAAGAGCAGCGTCGGGGGCACGCCGTTGGCAGGAGGCGGGCAGGCGGGCAAGGGCCAACCTGCAGTGACGCCGGGAGTGGGCATATTCTCAGGACCATGGCAGGTCCCTGGAGGCTGCCAGCAGGGCACTCCCACTGTGTCCCTGGGGGACAGGCTGCGGGTGAGCCGTGCAGCAGTGAGCTCCTGGGTTAGTGTCTGCCGGCACAGGCCTTCCCAGTGCTCAGCGTGGGGGCCTCACAGGTCCCTAGGAGGCAGCACTGGCACGTCCTGTCCTGCTGTGGTCAGGTCAGTCCCTGGGTGCTGACGGGGGACAGAAGCCTGCTGTCCCGTGACTGTCCCAGGGCGCCAGCAGAGGGGAGGTCGGTGGCCATGGCTGTAGACTCGCGGGCAGCTGCGCGACGGCCTGGGTGCGAAGCTGCCTCATGGCCGGTGGTTGGGCCAGGACTCCAGGGAGAGAAATCCCGGGGCACCGTTGAGAGCTCGGCCCTTCCTGAGCTTGCTGAGTTCTCAGAGGAGCGGGGGCCCATGCCCATGTCACAGGAGAGCGGGCTGAGGCCCAGGGAGGGGGATGGACAGCACCGCACAGCTGGCCCAGGGCTGGGACCTGGGCTTCCGCCCCCTCCCCCCATGCTGTAACGCCTCTCCTGCAGGGGTGTCCCCACACCCGCCTGCCTCCCGCGTGCCCGACGGCTGCTCCATCCGCCCTCCCCAGCCCCAGCTCCAGCCTTTGTGTGCGAGTGCCCAGTTCACACCAAGGATGGAGAAACCCAGGACCTCATCCGCCTGGCCTCCGTCCTCATGAGCTCCTCTTTGGGAACTCTCTCCTTCTGCTACGGGCTCGGGGCACGCTCACAAGGACTGACACTGCTGTCTCCCTCTGTTGTTGGTTACCACAGCCCAGTTCCCGAAACCCCCGCCCAGAGGAGGGGTGAGAAAACCCTTTGCTTATTCATGGCCCGAGGAGACTAAGAGGAAACAGATGCCACCGCAGCCGTGACACCTCGCATCCCAGCAGCTCCCGGCTCGCTGCTCCTGGCCCTCCGTGTCACAGGCACCAGGCCGGGGTGCCACAGAGCCGCAGCCGTCCTGGGCCCTCTGTGGCTCCCCACCGGGCCCCAGCACAGCAGAGTGAAGGCTCCAGCTCTCACCTCCAGACCCTGCCTCTTCCACAGGGACCCGGGACCCTTCCCGGGGGTGGCCTGGACCTCCCCAGCTGGCGAGCGCTGGGCTGCCCATCACTTGGCTTCCATCCAAGCCTGGCCCACTCAGAGCTTTTGCTGGGAAGGGCAGAGGGGTCGTCGTTTGGTTCATTTATGAATCAACTTGTTCATTCTTTAACTCAAAAGATATGTGTGGAGCTTCTATGCAGCTAATACACGCCAGACCCTGTCCTAAGTCGGCAGCATGAGCGGCCATGAGCAGCCTCTGCCTTTTTGGTGTCACGTTTAGTCCCGCCCGCCAGCTGCCGGAGCCCCTGACTGGCCCGTGGTCTGTCGCTGGTGAATGCTCATGTGTCTCTCTTGACTGGAAGCCACTGCCCCACAGGCCGCTCCCTGGAGCAGGCAGGGCTCTCCCCCCATCTCCCTCCCACAGGAGCTCCGAATGAGCCCCAGGAGCCACAGGAGCTTCTCCCCACACTGCTGGGGCGTTGGAGGCCAGCGGCCTTGACCTTGGCGAGGCGCACTCCCCCCTCCCCCCCTTCCTCCTGCACCCGGAGGCCTGGACATCGGGGGGCTGTGCTGTCACTGCTGGGAGAACTTCTGTGGGAGGACAGCCACACCCACGTCCCGGGGCGGCCCCCCCACCCTGCATAGGACGCCCTGCTGAATTGAGTGTGAGCCCCACTGGAGACTTTCCGTTTTATGCTGTTGGAATGGAGACCGGCCTCATCCCGGCCTGGGCATCTCTGCTTCCATCGCCTGTGGACCCCATTCCAGCTCCTGCCCCCGTGAGTGGGGGTCCCTGCTGGATGTGTGCCCTTGCCTGTCTGTCGCACACCAGCAGTTTCCGCTTCACGTCTTTCCTGAGAAGCCCACCTGGGATGCTCTCCCCTGGCTCACATCCTGTCTCTCCAGGGGCCCTCTCTAACACTGCCCTTTGGAGATCTGGGAAGAAATCCCACCTGTGAACCCCAACATAGCTGCCCCTCGTGGCTGGGCTCCTCTGACGGCCAGCGTCATTCCTCAGGGTTTATCTCCCCCAGTGGACGTGCAGGCGGCTTCACTGCCACCGTCTGGAGCCACAGTCCCCGTCCTGGACACCCCTGCAATGCCAGGCAGGCAGGACAGTGTCGCACAGCTTTGTCCAGGAAATGCACTGACATGGAGGACATGGGAGATGCATTCAGAGCCCCAGCGTGGGGCACAGGGAACGCCCGCCTGCAACAATCGAAGAAGGTAAAACGGGCAAACTCACAGCCACTGGAGAGTCATTCGGGGAGACTGGGTTATGCGTTTTGTTTTTTTAATGTTCTGGAAGAACATTTTATTTACTTATTTAAAAAAGTTTTTTCAGTTACAGTTGACATTCAGTATTATTTTATATTAGTTTCAGGTGTACAGCATAGCAGTTAGACTGTAATATAATTTTCTTTGGAATTTGAGATAATATCAACTTAGTTACATAGAGTCCAGGTTTTTATTTTTCAAATGATGACTTTATCACCAACTAACTAGCTGATCAAAAGGAAGCTGTCTGACCCTAAACAAGGTAGGCATTCTTTGAGTTAAGTTTCTTTTCTCTCTGTACATCAGGAAGTGACGTCCAAAATGTGAACAGGGAGCGAGACTGCCATCCACTCAGGACCCCTCCCAGCCTGTCCTCGCACTCCCACGCGGAACCCAGAGCTGGTCAGCAGCAATTTGACAGGAACCAATATTGGGGAGACAGGGACCTCAGGCAGAGGGAGGGGAGGACAGACCCGACACGTCGACTTGGCACACGCTGTCCCCCCCTCCCTGTGTCCCCCCCCTTTGCCCGCGTCCTCCCTGTGGTCCCCCCCTCCCCCCCTGGCCTTGGTGGCCTCTGACCTCTGCCTGCTGTTACTAGTTTTACTTCTGGGGACTTTGTTCTGCACAGAGCCCTGGCTGCGCCCCTGGGAGTTTTCAAGATGGTTGGTTCCACCTGGAAGGTGGGTGCTGCGTGGGCTCGCCCGGGTCTGGGTGCCCACCCGAGACCGAGGAACACAGGCCCGGTTTGGAGGCGGGTGCATCCTCCCAGGCCTGCTCCCGGCTCTCCGGCCGCGTGCACCAGTGTGCCAGCTTCCCGCGGGAGTAGCACTGTTTTGCTCGCGACACATTAATCCCCACGCACAGGACGCATCGGCCCCCGCCTGGTTGGCTGCCTGCGCCCCGGGCCCCCGGGCGCCCCCCGTTCCGCGCGGCCCGGCCTCCGGCGCGCGAGGCGGATTTAAAGCGCAGGACTCGCATCCTGTCTCGAGCCAAAGCGGGGGCTGCAGCCGGCGCGCCGGTTTATTTATAGCATCAGCGTTTCATTTCCTCACAGACGGGAAGAGCGCGCGCTCCTCTCCGCGCCCAGCCAGCGGCGGCGGCACGAGGGACGGACGGGCCCCCGGTGCCAGGTGCGCGGCGAGCGCGGGACCGGGCGCTACGTCACTCCGCGGAGGGGCGCGCTGGGCGGGGCCGCGGCCCGAGGGGCGTGGCCGCGGGCGGGGCGTGCCCGGCCCGGGGGCGTGGTCGAGGGCGTGGCGTGGTCGCTGACGGGGGCGTGGCCAAGGGCCCCGGGCAGCCGGCGCCTATAAAGCCGGCCGGGCCAGTGCGCCCGCTCCCGCCGCGCTGCGGTCCCGAGCCCGAGACCGTCCTGCCCACTGCGGTCGCCCGCCGAGCTTCTCGCGCGCGGTAAGGACTTCACGAACTGCAAATCCCCCCGCAGTTTACTTCTTAGGAGAGGCCGATCTGATTTCCAGGAGGGGGAGAGACGCGAGTGTAGGTTACCATTGCAGGTGGGGACGTGCGGGCTGCAGACCCGCTGTGTGCGGGGAGCCCCGGGCGCCTGCACGGCTGAGGGTCCCCGTGGGCTCCAGGCACCTGCCTGGCAAGCGGGCGGCGCCCGCGGCAGGATGAGCAGTTCACACAGCGGAGCGTGTTATTGAGGGGCCACGAGAAGGGGTTAGAGCAGCCGCTCCTGAGGGTGTGAACGGACCGGGCTGCAGAGGCGCCTCGGTAACGGTCCTCGGAGCTGGGGCTGCGCTTCTGAACGTGATCAATGGATGTACGTAGGTCTGTGCACAGCCTCGGCTGCCCGGGTGCCCCTACGGGTCGGGGTGACTGCCTGCGGAAGCCCACGTGGCAGTTTATTAAGGGGCTGCTTTGTCGGGGTCCCAGGTCGGGGGCAGTTGGAGCAACACAGCCTTCATGCAACCATGTCACCTGATGGAGGGAGAGTTGTTTTTGCCGTGAGTGCCGGTATGGAAAGAGGTTAAAAGACCGCTAGACGTTCTAATGACATTCTGGGGCTCAAAGTCTTTGGAAATATCTCCTTTGAGGGAACAATACAGCCATAAGCGCCGCTCCCACTGAGTGACAGTAGCCTAGGGGACCGGAGCGCGCCATGTGACACGACCTGAGGAGCCCTGCAGTCTGACAGACTGGGTGTGGCGAGGCTGCGCCCCACCGGCCCGGGACTCCTGATCCTGCGTTGCTTTTTGGTTGTCACCATCCCGTGAGACTCGATGGGCCCCTCACGCTCGCTTGGCCAGTGGCACTGACGCTCCCGTTTGCAGAGCGGGACGGCTGACTGGCTAGAACAGCTCGTGTACTCCGTAAGCCAAGACGGAGGCAGCTGGGTGTCCAGAAATTTCAAACCTGTTGTTTGGACGGAGCCTGCCTTGGCCAGAGCCAGCTGTCACCTGCTTGTAGGGGACAGACATGGGGAAAGGCACCAGAGGTGCTTGCCCACTGCTCCCTGAGTGCCAGGCGCTACTCTGAGTACCTAACACGTGTCCCTTGCGTACCTTAATCCTCTGAAGGACCCCGTTACCATCCACACTGCTGTCACTGCCAGGACACTGCAGTCACAGAGGATGGCATTCCAGAGGGGCAGCCCGCGCTCTGTGTTAATATGTCCTCCAACATACTAACTGGCTCGAGTTATTCCTCATAACTGCCTATGCGGGAGGTATTTAAACAAGTACTGTCCATTCTGCCGATGAAGAGACTGGCACAGAGAGGTCTGATGGGTGCCCCCGGCTGCACAGCGGCCGCCCACAGAGGGCAGCCTCGAGTCCCGCGGGCCTGGGGCTCTTCGTGCTGCCCAGAAAACAGCCAAGCGCCTGGATTTATTGGGGGCAGACTGAAAAGCTGGCGCCTGGACCCCAGAGGGAAGCCGAGGCCCTGCAGTGCACTCCTCTTCCTCTGGGGGGCGTCTGTCCCCCGGGAGGGGACTTTTCCAATTTACCAAATACTTTTTTCTTTTTTTATTAGTTTCAGGTGTACAAAACAATGTTAGACATTTAAACCCCTCACAAAGTGATAAGATCCAATCATAGGAATATGTAGCATTTGATCGGCACAGAGCTTGTCAACAAATACGAGTTCAAAGTATTAGCCATTGTTAGAAGCACCCCATTTGAAAAGCACATCTCTTATACAGCTTTTACTTCCCACAAATCCATCTGTTACAACTTTATATGCAAATGCTTTCAAATGCTCACATGAGTAAAAGTTCCAGTCTCCACCGGAGCTGCAGTGTGTGCTCGTGACTAACAGGCTCCAATTTGTCCACAGGGATTCGGGGCTGAGAGGCGGGATGCTCTGGTGGCTGGTCCTGCCGGCCCTGGTGGCCTTCTGCGGTGCTCACGGTGAGTGGGGCAGGACCACCTGGCTTTGGGGTGTGGGTCACCTGAAGGATCAGGGGCCAAAATGGTGTTGGTGGCTGGAGGGTCTCACCTTTGAGCGTCCCCTTAACTTGTTTTCAACAAATATTTGTTTATATCTGAGCCTACGTAACAGGAAATGATTTCTTTTAGAAAATCCAGGTATTAGAGAAAAACACCTTTCTACTTAGAGATAAGTAGAATTTTTCCGGGCACATTTTGCATGCTGTATTTCCAACACTGGAAGTATTTAGTATTTTATAACTTCGTTTCTTTCCACTTTTTACCCACTTAAAAACAGCATCGGTATTTTCCCACGTGCTTATTCTTTTACAGCATGATTTTTCATAACCATACAATATTCCATCAGAAGAGAAACTCTACTTTTCTAAGCCAATTCCCACTTACGTTATTACTTTCTTTTCATAGTGTAAATGGTGCCACAAGGAATGTGACTGTAAATAGATCTTCACTAGTGTGTCTGATGACATCTTCAGGATAAATTCCAAAAGTAAAATTGCTGAGTCAAAGGTTTTAATTATCTTAAGAATTTGGAATCTATTGCCAAATGGCTGTCGAAGGTGGCGACATTCACACTTCCATCAGCAACACCATGTGTCATCATGTTTTATTTTGCCAAATATTGGATGCAAATAAAGGATAACTTTCTGTTCAGTAAAGTTATCTTATGTTAGTGAAATTGTTATAATTTTGGTGAGGTCTGATCACTTTTTCCCCCAGCAGTTTAGATGGTGACTTAAAGCCATTCATTTATAGGCTCAAGACCCATCACCGTGTCAGGTCCCTTCCTGTGGTGTGTGCCTTACAAGTGGGAGAATGCGTGTCTACAAAATACTGTATTTCCCCATGTATAAGACGCACCCCATTTTGAAAAATTTGGGGTCTAAAAACTGGGTGCGTCTTATACAGTGGTTGTAGGTTTTTTTTTACTTGCATTTCCCGCTTTTTTTGCGCCTTTTTTTTTTTTTAGCTGAGCCATCCTGCTACCTGTTGGCAGCTCAGCGGCTGCTCAGCTCGGGCTGGACTCGAACCGCTGTTGCTCAGAGCTCAAACTCTTGAGCGAGCTCTTAACCAACTGAGCCACTCGGCCGGCCCTTCGTGCTTGTTTTTGTGCTTATACAACTACTGTGTAAGACGCACCCAGTTTTTAGATGCCAAATTTTTCGAAAAAGGGTGCGTCTTATACATGGGGAAATGTGGTAAAAATTACCGACATGATTTGCTTATCACAGATGATCTCAATAAGAAAGCAGCGTGTAATTCAGCGGTTTTCTGAAAACGCATGGCTAGCAAGGCTAAGATGCATTTCTTTCTGAGATTTTTTTCTGGCTATTGAACGGTGGAGACAGGGTCACACATAAAGCCCAGATTTGGGGTGGAGGAACAGGCTCGAGTCCCGCTCGGGGACTGGATCTGGGACGTGTGGCCGGTTGTCACTCAGGGCTCTGCTTCCTGCCTGGAAGTCTTGCTGTGGAAAGGGTCAGCTGACCTGACCCAGTGCTGGGTGACGTGGTTGATGACATTGTTGCTTAGGCTCGCAACACTTGGGGCTGCTGCCTGGGGACAGAGGATGGTGGCTTTACTTAGAATACCGCAGCGTCCCACGCCATCGGCAAGGGAGGGGACAGTGGGCTGTTGGGCGGCCTCATTAATCCACCAACACAGGAATCACGTTCGCGCGAAGCGTAAGAGGCCTCTCCTGGCTGCTCCCCTGCCCGCTGGTAACCACCCTGCTCTGCTCTCTTGTGCAGCTGGTGACCAGGACAAGGACACCGCCTTTGACCTTTTCAGCATCAGCAACATAAACCGCAAGACCATCGGGGCCAAGCAGTTCCGGGGGCCCGACCCCAGCGGGCCGGCTTACCGGTTCCTGCGGTTTGACTACATCCCGCCGGTAAGCGCAGACGCCCTCGGCCGGATCGCTCGGACCATGCGGGAGAAGGACGGCTTCTTCCTGACGGCCAGCCTCAAGCAGGACCGCAAGTCCCGGGGCACACTGCTGGCCCTGGACGGCCCCGGCGCCGCCCACAGGCAGTTCGAGATCGTCTCCAACGGCCCAGCGGACACGCTGGACCTCACCTACTGGATTGACGGCGCCCAGCACGTCGTCTCCTTAGAAGACGTGGGCCTGGCTGACTCCCAGTGGAAGAATGTCACTGTGCAGGTGACAGGCGAGACCTTCAGCTTGTACGTGGGCTGCGACCTGATCGACAGCTTCACTCTGGACGAGCCCTTCTACGAGCAGCTGAAAACGGAGAAGAGCAGGATGTACGTGGCCAAGGGCTCTGTTCGAGAGAGTCACTTCAGGGTACGTAGAGCAGGGACACGCTGGCAAAGCCCGTGAAGAAGCTCTGGAGACGGCAGAGTGACTGGGGTGTCTTGTGGTGGGGTAGGTCAGGCTCACGGGCACACACCCACACGTGTGGCACACACAGCCACTCACGCCACAGGCGTCACTGCACATGCACACACGTGCACAAACATGTACACACATGGCACAGACGTGCACATGCTCAGCACACACCTTTCTAAACCGAGAATAGGCAGAGCAAGTTGTCACAGGTGCGCCTTCTTACCTGCACGAACAGTCATCCGTTGCCAGACTGAAGGTCGATTTCATGATCATTCAACCCCATCCCGATGTTTCTGGCAACCGCAGACTGACTCACGACGCGGAACCCACTCCCAGATTCCAGCTTCTTACTGAGACGATGGGAGAGCAAATGAACAAGGCTATTTCTAAGGAAGGGCTGTTGATTTAGGAGGGATAGTTCCGTCTTCATCTTACGGAAACGTTTCCTGGAGGGGGCTCTTTCTAAAACCACATGCGTTAAGAAGCGACAATGGAACGTGGATACCATGTTCTCTCCCAGACATGTGTGTAGTCTTTGGAAATATACGTATGTTTTATTTGTGTAAAAGGCCTGGGGATACCTGGCTTGTTACTGGATTAGTCTCTGGAGGCCACCAGGAAGCTCCTGTGGCCGCAGGTGCTGGCGATTGGCCCACTGTGACAGCCGTTACACCTGTGCCCTGGAAGGGAGGCTCTCTCAGCCCTGTTGTCAGCGTCTGGGGTTGGACCAGCGCGCGTTTCTGAGACCTGGACCCAAATTCCAGAACACTGGAAACACTGGGGCCCCCTGTGAGGAAAGAACCACCTAGAATACCCACCTGAGTGTTCAGGAGGCCGGATTCGCCTCATTCTTCTCTGCAGCACTTGCTTCCTATGTAAACTCCCACTGTCTGTGTCACGCCTGAAAATTCTCAGAAGTCACATGCACAGGACAAGCCATTTCAAAGAGATTTCAAACATGCCGAGTATAGAGCCGTAGCAGAAGATATTGCCACCATTTTAAGATTGTGTCTTGTATCTTTAAAATGTCGTTGAGCTTGGTGTCTTGTTTGGTGTTTACCCATCCCTCTGCCTTTCTCCTCATGTCTGTTTACAGGGCTTGCTGCAGAATGTCTACCTACTTTTTGAAAATTCTGTGGAAGATGTTCTAAGCAAGAAAGGCTGTCAGCAAAACCAGAGAGGTAAGTGTGGTTCGAACAAAATTTTTCCTGGTTCATTTCCTATTTTGGATAGATAGGTTTCTGCTATGGGGTGTGTGTGCTTGTGCGTGTGTGTGTGTGCATGTGTGTGTGTGTGTGTGTGTGTGTGTGTGTGTG
>NW_017731649.1:1228046-1337300 GCF_001890085.2 Hipposideros armiger | reverse complement strand
GAGAGAGAGAGAGAGAGAGAGAGAGAGAGAGAGAGAGAGAGGATGTGGGCTAGTGGGGATTTAAATAGAAATATTTGAATCAAGCACCACCATCATCTGTGAGTGAGTTGGCTCATCGATTTAAACATGTTGATATCTTAAAATGATAAATGGGTTGAAGGATTAATTCTGAACAAATTTTAATAATCCAAATTAATCCATTTACAAGCCCAAAACCAAATCACTGGCATTTTCACACGATTTTAAATACATGCCAATTTTCTAGCCTATTACTGTGTGGAGGTCGTCTTAATAAGCTAACACCGCAGACGTCTGTCACGCTTGGTTTATGGAAGTTTTCTCACCCCATCTATAGTGTTGCTACAGCTAAGAAATCTATGGGATTCCACACGGTCTGTTAGTTGCATTTTAAATTGACGTTGAGTGAGAATTTGGCAGCATTTTCTTGAGCATTTAGATGATGAAGGTGACTGTGCTGGGCTTCTCCAATGCTATCTGTCCTTCGTCTTCTAAACACCTGAATGAGTTGGGTGCTTGTCTGTGCTTATCTGACAGGTGAAGGAGCAGAGGTGCATGGAGGTTCCATTAATTGCAGGTGTAACCACCTGCGAGCCACCAGGCTGGCCACCCACCTGGTCTGACTGTCCCCAAAGAAAAGTCTCTTATCTGCTATGTGACTTATTCTCATTAAGACCACGTCTTCGTGTTAACCCTGTCGTGACAAATATAAGTTCTTTATGGATGGAAATGTGCAGACTGCAGACATGCTGGGCAGATATCTGGCCCTTTGGCCCCGCTCTACCCAGAGTGACCGACCGAGGTGTCTTTCGGTCTAAGGTCACCCACCTGTCCCCCGGGACAGTTCTCACGTGTTGGCTAGTTGAAGTACCATGCAGGACAATGAATTAAAATGTGACTTTTGGCCAGACTGGAGGGAAGAGAGGTTTCTAATACTTCCTGTGACACATACTGTCAATTCTGAACTCTCATGTGCTGGGTCCCTGCTGCTCACGACCAAATCTCCTCCCGTGTGTCCAGCTCCAGCTAACGTGCCAACATTTGGCCTATTTTTGGGGGTGTGGTCATTAAACAAGCAAAAGCTCTGACAAGGCTAAGACCCAACACTAACCCCGCCAGGCAGGCTCACAAGGACACAGATAATAGAGAGGGCCGCTCGTGGGGTCCCTGACGGAACACAGCCTTGCTGGTTGGAAGTGAGAGCTGATCTCATTCGAGCCATCCCCTCTGCTAGACGGCATGTCACTGTGACAAAGAAAAGGACAGGGAGATGTGTCGCCCTCGAAGGAAAGAGCATGGCAGTTGCCCTGACTCGGGCCACAGTCCCAGCCCCCACTGTGCCTTCCCTGGGGGTGCTGCTGCCACGGTGACAGTGCCTGTCTGGTGGGGTGCAGGCCCGTCCTGAACTGGGCACTGGACTCCCAGCACCTCGCAGACGCCATATTAGACTCAATCTGATCTATGTGGTGGCTGTAGGCGTGAGTTTTATGGTCTGATGAGGCGAGATAGGTCTAGTGGGTGAGAGCAAGCCCCCGGGTCAGGGTGACTTGCGACAAGGACTTATAACTAAGTGCTAGCAGCTCAGTAACAGCACAGCTGACAGAATGACAGCATTTACTAGTCACAGGTCAACCATGGACTGTGGGAGAAATGAGGCGCTTGAAACATGTGACAGCCACCGCGGGGCGGACGCTGGGCTGGGCTGTGGCTGCAGAGACGCGCTGGCCTGGGGCCTCGGCACGGCCACGTCCGAGCCAGCGGCATCTGAGGGTGACACCGCTTCTGCACTTGCTCAGATCGGTTTTGTATTTTGTGTCATAGACACACAAGCCCGGGGACGAGGACCTCAGAGGGCCTGTGCTATTTCCAGGGCCGAGAGGAGAGGCCCCTTGGTCGGGACCCCGTGGGAATCTGCCCTTTCTTCCAGGGGTCACGGCACACAGGTGACAAGAGTGTCAGGAAAAGGAGTGTGGAGTTGGGATGAAATCACTTATTTAGCATGTGGACGTGTGAATTGGGCTTAATGCAGAACAAGTTGGCAAAAGAAAAGGTGTTTCAGGTAGAAAACGGGGTGGGCGAGGGGTTGCGAGGCACCGTCAGAGCTTATTCAGGACATGTGCTTGAAAAAGAGATTTAGGGGAAGGCAGGAGTGGCCAGGAAAGGGGGGGGGTGCTGCCCCTGCTCCCGCTGAACGGGGAGCTGCTGCAAGGGCCCCGGGGGGGCACGTGGGACATGCCGCCCGGGCCACCCCGTGCGTCTGCTCCTGTGCCACAGCTCTGTCCGCTGTGGGCTGCCTTGAACGCTGATTGAGAGCAGGCTCACGAGTGGGGCAGAGGCCTCCTGCTAACCACACAGGACCCAACTGTCCCTGAGGCTCCTGGGCGCGCATGGTGGAGCCCGCCACGGTGAGGACACAAGCAGACCTGCCCGCCCTTTGGGCGATGGGCACGGCTGGGCCCACCTGACTGCTGCCCTCTGTGCTTTCCCTCAGCTGAAGCCAACGCCATCAGCGAGAACACGGACAAGCTGCACCTGAGCCCGCCCATCACCGTCGTCACCGGGCACGTGGGCCAGGGTGCAGAGCAGAGGCCGGGCGTGTGCGAGCGCTCCTGTGAGGAGCTGGGCAGCATGGTCAGTGAGCTGTCAGGGCTGCGTGTCATCGTCAACCAGCTGCATGACAACCTGAAGAAAGTGGTGGGTGCCCGGGCGAGGCGGGCAGGTCTTCGGAAAGGTTTGGTCAAGGCGCAGGGTGGTTAGAGGACAGCTGGGTACGCAGAGGAGGGGTTTGGAGCGGCAGATGTGGTCTTGGCGACGCAGTCTCCAAAATGGGTTCTCAGCCTGGGGACATTCATCTTCGCAGTAGATAAGGATCATACGCACAGAGGGAGCCGCTTTTATCTAAATTCTAGAAGCTGAAGTGTGGTGAGGGAGGGCCTGTCCCTAAAGCTGCGATGTGACCCAGCCGTGTGTGATTTCATCTTCACAGCACATCAAGGCAGCGAGAACAGCGTCTCATGCTGTAGAGCCTGTGACTGAAAGTTTAGAGAGAGGCTTCTGACAGTAGGGACGTCCCCTAGCTGTGTTGTTCTGCGGCCTCCAGGTGGTGGCCTCCTGCCCAGTAGGAAGTGACTGGTGGCCCCCGGGGACAGGAGGGAGCAGTGAGGCTGTGGGGAAGAGCAGCGGAGGGGAGGGGCCCCCAGTCTGGGCTCTCCTGTCCTTGAGACTTCGCAGGAGCTGCTCCCCAGACCCTGTCCCTGGCCGTCCCCACCCTCTGCTCTGCAGCAAAGGGACCCTGTCCCTACTGTGACTATGCAGAACGGGGTGGACGAGCAGAACTCCCCTTCCGTCGGTGGCTGAGGGAATGTGCACAGCACGACCAGCGCGCTGGCCGGGGAAACTCCCGAGGTGCAGTGCGCCTTCTGGAATCTTCCACCGTGTGCTGGGCGCTGAGGCAGGGATGGGGGCAGGCGTCAGGGCGGTGCTGTTCGGTGCCCAGTGCTCACTGCCTCCTGTGGGGTGCCCGTGTCTGCGGGGGTTGGGGGGTGACCTTCACACGGGACGGAAGCTTCCTCCTGACAGTCACATCAGGTGGCGTGGCCCCCACGGGGCTGCCCGTCCTGGCTGGCGTGCCCATGACGGTCTCCGGCTGCCCTGCAGCCAGCGCAGGACAGCGCGATGGGAGAGACAGGCGACCTCAGGCCCCCAGCTGTTCACCCTCAGACTGAGATGAGCTTCGGGAGAGTTTCCTGAACCTGGACTCGGGGCTGAACTTGTGAGCTCCCTGCAGTTGCACAGAAAAGCGGGAGGGTGTGTTTCTGAGCGGTTTGCACAAGACGGTCCGTATCTTTCACCCGATTCTCAGAGGGCCTGTTACCCCCAAATCAGAAGCCACCATTAAGGGAAATGTACCCACTTAACATGAGCAGAAGCGGGGAGCTGAGAGATAGGACGTGAACAGCACACGTGTTTAGGGGGTGATCCCTGTAATTTTCAAGTATTTGATTTTTTTAAACTTTGCACCTTTTCCCCTCCAAACACCAAGAATCATGTCTGTGCCATTTTTCAACGGGGATGAATTCATGAATGGACGTTTAGTTTCAGCTGCAGTTGGCTGGTGGGGGCGGGGGTATCCCCCCGTCCCTTCTCCCTGCCACCCTGCCCACCGGCCATCACCAGGTGGCCCCGTCTGCTGGCGCACGATCCCTCAGGGACGGGGCGCATTGAGCAGACAGGCGGAGGCAGCGTCCAGAGCACGTGTGGATGAGGTGTTAGGGCTGAGTGGAAGGAGGGACGGCTTTTCATCGCAAACATGGTGACCGGGTGCGTCGTGTTCTTGTCTGAGCTTAAACCCTCTCTCTACTTTCCAGTCGAATGATAACCAGTTTCTGTGGGAGCTCATCGGCGGCCCCCCGAAGACAAGGAACATGTCAGCTTGCTGGCAGGATGGCCGGTTCTTTGCAGAAAATGAAACCTGGGTGGTGGACAGCTGCACGAAGTGCACCTGCAAGGTGAGGCCTCAGCTGGCCTGCTCTCTGCAGCCTGTCACTGTCCCTCAGCCGCCACGGAGCTCCAGCACGTCGCGGTTGCCGGGCGACCGTCCTGTCCGTGGCTGACCTTCAGGAATGTAGGGAAACCCCAGTGTTGGAGCCTCACTGCTTTGTACATACAGAAACCCACCCCCAGGGAGGCGAAGTGACACGGCCGCTGTCACCCCGGTGCTCGCAGACAGCTGGGACGGAGCTGGCCAGGCGTCCCTCTAGTTTGTGTTTAGTTCCATTCAGTGCTGTGAGGGACGTGAGGCTCAGCAGAGACCTGGGGACGGCATGTCATTGCCCATCACACGGCTGATGGGTCACTTGTTTCTTCTCTGTATTTCCTGTCGCTCGGTCTCCATGGATGGTGGCCTCAGACATCAGACGACACCAGCTGACCCTGGCCGTCCCTTCCTCAGAAGGCCTCTGTTGTGTCCTCATTGATCAGTGGTGGGGGAAGGGAGACAGGACGCACAGGGCCCGCTCTGGGCGCTAAGGGGCGAGGTGGGCAGAGCCTGCCGGGGTGCAGGGAGCCGTGGGCTGCACGCCACTGTGGACATTCGGCGACCTTTCCTATCCAGCCTGCTGCAAGCTTTATTTTTTAAAACGAGTGTTCCATGAATGCCTTTCTTGTCTTATAGAAATTTAAAACTGTTTGCCACCAAATCTCCTGCCCGCCCGTGACCTGCGCCAACCCGTCCGTGGTGGAGGGTGAATGCTGTCCCTCCTGCTTCCGCTGTAAGTGCCGCCACCCCGGCGTCCCCAGCATCCCTGCCACTGAGTGCGTGTTGGTTCCACCTTCCTTGTGTCGTCAGACAGGCTCAGACCAGTGACAGCAAGTGGGGAGGGCAGGAGGGTGCTGGACTCCGCGTTGTCCATGCACGGCTCGCAGGGACCCACCCAGAAGCTCCGGCCGCCTGGGATTCAGGGACTGGGAGCCTCGGGTCGGCCCGTCTCCTCTCGATGAGGAAACCGAGCCCCGGGGGCCACTGGGGCACAGACAGCCCTGACGTTCGTCCCAAGAGAATACCGACCCGTGAGTCGGGCCCAGCTGGGCTCCGGTGTTGGGGGCATGCGTGAGCCTGGCACGCACACCCTTTGGAGGAACGATTATGCAAAACCAAACGGGAGCCAGAGACCATCACCCAGATGACGCGTTCTCGTCCCAGAGATGCGCCCCTGGGACCGGACACTGACAGGCAGGGCAGGACACGTGGGCGCAGCCTCAGGGCCCCACGGGAAAGGGGCTCCCTGCACCCTGAAGGCCACCCGACCCGGGAGCCTCGCCCAGGGCGCCCGCACTGCAGACGCCTGCCCCCGGCAGTGCTCCTGACCCCCAGGGGCCCCCGAGGACCTGCCGCTGAGAGGACGCCTCAGGCTGCAACCGTCACCCAGGGCCCCTTAGATCCCAGGGCGGTGACACGGCACCGAGGCGGAGAGGGTCGGGCAGGTCATCGGCCACACTTCTCTTCCTTCCTGCTTTTTCTGGGACGTTTAATCATTACGTTAGAGTAACAGCACTTTATACTGTCCAAACGTGACAGCACGGCGCCGGCGACTCCTACCAGGAGGGTCTCCTGCGTTAGCTTCCTGTCTTTTCTGCCGTGTAGGGACTGACTCAACCAACTGTGAAAACTTACTTGCAGGGAATTGCCTTTCTATGTAACTTGTCACAATTTAAATGATTCGAAACTAAGTTTAGTGACCTGTAATTCCAAGTAAAAATTGACGTTTCGCTACCATGTGTGTATCAGCAAGTGGAGGTTAAATGGAAACCTTGACAAGTCCAGTAAAACCTCGTGTAGACCTGACATGGCGCTCCCCACCCACACCTTCCCGACACCAGCACCGGGACGGCACCGTGGCACCCGGGGCCGGTCACATGCGCCCCCGCTGAGGCCAAGCCTGCCTCCCGCGCGGGAACCTCCTGGGGGCAGCCCCTGAGCTCCGACCCGGGCGTGGACGTTGGGTGACTCCTGGCGTCTGCCCTCAGGCGCAGTGCCCACCGCCAGGGCGTCTCCTCCTTCTGATGTTGACACCCACTGTTCCAAAGGCAGGGGTCCTAGGGTGCCGCGTGGGTCCATCCTGCGCCTGTCACTGGTGGAGTCTTGACGGGGCTTTTGTGTCCCCCTCCGCAGCAGAGGACAGTGAGGAAGGCTGGTCCCCATGGGCAGAGTGGACGGAGTGCTCTGCCACCTGTGGGCCTGGCACCCAGCAGAGAGGGCGCTCCTGTGACGTCACCAGCAACACCTGCTTGGGGCCATCCATCCAGACACGGGCATGCAGCCTGGGAAAGTGTGACAACCGCAGTGAGTGTCCGAGGCCACTCGGCCATCCCCGTGCGGGTGGGTCCGCGTCGCCCGGGCCTCGGGATTCGGGTTTACGAGGGCGGGAGACTGCTGTCCTTTCTGGGAGGCAGCCGCCTGGTCCCAGGGCCCCGGCTGGTGCCCCCACACCCCGCCGGCCCAGCGGCTGACACCCCGTGCTTTTCCGTGTGCTAGTCCGGCAGAACGGCGGCTGGAGCCACTGGTCGCCGTGGTCGTCCTGCTCCGTGACCTGTGGAGGCGGCAACATCACACGGGTCCGGCTTTGCAACTCGCCGGTGCCCCAGATGGGGGGCAAGAGCTGCAAGGGCAGTGGCCGCGAGACCAGAGGCTGCCAGGGCATCCCCTGCCCGGGTGAGTGGGCCCAGGTATGGCCGGGGCGGGCACGTGTTGGCAGCTGGGCCGGAGCCGGCAGGCCCACTCACCTGTTCAATCCCACGAAGGCGCTGGCGGAGCCTGAGCCCAAGAAGTGGCCGGTCCCCTAGGCCGTGTCAGGCTGTGTCAGGGTGGACCGCCTGGCCTGGTCATGGCCCCGCCTGAGTCAGCTCAGCTCCACTAGGACCAACCGACAGTTAGGGGACTAGAGACCAGAGTCCTGGGGACCCTCTGGGCGCACCTGGGCTGTGGGGAGCAGTGCATGTCCCAGATGAGGTGTCTCAGGCGTCTCCCCGCCGTCCAGGTGAGCGAGTGCAGGTCTACAGAAAACACGTGGGGGCCCTTGCCTGGCCCTCTGTGGGGACCTGGGTCGTGGGCTGTGCTGAGGCTCGGAGAACAGGCGTGCGGGTGACCTCTGCCTCTTTGTACCCATGGCACTCATGACACCCATGATGAGTGACGGCCACTGAAAACGGAGCTCTCGGGTACGAGTGCCTCATGCACGTGACAGGTGCGCCTGCAGCCAGTGGCCCTGTCAGCGGCTCTCAGCCTCTGGACACACAGATGGTGTGACTTCTGGTCCCAGAGGTGAAAACAACCAGCTGGGGTTCCACGTGGACCTCTCCTCCGGGTCTCAGGTCGCAAAAGGGCTTTCTTACCTAACACTTTCCTGCCACGTTGGAGACCCACCCCACCTGCTTTCCCCCCCTCGGGCCCCCAGCGTGGTGCCACCCCCGCTTCACGGTCCCCTGCTCTCCCCTGCAGTTGACGGTCGCTGGAGCCCCTGGTCGCCGTGGTCTGCCTGCACGGTCACCTGTGCTGGAGGCATCCGGGAGCGGACGCGCGTCTGTAACAGCCCGGAGCCCCAGCACGGAGGGAAGGCCTGCGTGGGGGACGTCACGGAGCATCAGATGTGCAACCGGAGAAGCTGCCCCATCGGTGGGTGTGCAGGCGGCACGCGCGGCTGTGCCTTGGCCGTAACTGCTGGCTCTATTCTGATTGAAAGTACAAAATATACAGAAAACACAGAAAAGGAAAGTCAGGTCTGAGCACACAACGGTACCTGTGTTTCACATCTGTGCTATGTCCCACCAGCGTTTTCGCATAAAACAGACACGCAGCGCAGCGTGGGACACTGGACGTAACGGCGTTGGTTACGCCCACTGGCCAGTGTGTCCCGGGGATGGCAGCTTCGCGTGGCTGTGCAGTGTGACGGCACACGCGCGTCACCGGCTGAGCCTGGCTAGCTCCGCCTCGCTGCAACTGAAGCACGTGTCTGGCAGCACCCACGGGCGCCTGCCCTGCGGCCCCACCCTGCCCGCCTGGTGGCGGCTCCTGGCCGCGCTCCTGACCCCTGTGCCCCCCCCCCGCAGACGGCTGCCTGTCCAACCCCTGCTTCCCCGGAGCCCAGTGCAGCAGCTTCCCCGACGGGTCCTGGTCCTGCGGCTCCTGCCCGGTGGGCTTCCTGGGCAATGGCACCCACTGCGAGGACCTGGACGAGGTGGGTGCCACGCCCGGCAGAGGGCGCCCGAGGCTGCGGGTGGGGGCGGCGGCTCACCTCCACTTGTCCCCGCAGTGCGCCGTGGTCACCGACGTCTGCTTCTCGATCAGCAAGTCGGACCGCTGTGTCAACACCAACCCTGGGTTCCACTGCCTGCCGTGCCCGCCTCGCTACAAGGGCAGCCAGCCCTTTGGCATGGGCCTGGAGGCGGCCAGGACGGAAAAGCAGGTGAGCCGCCCTTGCTAAGCCTGTCAGGCTTCCAAACAGTCCAGCCAGAAACTGGGGAATGGAGGGTGGGGAGAGGAGGCCGGCAGGAGGCGCTTCCCGTCGTGCAGCTGGGGGCTGGGCCCCTGGGCCACCGCCAGTCCACACACGGGATGTAGGACAGATAACGAGCTGAATGTTCATGAGCAGGGCCCCTGAGGGCCGGGGTCAGCAGCGCCACACGGGCACCTGCAGGCTCGGACGCGTGTGGGCAGCTCTCAGGAGCCACTGAAGGGACCTCAGGCCGCTTCCCAAAGGGACGAAATCCAGAGCTTTTGGAGGCTGCCGCCTCCACAGCACCCCCGGGGGGACCTCCCGTGAGGGCCAGGGCCTCAGGGTGCGTCCTGACTTCCCTTCGTCCGTCCGCAGGTGTGTGAGCCTGAGAACCCATGCAAGGACGGGACCCACAGCTGCCACAAGCATGCAGACTGCATCTACCTGGGCCACTTCAGTGACCCCATGTACAAGTGCGAGTGCCAGACGGGCTACGCGGGTGACGGGCTCATCTGCGGGGAGGACTCGGACCTGGACGGCTGGCCCAACAAGAACCTCGTCTGTGCCACCAACGCCACGTACCACTGCATCAAGGTGAGGACACGGCAAGGCGGCCGTGCTGTGAGCACAGGGGTGCAGCCCCCCGCTGGGCAGGGCCACTCAGGGCCAGTGGCCGAGGGGAGGTGGTTTATTGGCGGAGCGTGGGAAATCCAGGCCGTTCCCAGCTACATCCTACCCTCCACTTGGCTTTCCTTTCCGGAGACGATACACACACGCGTGGGGGTGAGGGAGCCTGGGTGTGGCGTCACCTGGGCCACCAGCCAGCTTTCCCAAGGCTGACGGGTTTCTATCACCGGGGTGAGCCTTTCTCCATGAACCTCGTGTATTCCAGGGCTCACATGCAGTCACGTGCTGGGAATTGGGAGGGTGGGGGACTCCGCCACTGATATATGTCTGTTGACTGAACGCGCCGACAGCCTTGAGTCAGTGAGCGGGCGGGGCGACCTACACAGGCCGCGCGCTGGCCCAGGCGGCGCAGAGCCCGGGGCGTCTGCAGACGGGCCGCTCACGGCCTCCCATGCGGACCCAGTAAACATGTGTGCTGCAGCGTAGGAAGCGACCTGGCCACCGGGGCGGGGCCTGATCTGTGCTGGTGACAGGGGCGCTGCTCTCCGGGGGCCACAGCCCAGACCGGTGGCCGGACGCAGCAGAGGTTACCAGAGTCTGGGGTCACACGTCACAGGGCCACGCTGCCTCCGCGGTCTCTCCAGGAGGGTCCCTCCTGCCTCTTCCAGCCGCCTTGGCCCCCAGCACCCCTGGGCTTATGGCCGCATCTCTCCACCCTCTGCTTCTGTCTTCTTATCGTCGTCTCTGTGCGTCTGTCCCGAACTCCCTCTGATCCCCTCTTGTAAGGACACTCGTGCTTGTGCTTAGGTTCCCCCGGGCAGCTCAGGATAGTCTCCCCTTTCAGGACCCGGAACTCCATTGCATCTTTTGCCATATAAGGTGACGCTCACTGTCTGTATGGGGGACGCGGACAGACCCCAGAGGTGAGGGAGGGTGCTCGGTCTACGTACAAGGTGCCCCCAAACGTTCTAGTGCTGTTTATACCTTAATAACTCCAAAAGTGCGAACGCTCCAGACTTGCAGAAAACATCAATATATTTGTCTGTTTAATATTCATTCTTGTGAATTTTAGTAGCATGGTTTTAATTTAGTTTTCCCTCTCAGTCTGTCGTGGTTAAAGGTGGCAGATGTTAACTGAACACAGAGCGAATGTGCTTTGGAAGGAGCAAGGCCCGTCCCACCAGGCGCCGAGCCTGGAGGCCCCCAGATGGGTGTTTGTTGATGTGACTGTGGACAGGGTTCCATTAGGGTCAGCGGCCACCTGGGCAGTTACGGCCGGGACAGTAGTGTCCATGACACTAGGACCACGCTGCCGTAAGGACATCTGATGTTTTTCATTTTTGTGCAATTTCATGTAGGAATTTAATAACTTAAGAAAACGACATTTCACAATACCCATCTATAAATATAATTTATGAGGACAAATAGATGCAAAGGTGACGCCTGGACTGAGAGGTTCCTTATGGATCTGCTGCAAAGGGGGCCCTGGGATGTGTCCCCACATCCTCGTGTGCTGCCGTTGAAACGGGCCCCACATGTGGCCCCAGGGCCAGCTTCTGGGGAGACATGGGCCGCGCCGAGTGCATGCCGAGGCCACCCGGCCGGCCCCTGCGAGGCCCGTGTCACCGGCTTTTCCATCTTCCCCTTCTGGTGTTCCCAGCTCCCTGCTGCCGTTCGTGTCTAAATTATAATTTAGTTGGACTGAGAGGCAAGTCTCCTGCCTGCCAGGAAGCGCTGAGCCAGGGGAGGTGGCGTGGGGCCTGACGCAGTTTCTGGGCAGGTTGCGGCCGCTCCTGGCCGACGGGATCGCGGGAGCCCTGGGCGGGAGGGGACAGTGAGGCCGTGTACCCCGCGTTTCCTGGGAGCAGCCGTCCGTTTACCTCCGGGCTCCTCCCCTCTGGGCAGCTCACAGGGATCCTGGCTCAGGACAGGCGTTTGTCTCGGTGCCCTGGGAGTGGTGACGTGATTTCCAGGGCAGCACCTCAGAGAAAAGCAGGTGCCTCTGAACTCGCTGTGAGCCTCAGGCTCTCCTGCGTCCGCCTTCCAGCGCAGAGGCTCTCAGGTACGCCTTCATCACGTGTCACCTCCTCTGACCGCAGGACAACTGCCCCCTCCTGCCTAATTCCGGGCAAGAAGATTTTGACAAGGACGGCATTGGCGACGCCTGTGATGACGACGACGACAATGACGGCGTCAGTGATGAGAAGGTCAGGGGGTGTGCCGTTTGAGCGCCTGCTCTGGGTTTTGGGAGTAGAGGGTTCAGAGAGGGCTGAGAGCCTTACACTCGGCCGTCCCCGCGGATTGTCGGGGGCTGTGCTCCTGCCTCAGTGGTTGTCTCTGACAGACATGCTGGTCGTTTACAAAAGCAAGTGGACCAACCAGAGCGTGCAGCTGTCTGCGGTGCTCTGCTGGAAACGTTTTTAATAGTTTACGTTAATTGCATAAAAGGGACATGTCTGCCTGCCTTGGGATGGGCGGGGCGGTCCCCGCAGGAGCGGTGCACTTGCCTCTGTGGCAGTGCTTACACGGCACCATTTCCTGAGACAACCGCTGCAGAGCAAATGGCTTGTTGTCAGCACACAGTGCAGCGCCGGCGGGTCGCACCACGAACGTTTTTACTCACAGCTTTACCACCTCTGACGTTCCCTGACCCATCGATTGACGCTTAGTATCTATATTCCCCACGAGGTGCACGGAGTGTCACGTTAGCTGTAGGAAGTCTGAGCATCCTGACGGGGCAGGTGCCTCTGTCATTTACAATGATCTGAGCCGGGGTGTCCGGCTGGGGCTCGCCGGCTCTGCTCTGGTTCCTGGGCTCGCTCATGACCCCCTGCTCCCTCCTAGGACAACTGCCAGCTTCTCTTCAACCCCCGTCAGTTTGACTACGACAAAGATGAGGTTGGGGACCGCTGTGACAACTGCCCCTACGTGCACAACCCTGCGCAGATCGACACAGACAACAACGGCGAGGGCGATGCGTGCTCCGTGGACATCGACGGGGACGGTCAGTGGCGGGAGGGGTCACAGCCACGGCCGGGAGGGCCCGTGGCTTCGCGTCTCACTCGGCGCCGCCTGCGCGGGCCCAGCTCGTCTGGGTGCTGACGTAAGAGGACGTGGGTCGTGCTGGCTCCCAGAGCCCGGCCTCCCCAAGGGCAGCGACAGGTGGCCAGCCTCGGGACCGCCCCGAGGACAGAGCAGCTTTGCTCTTTCCGCCCCTGCCTGGCCGGCTCCTAGCACAGCCTCTGGGGCCCGGTGCTCTGGGGCCCGGTGCTCTGGGGCCCGGTGCTGCGTCTTCTAAGGAAGCGCCCGCCCCAGACACCTCCCCTCACCCAGCTGCTTCCGAGGGAGGCCTGAGTCCGCGTTCGCCTCCGTCCTGCGATGTACACGTTCAGGCCCTTATTTCTCTCCATTCTCTGAGTCATGCATTGCAAACCTCCCCCAGCTTCCAGGTACCCCCGGACCGAACCTCCGACCCCACGAGACACCCCTTTAACCCGAGGGCCCAGTGCCCCCAGGACAGCATTCAGCATGCTGGCCCCTAGGGCTTTGGCTGCTGGGCCTCTCCTTCAGACCCGACGCCTGGGATGTGCCAACGCCCCGTGTTTCTTCAGGGTCCTTTGTCACCTCCCCTGGACCCCAGCTGCCCCTCCTCCCCTGTCAACCCCCTCCTGGCCAGGACAAGACAGATGCCCCAGCCTTGTCTCCACGTTTTCCCTTTGACACCCCGCTTTGTGAGGTTGCCCCGTGTGCCTGATCACTGACAGCTGTGGTGTGGAGGTCCAGGGTTAGGTCATGTTTTTTCATAATTCCAGTCTTGGTGGAATTCATGATCTATGTTCAGGTTTCTTAAAACAAGCTATTAGGCCTAAACCCCCATCATCTCTGCCCTTGTTACTTTCCCCCTAGTGGGGGGAATGGACGACAGGGCTGTGTAACCCAAAGGCAACCAGTTCCCAGGTGCTTGGTGCATGTTTCCTGAGTGGACATTAGGGGACACACTCAGCATAGTGGGCTCACAGAGTGACCCTGGGGTGACACATTCAACAACTCCCCTCAGGCGTATTACCCCGAAACCTCCAGGAGCTGGTTCTAGTTTAAACTAAGGGTATTTAATATTAATGAGAAATTGGACATTTATGTTTCCATGAATCTAACACTTTTCACATTTTACCATATTCTTAGATCATTTTTTTTATGAAATAAAAGCTTGGTTGTAAGTTATCTGATGCGATGGGAAAAGCAAGGTGCTTTTCCTGAGCTAAGCGTGCCCCCTGTCCTGTTGGATGCCTGCAGATGTCTTCAACGAGCGAGACAATTGTCCCTACGTCTACAACACTGACCAGAGAGACACCGACGGCGACGGTGTGGGCGACCACTGTGACAACTGCCCCCTGGTGCACAACCCCGATCAGGTGATGGGCGAGCCGCCTGATAGGTGTGTCTGAGCCGGAGGAGGGCTCAGGGGCCTGATTGGCCGTGGATACGTATGTCTTTCTGGCTTTCCGTTAGCTCTGCCAAGACATGACAACATCGGCTTCACAGTAATTGTAACTGACCTCCGTTCTAAGCAGGACTCTATCTTGTGGCCACAGGCCAAGCGAGCAGCGGCCTTCGTCTCACTGTCTGAAGGGGGATTGTGTCTCCCTGTAGTGTCTCCTCTGTCTTTTCCTGACATAATCAGAGGAATTGCTTTTTTCCCAGAAGTGTCTTTGGAAGACACAGTGAGAACATAATGTAGGAAATACCACAGCAGACGATGTCTAAGGGACTTGATTCTGGAGCTGATATGTTCCCACCTTCCTTACGTAAAGCGAGCCCCTGTAGAGAGGTAGCTGGGAGGGAGATGCAGGTTCCACGCCAGTCGTGTGCAGACCGCGGTGTGACCTCAGGGAGCACCTTCCACTTGGTGTCCCAGCTGCTCACAGGTGGGACCAAGTGGTGCAGCCCAAACGTCCACAGGTGACTTTCTGTCCGGCACCCATTCCACTGGATGAATGCTCAACGCTGCCGCCCCCATGCTCTGTCTCCAGACCGACGTGGACAATGACCTCGTGGGTGACCAGTGTGACAACAATGAGGACATTGATGAGGATGGCCACCAGAACAACCAGGACAACTGTCCCTACGTTTCCAATGCCAACCAGGCTGACCATGACAGTGACGGCAAGGGCGACGCCTGCGACTCGGACGATGACAACGATGGGGTGCCCGACGACAGGGACAACTGCCGACTGGTCTTCAACCCCGACCAGGAAGACTCAGATGGTAGGTGACTGAAAGCCAGGGGCGGGGGCGGGAGGGGGTGGGAGGCTGGTTTCCTCAGATCTCTTGCTGGGCTCCACCTAGCACACATTTATGTTGACGTGTGTCCGTCCAGCGTGTCCAGGTGAGCAGAGGTCACAGCTTCTGCATAATTTTCAAAACTCTTGGTGATCTCTATGAAGAAATGCCAATGAAAGACAGAATGCTGCAGAAATCTGGTGTGGTATGACAGTGAGGGGACAGAGAGGGTTTATTTCTTTAAGAGCAAAGCAAACCAAATGGTGGGAATGGGAAATAGCCTGGAAAAGACCTGTGTCCCAGCAGTGGACGCACTGAGCTGGTCTGTGGCAGGCTGGGACCTTCGTGGGCACAGCCCGGGGTGGGCAGCAGCCTTTCCTGCTGGAGCCCCAGGTGAGTCACTGGGTCGGCGGTGCACCTCTAGGCGTCCTCAGGCTTCCGATTTCGGCTGTGACGGAGTGGCTTCCAGGCGGAGCCCGCTGACTGCACGCACGGCGTGGAGGGCACACAAACGGGGCAGCGGGTCCCTGGGTGTGTGAGCCATCATGGCTAAGGAGCCGTGAGACGCGCTGATCTGAAGGCAGCCCTGGGGCTCTCAGAGAACACGAGTCTATCCCGATGTGAGAACGGTGCGATCAGTCCCCACAGTCGCTCAGCTTGTGGAGGGAACCTGTGGTCCCAGCAGAGGCCTTGGGCTTTTGCCCGGGGAAGCAGGAGAGGCCGACACACACAGCAGCCTCTCGGTGGTTTTGTTTCCTTACACATGAGTGAGGAAACTGGAGTGCGTCTCACTGAACAGAGGGAGACATAGTGGAAGACGGTGGGGGAACGTCGGATCCTTTTCTCCTTCCAAGGCACTAGGCACTAAGCTGGGCTAGTCTGGGAAACCGTGACCTGCTGTGGGTTGTCATTATTGCCGTGAGCGGGTACAGTGATGAAGGTACAGTGTTTACTTCCCCCACATTCCCAGCCGCTCCTGCCGTTCCCACCACCTCACTGGAGAATCAGACAAGAAGCTTCTAAAATAGGAGCCCAGATCTTCTAGGGCAGCGGTTCTCAACCTTCCTAACGCCGTGACCCCTTAATACAGTTCCTCATGTTGTGGTGACCCCCAACCATAAAATTATTTTCGTTGCTACTCTATAACTGTAATTTTGCTACTGTTATGAATCGTAATGTAAGTATCTTTTTGTTTTCCGATGGTCTTAGGCGACCCCTGTGAAAGGGTCGTTCGACCCCCAAAGGGGTCGTGACCCACAGGTTGAGAACCGCTGGACTAGGGGAACCCTTGTTAGTGTGAGAATGCTGCTCTAAATGCCAAATAGACTACAGGCAGGGATGAGTATGAAAGGTAAAAACAGACGTTCTGAAAACATGAGAAAAAGCCTTCAGTCCCTGGGGTTCAGTGCCCCATTGCGAGCTCAGAGTGAGGCGGGAAGTGGCTCCCCGGGGGCGGTGACGATGGCAGGCTTCCTTGCAGTATTTGTCAGCGGTGTTGTGAAGAGTGTCAGGACTCCTCGGGCATGGAAGCCAAGAGTTCTAGAGCTTATAAGCACCAACCCGCCCCACACTGCAAGGCGCTTGCCTGTGGGTTTTTGGAGAATCACCTGGTAACTTTTCTCAGACACCGAATGGCCAATGACAAGCTGTCTCCTCTGTCCTCTTGTTTTGCCTCTTGTCCTTGGTGACAGGTGACGGGCGAGGAGATGCTTGTAAAGACGACTTTGACAATGACAGTGTCCTGGATATTGACGATGTGTGCCCTGAAAACAATGCCATCAGTGAGACCGACTTCAGGAACTTCCAGATGGTGCACCTGGACCCCAAGGGCACCACGCAGATCGACCCCACCTGGGTCATCCGCCATCAGGGCAAGGAGCTGGTGCAGACAGCTAACTCCGACCCTGGCATTGCTGTCGGTGAGCCTTCAAAGTACATGCCTGGGTCCACGGTGCCCACAGAGCATGCGGCCTCTCTCTAAAGCCACGGGGTGCCACGGGTGTGTCCTTCTGGTAGCCCAACCCTCCCTTGGTCTGCAAAACCGTCTGCCCAAATATGCTTGACAGAACTTGGGGGAGCACGCATCCCAGAAATTCCATTTTCAGGGAGCCATCTCACCGTAGGAACTTGGTCTATACATGTACGTAATACCGGAGAGCTCTGCCGTAACTCAATAAATGGGGACAAGAAAATTGAAATCCCATACATTTCATTAATCCCGCAGTCACAGGACCTGAGTGGGAGTAGGGAGGACAGCTGCCCCTTCCGCTGAGCTCCGTCCAGTGTCCAGGAGTGCAGGCGTCCCGTAAAGGCTGGTTGGGACTTACTCTTACGGCCGAATGTTCCCTGTGGCATCCAGGTTTTGATGAGTTTGGGTCTGTGGACTTCAGCGGCACGTTTTACGTCAACACCGACCGGGACGATGACTACGCCGGCTTTGTCTTCGGCTACCAGTCCAGCAGCCGCTTCTATGTGGTCATGTGGAAGCAGGTGACTCAGACCTACTGGGAGGACCAGCCCACCCGGGCCTACGGCTACTCGGGCGTGTCCCTCAAGGTGGTCAACTCCACCACGGGGACAGGCGAGCACCTGAGGAACGCTCTGTGGCACACCGGGAACACGGCGGGGCAGGTGAGGCGCACCGAGGCGGGCGGCAGGGTCTTCTGATGTGGCCTTGCAGCCACCAGGCCACATTTTCAGGGTGGGGGGGGAGTCCTAGCCCTTCCAAAGACACCCCCACCCTGGCTTCTGTTAACTGTAGCTCATCACGATGCTTTGAATGATCTTTTCCTGGGTCCCTCTCCTATTAAAGACACCATGCCTGGTGCTTGTGTAAATATGGCTGGTGATCCCCTTGCAAATGGACCCCATTTCTATCCTCTTCTAGAGGTAGGGAGAGCTGGACGGCGGACCCGTAAGGGTTCGCCCGAGGTCGCAGGCTGAGGGAGCAGGGGACCCAGTGTGTGAACCCATGAGCCTGGCTCTGGTTCCTGTGCCCTTGGCATGAGCTGCTTGTTGCCTGTCGCTGGTTTTGATCCACACACATGAGTCACAGGGGCTGATTTGCAGTCATGTCGTCATTTCCCGTTTGGTGTTGTCACACTGTGGGTGAGACTCAGTGCCAGTTGTCCTCAAGAGTGACGCTTCTCCCTCAGGTCCGTACATTATGGCATGACCCCAAAAATATTGGCTGGAAAGACTACACCGCGTACAGGTGGCACCTGACCCACAGGCCGAAGACTGGTTACATACGGTAAGGGCAGCTCGCACCGCCGACGTTTGTATCAGGCGGGTGTCACGTTAGGACGCCTTTGCACAGCATGGCCAGTTTGAGCACGAAGACTGATAAGCCAGGGTGAAGTCTGTCAGCATGTTTTTCTGTTTTTTTTTCTGCTTTAAGTGCCTTGTTTTGTCAGTCTTGCATCTTCTACTACACAGCACTTAGTTTTTAAAAAGCAAAACCAAAACTAGTGAAGAGCAGAAAATCAAACTTGTCATGGTAAAATAACTTGGGGGATGAGTGTGTCCTCCTGACGGGCGCCCTGGGCATGGGGAGAAGGCAGTGCAAACGACCTCATCTCTGCCAAATTCACAACGGCTGCATTTGGAGAACAGGTTCATGTTGGTTCTGACATGTAAATGGCTGACTTTAAAACACATCTTGGATGGAAGAAAACTTTCTTTCACAAATGTTATTGGTCTGACAGAATCTTGTTCTCTTGGTGTGACAGCATTAGTGATGGATTTTGGGTAAAACAAAATATGGACGATTTAAATTCAAGTTTTCTCATTACGTTAAACTTAGTTAGAAAGAGCGCGACCTAGGTGGGTGTGTCGTGTGTCCGGAATCATGAGCAGGTCTGAGCGGGGGTGCGGACGGGTGGCCGGGCGCGATGCAGCCACGGGAGCCCCCCTGTTGGCTCACGTGTTTCTTCCTACGAGGGCGGCCTCAGGCGTGTAGTCCCATCCTGGTCTTCATGCAGCTCAGGTGGTGGGTGAGCACGTGGCTGTCACGCCCATGAAGGCCAGGACATGGAGGGCACCGTGGGGGGACCTGGTGCCCGGGCTGAGGGAAGGCCACTGACTGCCTGGAGTGGGACTAGGAAAAGCCGCTCTTTGGCTGTCAGAGGCAGAGCCAGTGGTGAACCCCACACGGGACAAGGCTGTGTCTCTGTTGGTGGCACTCGAGGAGAACGCTGACCTCCCGCTGCCTGATGAGCGTGCTTCACAGAGGCCGCCTCGTCTCCTTTCTCCTGCCCCTGCCCAGAGTCTTAGTGCACGAAGGGAAGCAGATCATGGCGGACTCAGGACCCATCTACGACCACACCTACGCTGGCGGCCGGCTGGGCCTGTTTGTCTTCTCTCAAGAAATGGTCTATTTCTCGGACCTCAAGTATGAATGCAGAGGTGAGTGCAGGGCCAGCTGAGAACGAGATGGCACGCATACGCCTTTCCCTTCACAAAAGCTACACTTCAGGGCAATAAGCTAGTGGCCCATCCGTGGCAGATGTTTTGTTTGGTCGGCTCGAGTTGCTTTTTATTTGTTTGTTATAATTGAACGTGGATGCCTTTGGTAGAACAGGCATTTTTCCGTTATTCACAGTCCCAGCCCATCTCCACTGCACTCTGTCCTATAGCTTCCTAGATGTTCTACACCTTCAGGGCTGGAATGGAATTTTAGACTGTTAGTCTTGCTAAAAATGAAAGAAAGAAAGAAAAGGAAAGAAAGGAGGAAGGAAGGAAGGGAGGAAGGAAGGAAGGGAGGAAGGGAGGGAGGGAGGAAAGAGAAGTAGATCGGTTGGTTCTCTTTAGTTACCTCTTTATGCCAAAGCATCATAGACCCGGAAGTGAGTTTGACTCCCACCTGGTCTAATTCCGTACCTTCATATAGATGTGAAAATATCCCCTTTGTGCAGATGAGGTAATTAAAGCTCAATTATGCTTTTCAAAAATCACACATTGAAAATCGCACATCAAGTAGAGATGAAGGGAATGCAGAACATTGATTTATCTTCTTTTGTCTGGTGAAGTTTCCTTTTCCTCATGTTAAGTGACCTTTTGTGATTCCCTCCCTCCTTTCCTTCCTTCCTCCCAACTCTTCATCCCTCCTTCTATCCATCCATCCATCCTTCCATCCATCCATCCATCCTTCCATCCACCCATCCCTCCTTCCAACCATCCTTCCATCCTTCCATCCATCCATCCATCAATCCAACCATTCATACGTCCAACCCTATTGTTGTGTGTTTTTCTTTCAATTAAAATAATGTTTTAGGTTGTATGCAAAACAAGATACACTGAAACTGAACCCATGGCCCCACTGTCCTAATTCTGTGTACTGTTTTGCAGATGCGTAAACAAGATTTGCTGCATTTCCAGCCACGTACTGTAGATGCTGTTACCTAGACACCTCAGTCCACCCTGGTACTTCCGGCTTCTCTCTCTCTAGCAGCACCTGCTGTCCTTGACCTTAACTTCCATGGTTCTTCACCTCCTGTCATCAACCCCAAGCCCAAGTGCCTTCGAGGATAAAGGTTAACGGGACCCAGAGATGAACATCCAACACACTGCAGAAAAATGTTTGCCGATACATGACTTTATGTGGAGTGACAATTGACATAACATGACATTGTTTGTTTCTTGTTTGTTTAAAAAGAAGGACGTTTACATATAAAATGTAATTACTTATTGTATTTATGTGTATACGGAGTTGAAGGGAATATTGTGTGAGAGCATTCTCGTAGGTTAAGCAGGAACGATGTCACCACACTGCTGCCACTGCTCACATTTGTCCCTGATCTTGGGTCACAGCTGTTCTATAACACACAACCCTGTTAGGTCAGCTCAAGGGTGAAGTGATGTCAGAGTCAGGAGGCCAGGAGATAGCAGTCACGTGATGGAGGATGTCCCTTAACTATTTGGAACAGTAAAAACGATGCTGAGAATAAATGAGGCCCCCTCGCACCCCCCTTGTCCTATAGTGAAGACCCTCTCCCTCGGCAGAGATGCGTTTTATCAGCGAAGGAATATCCCCGCTGAACAGCTCCCACGTGGCTCAGACGTGGGCCTGGCAAAGCCCCACGTGTGACTGTTGAGCAGAGCGAGGTGCCACCACTGCGGGTGGCCACACGTGCTGTGTGGTGCTGTTATAGACCTGGCAGAACGCCTGGCCACTTGTCACTTGATTCTGCATTCTGATCACCGGAGCTGTGCGTGAGCTTCTTCCCCAAGTCTGCTCCTGGAGACCAGACAGGCAGGCAGACGGCGAGCTGGCAAACACACTTTGGCATCTGAGTCCCCGTCTAGGCTTCGAAAGCATAGGAAATGCACCCCCCCACCCAACATGGTGACATGTCTCATTAAGGTTCCAGTTATAAATGTGGTGTTAATATTTGTTAAATGAATACAGAATGCAATTCCATTCAACAATAACTTATTTTTAAAATGCCAAGGAACATGTATGTAGTATAATTTTGAGAAATAAACATAACTAGCATAGAATAATATAAAGATACAATAACAACAAAATATCTTCCTGTCAAAATACGAAGCTTTATCATTTATGTTGTCATGACAAAACATGCTGTAAAATGTAAGAGAATAAATAATAATGAAGAGTTTATAACGGAACCTTAATATATATTGTTGCCAGTGACTTTAATTCAACATTTTTTTACTGTTATTTATCTGCTGTACACAGGATTTTAAAAACCTTGCTGATGAAAAGTCAGTGCTGTCTCGCCAGAACCACCCATTAGTCAGTCATATGGTCACATACACAGGTTTGATTTATATTTTGCTGTAAGGGGGGTGATCTTTCTGCAGGAAACCTTACTCTCACTCCACATAAGGGGTTTAAGCAGAGGACTTTGTCTTGTCTGTCTGATGTGAGCAAACCTTCCTTCTCTATTAAGAGTGACTTCACTTTGATGTCAAATAGAATCTGCAACCTTCGTTTTAACGCCCACACTTCATTTGATAAAGTTGTGTTTGTTGCTTCCTTTGAGGCTGATTTTCTTTGGTGTTGCTGCACTCTCTCCTGTGAACTGCACCCCTAAGATGACCCGGGTTGGGAGAAGGCACTGAACACAAATCGTGAGGACTGTAGGTCCTGGGCATTGGTCGAAGGACAGTGGTGTGGGGTGAGGATGTGAATATTTACAATGTGCCATATTTTTTGTAAATTATTTATGTTTTTTTAAACGAACTTCTCATACAGATTGATGAAACTTCATTTGTTTTGCCAGAGACTGTAAATATTTATTTATTTGTTCACATGGTCAGCATTTCACCACTGAAACCCTGCATCTAGCTAGAGCCTCAGTTTTATGCTTTAAAGATTAATAACAGAAAATAAATTATAAAAAGGTTTTCTATAAACAAATCTCTCTCCCTTTTTTAAAAAGAATGAGAAGAGTTTCTATGGGGGGGAAGTGAAGCCCTAAAGTGGGGAGCCCAGTTCCCTGCTGGTGACGTGGATGGGGGGCCACAGGTCGCTCTGGTCCACTGTCAGCTGACATGAATTTTGGGTCCTCGGGGAGAAGGGAGCTCTTTTCATGGCAGGTGTCAGTATGTCAAACACGCATAACGGATGACACAGTCGTTAGGCAATCCGCCTTCCTGCCACTACTCACTGTCAAACAGGACAGGACCAGGCAGTGACTTTTGGCACCTCTGAGATGATTCAGAAAAAGGCAGCAACTTCAGGAGGCCTTTCATTCGTACTCACTGCGTGTCCCCTGGCCCGTCCTGTCCCCAGAGAGGAGAGGACAGGAGATGCAGAAAGGACACACTGGGAATCGTCACAGCGCAGGAGGAACAGGCTGGCTCATTGGGAGAGTGACAGCACACCTGTTCGGGGTTTCTCTGGCCGTTCCACCTGCTCGGTGGGATGCTTGAGGAGTGTGGTAGAGTCAGCTACGGGGAAACGAGAAAGAAATGCAGGCGGGGGGTTGAGGGAAAGCACGCATGTTCGGCTGAGAGAAGCCAGAATGAGTCAGACAGTGAAGCAGGGAGACGCAGGGGAGACTGCGGGGACATGGGCCCGGCTTCGATTCGGGCAGTGGGGGTGGATGGATGGGTTTTGTGACACACACATAGAGGAAAAGACTAGACCTACATATGCGAACCAAGAAGTCTTTGAAAAATTTAGAAACAAAATACTCAGGGAAGTGATTTTGGTTGGAGAGAGCTTAATATACATTTTACTCATGAAACAGAAAACATGTAACATGCGTAATAGCGATGCGTAGAAGCCAGGCATGAAAATGAGATACACTTCTCCACACATTTGGGTTTTTTGGGTCATTGATTGGAAAATATAAGCTCCCTGGCAGTGCTGTGCTCCCTCGCCATGGCCCAGTCCCCTCAGAGACGCTGTCTCCACGGCTCACCCTCAGTGTCTTCGTGACCTGACACGGGCGTGTGACGACTCCCTCCCGGCAGGGCTCTGACACGCGGGTGGTCTGGAGCCGTATGCCGCAGAGGCTGCGGTCACCGGACTCTGTGAATTTGGCTGAGGCATGGTGGGAGCCGATCCTGAAGGCACCGGGGACGAGCCAGCGTGTCCTCATAGCACGCACGCTCCGTGGGCCCAGGAGCTGGATGAGGAAGTCGCAGGACACCCTCTCTCACCAGTATCCAGAACGGGGTCTGTGTTCGCCCTGACGGAGGAGGGTTCCAACGGACTCATGGCCCTCAGTCCTCGCTGCGACCAGCATGGCCCCGTAGGCGAATGGGGTCCCTGGCGGGGTTTCTGTGGCTTTCCACGTCTCAGTCAGGTTTGGCTCAGTGAGTCTGGACTGTCATGAAGGGTGTTTTTGGTCACGGCGCAGAGTGGGCCTGAAGGGAAACGCAGGTGCTGCCAGCTCACACCTCTGGCTCTGGCCGACGGACTCCAGGTGGTGTCGGGCTCTGCGAAGGACTTGGAAGTCCTTATACTCTCCGAACCACAGCCCTGGAATCCAGTGAGGAGGTGTGAACAACTCTGGACTTTTTGGGGACAGTCCCCAGCCAAGCCAAGCCCGGCCCTGCTCCCAGGGGAGCGACTTGGCAGAGAGTGTGAGGTCCAGACATGAGGGCAGCTCACTGCCAGCACAGCTTAGGGACATCAGCTTTGGCCAGACCCATGCACTTTCCTGCCAACAGTCTGGGCCCTGAGCCACTATCTGTCAGCCCCGCAGCTGCATCCGGACCCTCATAGTCTTTGAGCAATGTGCCTTCAAGGTCTCCATGAAGGACGGATGTGGCCTGAGCCTCCTGGTGGTCATTTGGGTCCTGGTCTCTGTAGCAGGGGTTACCAGACAAGGCACCCCCATGTTGTCAAAATGCAGGGCTCAGGGAACCAAAGACACTCAGCAGCTTTGAGATCTGAAAGGGAAAGGCTGGCCAGGTAAGTGCTGCTCCCAGCAGGTGCAAACACACCTAAGAGGGGGTAGGACAGGTCGGCATCCCTGGGTGGGAGGAGACCCCTGGATGCCACCCCTGCCCAAGAGGGCATCACAGGGATGGGGGCTGGGCCGTGCATCTCATCTGTAGAGACACATGTCGAGGCACAGGGGAGGCCTGGACAGAATCTCGCACGCGTTCCACATGTGCTTCCCCTCATGTGAAGGCACCCGAGCCCGGAGGACGTGGTGGCTCTGTCCTGGATCAGAGCTGATGACAGAGGTGGCACTCTCACTGTCTTGACTGGGGCATTGTTACTCACCTTAGAGGAGAGTCATAAACTCACATCACAAATATCTTTGGACAAAAGTCCTAAAAGAATTGACAAAGACTGAACGAAGTTCTCAGGTCCTGGTGGAATGTAACTCCACAGAGACGCGTGGATGGCGGTCCAGATGGTGCCACTTGTGACAAATGCATATCACACACAGCCGTTCATCTTTGGAGGTCGTTCCAGGAAGCTGGGCATGGGAGAGGGGCCCCAGTGCTCACCATGGTGGGTCATCCAAGCCCGATCTCTCCAGGGCCATAGGGGGCACAGCAGGTCCCTTGGAAATGAAGGGGCCCCAACCCCCAGAGCTTTTCATTGTCCCAAAATTCTGGGCTTCGCTCACCAGTGGGCTGAGCAGGAAGAAGGAAGAGGAGACTGTGAGACACGGTGAGCACTTGATCGGCGTCAGAGCCGGCCCCGGACATGCAGCACAGGGTCAGGAGCGACCAGGCAGCTCCTGTGGAGATGGTCCCGCTCTGGCCCTGGGCGGGGCCGTGAGTCCGACCTACAGCTTGGCTCACAGGCAGTTCTGCTCCAAAGAGCCCGGAGTGGAGATGGAGCCTCAGCGGCGTGATCGGGACCAGCGGTGTTCTCTGGTGTCACAGTTGTGTTTCTGCCACTTTTATGCAAAAAAAGCTGGACTCTGACATACCCAGTGGGGAAGCGTCTTCCAAGGGCTCAGCGTTCTGAGTTCTAAACTGCATTTTATGTTATGTCACTGGGCTTCCCTCATGCACACAGAGAAGGGTCTCCAGTTCCCAGCAGAGGTCCCGCACCCACCATTTCCTGAGGAAGGCTGACAGCGAGAATAAGGGGACAGGAGGTGAATTCAGGGCAGGAATGGCTGTCACAAATGTGTCCCCATCAGACTCCAACCTGAGGCTCTGAATGGTGCGTGACTGTCTTTGCATAAGGGTCTGAGGGGATTTGTTCAGATAGAGTGGGTTGCTTCTAAGAAAAAAAGGAGTCTAAGGCCTTTTGCAAAACTGTGTGGAACTCAGCACAGGGTTTGGAGTGGGGGCCCTGCAGTTCCCTTCCAGTGGCAAGTCCCTCTTGCAGCCTTGTCTTCTCTCCTCCAGGATATTTGGAAGACCCGAGGGTCGCCCCACTGGGGTGAGGCGGGGTGCAGGTCTGCTGGCCCCACACTTCTCTGCAGAGAAAGGCCCATGGACACGAAATGAGAGGTGGGAGGGGCAGCGGCATTTCCAGAAGGTTCTTGGAGGAATGTGCATGACTGGGACCTGAGGGGGGAGGGGAAACAGGGGGTCAGTGCAGACTGCCTGTTCTTAAGAAGCTCAGTTGTGAAACGAAGAGGAAAAATCGATGGTTTCTTGGGAAGCCCCGTACCAAGCCAATGATATGTGAAGATGGGGTAACGTGAAGGCGGGACCGAGGCGGGTCTGAAGGAGCAGAACACGGGAATGCAACAGCAGAAACAGAGAAATGGAGGTGCTCTTCTGAGTCTGGAGAGGGGACGACAGGCTGGTCCCCAGGCAGAGAAAACGTGTTGACACTACGGAGGGCCATGCAAGGACATCCCCAGGCACGGGTGTCACCAGGCAAGGTACACACAGTCCACCCTGTCACACCTGCCAGCTGGAAAAGGGGAGTCACGATGCACTGTGTTCACGGTCTCATCCTAGGAACACGCCAGGGGGCTGGAGGGCACGGTAGGCCTACCCGTAAACTAAAGCCGGGGGGCGGGCAGAGGTGCCAGACGGGTTTGCAGGATGAGTAGAAGCTGGATTCCGGGGCTCGTCAGGGAGGTTCGTGGACAGGACTCTGTCATTCTGGACGGCCCTGCCCCTGTGCCTGTCCCTCATGGTGCTGAGCAGTAAGGTGACGAGAGGGAGCTCGCAGTCCAAGAACATTCCAGGTGGAGTGCAGCTGCATTTAAACCGTGGTTCTGTTCTAAAAGGGGAAAGCAGACGCTTCGATTCTCAGTTCTAGTAACAAAGGAGCTGGTCCACATAGAGGACATTACTTTTTTTTTTTTTTTTTTATTGACCCGAAAAGGAGGCAGTAAGTACTGGTAGCTGTAAAATTGTAAAGCAAAAATGTGAGGAGACCAGGGCCCCTGATGCTCAGCCGTGACTCTTGGGCTATTAATATTATTTCATAATCTTTTCCTTTAAAAGTCTTCCATGCATGAACAAAAAGGTTAACTTTTGTCAAAGGCAGGCACTGTTTGGTGATAAAAAAAAAAGTGCAGGTTTTGGACACAGATTTTTGGTCTGTGCGGCTGGCTGGCTGAGTCATTCAACTTTCTCATCTGTGAGGTGGGGAGACCCCGCCCCCCTGGCCGGCAGAGGCTTCCAGAGGCTCCCAGGGGGACCTCCAGTTCCCTTCCTCCACCCAACTCCTCTCTGCAAACTCAAAACCACGTTAACTGGGAACATCAGGGTTTCAGAGGCCCCGTGCCTTTGTCTGCAGCCAGAGTTTGAAAGTTTTACGTTTTGCTATTGCGTTTTTTTTTTTNTAATTACTTATTGTATTTATGTGTATACGGAGTTGAAGGGAATATTGTGTGAGAGCATTCTCGTAGGTTAAGCAGGAACGATGTCACCACACTGCTGCCACTGCTCACATTTGTCCCTGATCTTGGGTCACAGCTGTTCTATAACACACAACCCTGTTAGGTCAGCTCAAGGGTGAAGTGATGTCAGAGTCAGGAGGCCAGGAGATAGCAGTCACGTGATGGAGGATGTCCCTTAACTATTTGGAACAGTAAAAACGATGCTGAGAATAAATGAGGCCCCCTCGCACCCCCCTTGTCCTATAGTGAAGACCCTCTCCCTCGGCAGAGATGCGTTTTATCAGCGAAGGAATATCCCCGCTGAACAGCTCCCACGTGGCTCAGACGTGGGCCTGGCAAAGCCCCACGTGTGACTGTTGAGCAGAGCGAGGTGCCACCACTGCGGGTGGCCACACGTGCTGTGTGGTGCTGTTATAGACCTGGCAGAACGCCTGGCCACTTGTCACTTGATTCTGCATTCTGATCACCGGAGCTGTGCGTGAGCTTCTTCCCCAAGTCTGCTCCTGGAGACCAGACAGGCAGGCAGACGGCGAGCTGGCAAACACACTTTGGCATCTGAGTCCCCGTCTAGGCTTCGAAAGCATAGGAAATGCACCCCCCCACCCAACATGGTGACATGTCTCATTAAGGTTCCAGTTATAAATGTGGTGTTAATATTTGTTAAATGAATACAGAATGCAATTCCATTCAACAATAACTTATTTTTAAAATGCCAAGGAACATGTATGTAGTATAATTTTGAGAAATAAACATAACTAGCATAGAATAATATAAAGATACAATAACAACAAAATATCTTCCTGTCAAAATACGAAGCTTTATCATTTATGTTGTCATGACAAAACATGCTGTAAAATGTAAGAGAATAAATAATAATGAAGAGTTTATAACGGAACCTTAATATATATTGTTGCCAGTGACTTTAATTCAACATTTTTTTACTGTTATTTATCTGCTGTACACAGGATTTTAAAAACCTTGCTGATGAAAAGTCAGTGCTGTCTCGCCAGAACCACCCATTAGTCAGTCATATGGTCACATACACAGGTTTGATTTATATTTTGCTGTAAGGGGGGTGATCTTTCTGCAGGAAACCTTACTCTCACTCCACATAAGGGGTTTAAGCAGAGGACTTTGTCTTGTCTGTCTGATGTGAGCAAACCTTCCTTCTCTATTAAGAGTGACTTCACTTTGATGTCAAATAGAATCTGCAACCTTCGTTTTAACGCCCACACTTCATTTGATAAAGTTGTGTTTGTTGCTTCCTTTGAGGCTGATTTTCTTTGGTGTTGCTGCACTCTCTCCTGTGAACTGCACCCCTAAGATGACCCGGGTTGGGAGAAGGCACTGAACACAAATCGTGAGGACTGTAGGTCCTGGGCATTGGTCGAAGGACAGTGGTGTGGGGTGAGGATGTGAATATTTACAATGTGCCATATTTTTTGTAAATTATTTATGTTTTTTTAAACGAACTTCTCATACAGATTGATGAAACTTCATTTGTTTTGCCAGAGACTGTAAATATTTATTTATTTGTTCACATGGTCAGCATTTCACCACTGAAACCCTGCATCTAGCTAGAGCCTCAGTTTTATGCTTTAAAGATTAATAACAGAAAATAAATTATAAAAAGGTTTTCTATAAACAAATCTCTCTCCCTTTTTTAAAAAGAATGAGAAGAGTTTCTATGGGGGGGAAGTGAAGCCCTAAAGTGGGGAGCCCAGTTCCCTGCTGGTGACGTGGATGGGGGGCCACAGGTCGCTCTGGTCCACTGTCAGCTGACATGAATTTTGGGTCCTCGGGGAGAAGGGAGCTCTTTTCATGGCAGGTGTCAGTATGTCAAACACGCATAACGGATGACACAGTCGTTAGGCAATCCGCCTTCCTGCCACTACTCACTGTCAAACAGGACAGGACCAGGCAGTGACTTTTGGCACCTCTGAGATGATTCAGAAAAAGGCAGCAACTTCAGGAGGCCTTTCATTCGTACTCACTGCGTGTCCCCTGGCCCGTCCTGTCCCCAGAGAGGAGAGGACAGGAGATGCAGAAAGGACACACTGGGAATCGTCACAGCGCAGGAGGAACAGGCTGGCTCATTGGGAGAGTGACAGCACACCTGTTCGGGGTTTCTCTGGCCGTTCCACCTGCTCGGTGGGATGCTTGAGGAGTGTGGTAGAGTCAGCTACGGGGAAACGAGAAAGAAATGCAGGCGGGGGGTTGAGGGAAAGCACGCATGTTCGGCTGAGAGAAGCCAGAATGAGTCAGACAGTGAAGCAGGGAGACGCAGGGGAGACTGCGGGGACATGGGCCCGGCTTCGATTCGGGCAGTGGGGGTGGATGGATGGGTTTTGTGACACACACATAGAGGAAAAGACTAGACCTACATATGCGAACCAAGAAGTCTTTGAAAAATTTAGAAACAAAATACTCAGGGAAGTGATTTTGGTTGGAGAGAGCTTAATATACATTTTACTCATGAAACAGAAAACATGTAACATGCGTAATAGCGATGCGTAGAAGCCAGGCATGAAAATGAGATACACTTCTCCACACATTTGGGTTTTTTGGGTCATTGATTGGAAAATATAAGCTCCCTGGCAGTGCTGTGCTCCCTCGCCATGGCCCAGTCCCCTCAGAGACGCTGTCTCCACGGCTCACCCTCAGTGTCTTCGTGACCTGACACGGGCGTGTGACGACTCCCTCCCGGCAGGGCTCTGACACGCGGGTGGTCTGGAGCCGTATGCCGCAGAGGCTGCGGTCACCGGACTCTGTGAATTTGGCTGAGGCATGGTGGGAGCCGATCCTGAAGGCACCGGGGACGAGCCAGCGTGTCCTCATAGCACGCACGCTCCGTGGGCCCAGGAGCTGGATGAGGAAGTCGCAGGACACCCTCTCTCACCAGTATCCAGAACGGGGTCTGTGTTCGCCCTGACGGAGGAGGGTTCCAACGGACTCATGGCCCTCAGTCCTCGCTGCGACCAGCATGGCCCCGTAGGCGAATGGGGTCCCTGGCGGGGTTTCTGTGGCTTTCCACGTCTCAGTCAGGTTTGGCTCAGTGAGTCTGGACTGTCATGAAGGGTGTTTTTGGTCACGGCGCAGAGTGGGCCTGAAGGGAAACGCAGGTGCTGCCAGCTCACACCTCTGGCTCTGGCCGACGGACTCCAGGTGGTGTCGGGCTCTGCGAAGGACTTGGAAGTCCTTATACTCTCCGAACCACAGCCCTGGAATCCAGTGAGGAGGTGTGAACAACTCTGGACTTTTTGGGGACAGTCCCCAGCCAAGCCAAGCCCGGCCCTGCTCCCAGGGGAGCGACTTGGCAGAGAGTGTGAGGTCCAGACATGAGGGCAGCTCACTGCCAGCACAGCTTAGGGACATCAGCTTTGGCCAGACCCATGCACTTTCCTGCCAACAGTCTGGGCCCTGAGCCACTATCTGTCAGCCCCGCAGCTGCATCCGGACCCTCATAGTCTTTGAGCAATGTGCCTTCAAGGTCTCCATGAAGGACGGATGTGGCCTGAGCCTCCTGGTGGTCATTTGGGTCCTGGTCTCTGTAGCAGGGGTTACCAGACAAGGCACCCCCATGTTGTCAAAATGCAGGGCTCAGGGAACCAAAGACACTCAGCAGCTTTGAGATCTGAAAGGGAAAGGCTGGCCAGGTAAGTGCTGCTCCCAGCAGGTGCAAACACACCTAAGAGGGGGTAGGACAGGTCGGCATCCCTGGGTGGGAGGAGACCCCTGGATGCCACCCCTGCCCAAGAGGGCATCACAGGGATGGGGGCTGGGCCGTGCATCTCATCTGTAGAGACACATGTCGAGGCACAGGGGAGGCCTGGACAGAATCTCGCACGCGTTCCACATGTGCTTCCCCTCATGTGAAGGCACCCGAGCCCGGAGGACGTGGTGGCTCTGTCCTGGATCAGAGCTGATGACAGAGGTGGCACTCTCACTGTCTTGACTGGGGCATTGTTACTCACCTTAGAGGAGAGTCATAAACTCACATCACAAATATCTTTGGACAAAAGTCCTAAAAGAATTGACAAAGACTGAACGAAGTTCTCAGGTCCTGGTGGAATGTAACTCCACAGAGACGCGTGGATGGCGGTCCAGATGGTGCCACTTGTGACAAATGCATATCACACACAGCCGTTCATCTTTGGAGGTCGTTCCAGGAAGCTGGGCATGGGAGAGGGGCCCCAGTGCTCACCATGGTGGGTCATCCAAGCCCGATCTCTCCAGGGCCATAGGGGGCACAGCAGGTCCCTTGGAAATGAAGGGGCCCCAACCCCCAGAGCTTTTCATTGTCCCAAAATTCTGGGCTTCGCTCACCAGTGGGCTGAGCAGGAAGAAGGAAGAGGAGACTGTGAGACACGGTGAGCACTTGATCGGCGTCAGAGCCGGCCCCGGACATGCAGCACAGGGTCAGGAGCGACCAGGCAGCTCCTGTGGAGATGGTCCCGCTCTGGCCCTGGGCGGGGCCGTGAGTCCGACCTACAGCTTGGCTCACAGGCAGTTCTGCTCCAAAGAGCCCGGAGTGGAGATGGAGCCTCAGCGGCGTGATCGGGACCAGCGGTGTTCTCTGGTGTCACAGTTGTGTTTCTGCCACTTTTATGCAAAAAAAGCTGGACTCTGACATACCCAGTGGGGAAGCGTCTTCCAAGGGCTCAGCGTTCTGAGTTCTAAACTGCATTTTATGTTATGTCACTGGGCTTCCCTCATGCACACAGAGAAGGGTCTCCAGTTCCCAGCAGAGGTCCCGCACCCACCATTTCCTGAGGAAGGCTGACAGCGAGAATAAGGGGACAGGAGGTGAATTCAGGGCAGGAATGGCTGTCACAAATGTGTCCCCATCAGACTCCAACCTGAGGCTCTGAATGGTGCGTGACTGTCTTTGCATAAGGGTCTGAGGGGATTTGTTCAGATAGAGTGGGTTGCTTCTAAGAAAAAAAGGAGTCTAAGGCCTTTTGCAAAACTGTGTGGAACTCAGCACAGGGTTTGGAGTGGGGGCCCTGCAGTTCCCTTCCAGTGGCAAGTCCCTCTTGCAGCCTTGTCTTCTCTCCTCCAGGATATTTGGAAGACCCGAGGGTCGCCCCACTGGGGTGAGGCGGGGTGCAGGTCTGCTGGCCCCACACTTCTCTGCAGAGAAAGGCCCATGGACACGAAATGAGAGGTGGGAGGGGCAGCGGCATTTCCAGAAGGTTCTTGGAGGAATGTGCATGACTGGGACCTGAGGGGGGAGGGGAAACAGGGGGTCAGTGCAGACTGCCTGTTCTTAAGAAGCTCAGTTGTGAAACGAAGAGGAAAAATCGATGGTTTCTTGGGAAGCCCCGTACCAAGCCAATGATATGTGAAGATGGGGTAACGTGAAGGCGGGACCGAGGCGGGTCTGAAGGAGCAGAACACGGGAATGCAACAGCAGAAACAGAGAAATGGAGGTGCTCTTCTGAGTCTGGAGAGGGGACGACAGGCTGGTCCCCAGGCAGAGAAAACGTGTTGACACTACGGAGGGCCATGCAAGGACATCCCCAGGCACGGGTGTCACCAGGCAAGGTACACACAGTCCACCCTGTCACACCTGCCAGCTGGAAAAGGGGAGTCACGATGCACTGTGTTCACGGTCTCATCCTAGGAACACGCCAGGGGGCTGGAGGGCACGGTAGGCCTACCCGTAAACTAAAGCCGGGGGGCGGGCAGAGGTGCCAGACGGGTTTGCAGGATGAGTAGAAGCTGGATTCCGGGGCTCGTCAGGGAGGTTCGTGGACAGGACTCTGTCATTCTGGACGGCCCTGCCCCTGTGCCTGTCCCTCATGGTGCTGAGCAGTAAGGTGACGAGAGGGAGCTCGCAGTCCAAGAACATTCCAGGTGGAGTGCAGCTGCATTTAAACCGTGGTTCTGTTCTAAAAGGGGAAAGCAGACGCTTCGATTCTCAGTTCTAGTAACAAAGGAGCTGGTCCACATAGAGGACATTTTTTTTTTTTTTTTTTTTTTTGCAATTGACCCGAAAAGGAGGCAGTAAGTACTGGTAGCTGTAAAATTGTAAAGCAAAAATGTGAGGAGACCAGGGCCCCTGATGCTCAGCCGTGACTCTTGGGCTATTAATATTATTTCATAATCTTTTCCTTTAAAAGTCTTCCATGCATGAACAAAAAGGTTAACTTTTGTCAAAGGCAGGCACTGTTTGGTGATAAAAAAAAAAGTGCAGGTTTTGGACACAGATTTTTGGTCTGTGCGGCTGGCTGGCTGAGTCATTCAACTTTCTCATCTGTGAGGTGGGGAGACCCCGCCCCCCTGGCCGGCAGAGGCTTCCAGAGGCTCCCAGGGGGACCTCCAGTTCCCTTCCTCCACCCAACTCCTCTCTGCAAACTCAAAACCACGTTAACTGGGAACATCAGGGTTTCAGAGGCCCCGTGCCTTTGTCTGCAGCCAGAGTTTGAAAGTTTTACGTTTTGCTATTGCGTTTTTTTTTTTTCTGAGACCCATTTTAGTCATTGCAGCCACTATTTTGAGCTTATTTTGAGTTTGGGTTTCCCTTGCAGCTTCATAGACTGCGAGTTTTGCATATTTTATAACAATTATGCAGTATTAATTTTTCCACAGTGCTTTGTATATTTCTTAGTTTTTAAATTGAAGTAGTCCTCAACATTTTAAGTCCAGATTCTTATTCAAAAACAGCTCAAAATCCAGAAATAGCTATTACTTTGCTTGCCACACATGACTTAGAAAGTATTTTTTTTTTTGAGAAGAAAAAGTCAGCAAATTATTTGTGGTTCCCTTAATGGCTAGTGAAAATATATCTAGCTTTTTCTTTGTTACGCAATGGAAAGTTTCAACATTTACCTTAAATAAGTAACATAAATGTGGTCAGACAGCAGAATTCCAAGTTTCCCAGAAAAGTGCAGTCATGATGACCCAAGATGGGAAGAACCCAGAGTCCTGGGGCCGATGGCCTCTGGCTCACACGGACTTCCCCACAGGCATCCCCAGACCTTTGCCTTGTCTTGGTCTGCTGACGTGGGAGAGAGAGCTGACCCACCAGGGCGGCTGGGGAGGCATTCCTGGCTGTGGTCAGGCCCGTAAAACCGGGCAGCACCAAGGATTTCTAAACTACCCAAAAATGCCCGCGTCTGCACACCAGGGCGTGACACTGAACTCATGTGTGTGAGCGTGGGGTCGTAGCATTATGAAGGCAGACGCATCCCACAGGGGACGAGCCACAGCGTGGTCTTAGAAAACCTTCTGCTCTCAAATAATAAACTGAAATGTGCTAATTCAGTCACTCAACTGTCAGCAATGTCTTGTTGAGTCCGACTATTTCAGACACTGTCCACCTACTTGGACAAGGTAGGGAGGACGCAGGCTGAGCTCCCGGGTCTTCCTCGCTAGGGAGCTGGGGGAGAAGAGGACTGAGCAGCAGAGCACAGACGACATTGGGACTCATGGGTGGTGACGTACTGAAGAGACCCTTTTATATAAAAGAGCCCAGCACTTGACAAATGACAACATTTGACAACTCCGAGGAAAAGCCATGACAGGATGCTGCGGAAGGGCTGTGATGTGCATAAGATGTCCGACAAAGTTCTTGTTAATAGTAGATGTGTTCGTGCATCGGTGTTTGTCCCTGAAAACCAGAATATCATCCTACGTGCTGGGTAGCAAACACATATTTTGATCATCTTAAGCAATAATTTGGACACTAATGCGGGAAAGTAAAAGGAGTCAGTGTGTCCCATCTTAGAAATAAATACTCTCTGCAGCTTACCAAGAATTTCACATTGGTTACTGATCCCCCGTCAGCCCTCCACCCTGCCCCCTTCAGCCTGGACCAGCTGGAGAGCCTGACAGGTTCATGGTGCCTTGAGCCAGGGCCTGGGCTGCCCACGTGGCTCAGTGGCCGTGATTCCAGCCCAGTGTTGGATTGGGCACTCCAGAGCCCAGGAAGGAAGTCTCCCACTGACCCTGCCCCCTGCCCAGTTGGGATAACCACCGGGGTAACCACCAGGATAAGGTTTCCCCAAAGGCCAACATCTCCCTGCCAGTTTCTTGTTGAGAGCTTAGCCTACCATGAAAGTCACTTCATCGTCTGAAGGCCTGTGATTTGGGGTGGCCTCTGCCCCCAGATCCCGGACTCCACCCCCGCCTGGGTCCTCCAAGCCTGCAGACCACCATGGAACACAGGGCTGTGGCGGCAGGACCTGGGCACTGTCCTGAGACACCAGCCAAGGCGCAGCTGCGTCCAGCTCTGCGTGTGGAAATGGCACCTCTGTGATGGGCAGGTCGGGGATGCGTTTCCTTTATTTTGAAGGAAGCTGAACAGTGGAGTGCACGAGGGGCCTCTGTCCAGCACCAGAGTCCCCAAGTCCGAGATTTCCTGCCATGGCAAAAATATCAGATGGCAGTCCTTTTGATGTCGACAGAGACAAACACAAAACACAAGTACATGACAAAAAAAGAGCAAGTGTTAAACAAAACCCAGAATTCTTCATGTTTTAGCCATCCAGACTTCTCCTCGAGCTCATGTGTACCTGTCATATACATTACATTGTCTAAATATGTGCATATTCTCTATGACTTTATATCAACCTGTATCTATCTCTATTTTCCTGAAAACTAAACCTTACACAGCAGAACAGTTTTGTTTACTCTTGATTTCAGTATACTGTGCTTTCTTTCAGGTAACTATAGACTTGCTGCCACATATAGAAAACTTCGCAAGTCACTTGAGGCTTAAATTTTGTTTTTTTCTGTCAAATATCTGCTTTGAATAAAGGACAGTGGGCTAATATTTGTAGGTTGATGTATTTCCTGGGCATGGGAGCAATATTTACTGCTATGAGTGTTTCCTCACCCGCAGCAAACACACTCACACACGTGCACACACAGCAGGGGAAGAGCACACCTACACCAAGTCGTCAGTGTGCGTGTGTATAAATACACCAGTTTCCAGACAGGTGGCTCTCTTGGAATAAACTAAGATGCCTTCAAGTTTTAAAAACACAAAGCACATGAGTGAAAGGGAAGGAGAAATGCGTCTTGATTTCTGAGAGGTTGAGTCTCTCACTAACGTGGGGAGGGGTTTATGCATTCCCATTGCTGAAGAGCCACCGACAAACAAATGCAGTGGCTCCTTTGGTCTCTCTGTGATTTTCTGAATGTGACCAGGACCTGGCTGCACAGCCTGAGTGTTGTCCTGGGGCTGAGGTCTGTGTGAGTGTGTTCATGTAAAATAAACACCACTGCTAATCTTCAGATTTTGATACATTGAAAATGTGGCCCCGTTCCCATGGCAATTTTTTGTAGAGCTAAATTACACAAAATGACAGACCAATAAAAGGGTGTCGATGAGTTGGTGGATTGTCCCGAAGCAACAGTCATGCAAAAGCGCTGTGCATGTCGCTGCGTATTTCCACTCGTGCGTACTTTCTTATTGCTCTAGTGATAAGACACGAATAATTCCAGGCACAGCTGGTAGGAAATGGACAAATTATGCATGTAATTCTTCCTGGGAGCATGTTAGGGGAGCAGCCAGCCCACCTGACCAGTCAGAACCTTGTGACCTGTACCTTCTGACTTCCTGCCCACTCGGCTGAACTTACGTCCTGTAAGTGCCAGGCTCTGTGACATGGACGAGCACTAAAATTACATGATGCATTCTTTCTAGAGTAAGCAAGCATTTGTTGCTTTTGGATGGCTTGGAAATTATCTTCTGTGAGATAAGTCTTTTGGCTAAAATATGAATTTTGAAGATCCTCAAATGTTCAAGTCTTCATTTCTGCATTAATTAAATTAAAATGAAGCCAGTGTCTCTGAAAGCTCACATGATCCTAACTCATCAGGTTGCCCTTCATTATGTCATCTGTTTATGTTCATCTTCCTCTCTGGCAAGGACGTGGGAAACAAGCAAATGGTTGCTGCGTCTCAGGCCAGCGTGCAGGGCTCCAGCCCTGTAGGAAACGAGCCGTGGTCTCTTCAAGCTCATGAGCCTGTGGGTCAGGGTTCTGCCCCTCCCCCGACCCTCCACCTCACTGGAGGTGTTGTATTGAGATCTTAAGGCCTGAGGGCTTCAGCAAACACATGTTGATTTACTTGTCGTGGTGTTTAATGTCGCTCTCTATGAAGACCATGCCCAGTAGCTCTAGTGTCTGCAGTGCTTATTAAACTATGCAAAATTATCAGAAGCAGAAAAGTCAAAATTAAAAAATGCATACTGTAGTATCCACGACTAGGGAGACCTACTTATACAAGGTGTGATTGAAAAATACAGTGAATGTTTAAATTTTTAAAAATTTATTATAGTAAAAGACACATTGCCATTAATCCCCCTCAAAATACTCCCCCTTGCTTCAAACACACTTATCCCATTGTTTTCACCACTTCCTGAAGCAGTTCTGGAAGTCCTCTTTAGTGAGTGTCTTTAGTTGCGCTGTTGTGGTTACCTCGATGTCCTGAATCTATTCAAAACTTTTTCCTTTCATGATCATTTTGACTTTAAGAAAGAGCCAGAAGTTGCACGATGCCAGATCTGGTGAATAAGGTGGATGAGGACACACCATAATATTTTTATTTGACAGAAATTGCTGTACCAGAAGCGATGTGTGACACAGAGCGTTGTCATGATGGAGGATGAAGCAAAGACACTCACAAAAGAGGACTTCCAGAACTGCTTCAGGAAGTGGCAAGAATGATGGGATAAGTGTGTTTGAAGTGAGGGGCAGTAGAGCAAAAACTCATGCATGAGTGGGGGCCACAGAGTCAGATGCATGGGGTTCACCTCAGTTTTGGTTAATGGCTGTGTGACCTCAAGGTCTTCAACTATGGATAGAAATACCAAAGCCCACTGGCCACTGAGTGTAAGGACTCAATGGGATGATGAATGGGGCAGCACAGTGCCGGGGGGTAGACAGTGGCTCTTCAAAGACTGGTAGGTAACAGCTGTCATTTTCTCATCAACCATGAACCTGTGTATCCCCACTTCTGTGGAATGTATACATTCTTCTAGGTGCTGAGAATTTATCCGTTAAAACATAAATTAAGATCCTTGGCAGAATTCACTGCACAGCTTACATTCTATAAGCAGGAACAGCCAATGATGAGTAAGCATGGATAAGCAAATCGTGTGGTATGTTAGGAGGTGACAGTGCTACACGAAAGTCATTTCTAGGGTACAGGGCGCAGAGAGTCCTTGAGGAGTGTTGAGGATTTTAGATGTGTGAGCAGAAGACTCCTCATTAAGCAGGTGATGTGAGGATGTGAGGGGAAGTCATGTGGACACCTAGACGAAGGGGCTCTCAGGCAGAGAAGGAAGTGATTAGGTACGTACAATGCTGCCTGTAGGTCAAGAAAGAGGAAGACTGAATTTAACCATCGCACTTAGCAAGGTTGGGGCATTGATGCCCATGAGAAGAGCAAGTTCAGTGGGGCAGTGAAGATGGAAGTGTGGCCCTGGAGGAAGAGAGGATGTGAGGAGAGAAACTGGAGGCCAGAAGCGGACATAACGGCTCAAGGAGATTTGCCGCAGAGCGTAGATGAGAAATGGGAAGGTAGCTGCCAGGGAAGTGTGGCCCCCAAAAGTGTTCTGTTCTGTTTTGTTTTAGTTGGGTTTTTAAAATGGGACAGATAACAGCATGTGTGTTTGCTGATGGGAAATAGCCAGTAGAAAAACAATGATGCAGGTGAAAGAAACAGAGACTTGCTGGAAGGACACTGCTGAGCAGGCGAGAAGAAAGGGGGTCTCGTGCACAAGTAGAGGACTTGCGCTGGGATGGAAGGCAGGTCCATGGTACAGATGCTAGAGGTGCATGGGTGTGACAGTGGGGACACGTGGGGGCTCCTCAGATGAGTCCACTTTCTCAGAGAACTAGGAGCTGAGAGTGAGGGTGAGATCAGAATTGGGGTAGGTTGAAGAGAGAGAAACTATAAAATAGTCATCTAGGCAACTGGGAGGGTGAGTGGACATGGGAGAGAGAGTTTGGACATTGGGTGGCACTGAGCATCCTGCTGGGGTTCGTGTCTATGCTGCATGGTTTTCTGAGCTGCTCACCGGCTACAACCAGTTGCATAATTGCAGACATGGAGTTGGAATGCAGTGTAATTTAATCAGAGTTGTGGTTTGACCACGAAAGTCAATAAAGCAAGAGAGGTCCAAAAATGTTGAGAGCACAGGAAAGGAGGTGTTTCATGGAATTGGAATGGGGTAAAGTGGGGAGACCAGACATTAGGAGGATGAGAGAGATGATGTCATAGAAATGGCAGTGTGAGGTGAGCTTTTTGAAATCTCCCCTGGAATTTTCAACAAATTGAATAACTATCATTCCACAAAGGACTCCCTGAGCAGCAGACAGGCAAGGCTAAGAGATGCGCAGCTGAAATCATCTAAAGGTGGGCAGACTGGGCCAACGGGGGAGGAGGGAGGGGAAGAGTGGAGACACTGGCCTGCAGGCGCAGGACGCAGACCTGAGCTCGGAGCTCCGAGCTCCTTGCATTCCGGAGCTACCGCAGTCATGGGAGAGGAAGAATTCGGACTGTAAGCACTCCACTTATGGCCCGCAGTCCCGCCTGAGGGATCAGCATATAACACGGCTGAACCCAACGCTCAGGGCAGAGACCTCGGAGCAAAGACTGAGGGAAGAAGGGTGAGAACGGTGGTTTAAGCTCTCACTGCCAAGCAGAGGACGGAAGGCATAGGCACGGAGCCTAGCTGCCCCCTCCCCACCCTCCCAGCGCTAGAAGTGGAAGGAAAGGTAACGGTGTCAGATCAAAAGAACAGAATATTTGCAGTTCTGAGATCTGCGGCCTGCAGCCATGCTCTCGCAGCCCAACTAGTTCCAGCGAAGGGAAGAGAGCCTCAGGCACAGGACTGGCTGTGCTGGTGGTCGCTGCTGTCGCTCAGAGCCACCTCTCACAGCCCACGCTGTCCCTGCCCCCACCTATCTGGGAGGATCCCTGCAGGGGTAAACAGAGCCGCTGAAACACACAGGCCCTGAATCTGGTGCGGGAAGAGCTTCGAAACTTCAGAAGCTTTCCACATCCCCCCCATTGAGGGGGTGCCCTGAGACCCAGGCAGCCTGCTCACAGAGGAGAAGCCCACCTTCCAGGGAAACTGCCCCCCCACCCCCATTCTATGAGAAGCCAGAACAGTGCAGAGAAAATACTACACAACAGTGTGAGAGAGAATAAAAGGCTGCAGTAGGAGAAAAAATTTAGCATTCTACCAACACCTACTGGAAAGCAAAAGAAAGACTTCTCCTTACCAACCTGTTGCAGAACCCACTCCTGTGGATGCTTAGGAAGAGAAATAATAATTTATTAATTGCCATGGATAACCAAGGTAACAAGACAGCTCAGAAAGAAACTGAAAAGTCTCCAGAAAATGAACTAAAAGACATGGAAATGTGTGATTTAAACGACAGAGAATTCAAGATTGCAGTTCTTAAAAAACTCAACAAGATGCAAGAAAACACAGACAGGTAGTTTAATGAACTCAGAAACACAATCAAAGAACAAAATGATCATTTTACCAAAGAGATTTAAATTTTGAAAAAGAACCAAATAGAATTTCTGGAGATTAAGAACTCAATTAAAGAAATGAAGAATGAAATAGCCAGTTTAGGTAATAGAGCTGACCAGATGGAGGAAAGAATCAATGACTTTAAAGATAGAAACCTGGAAATGACACAGATGGAAGAAGAGAGAGACTTGAAAGTTAAAAGAAATGAAAGAACTCTACAAGAACTTTCTGACTCCATCAAAAAGAGCAATATAAGAATAATGGGCTGAGTGGCTCAGTTGGTTAAGAGCTCGCTCAAGAGTGCGAGCTCTGAGCAACAGCAGTTCAATTTGCGGCCTGAGCTGAGCTGCCACTGAGCTGCCAACAGGTGGCAGGATGGCTCAGCCAAAAAAAAAAAAATACTGGGCATACCAGAAGAAGAAAGGGAGAAGAGAACAGAGTATATTCAAACAAATAGTCATTGAGAACTTCACAAACTTGTGGGAAGAACTGGGTCCTCGAATCCAAGAAACAAATAGAACACCTAATTACCTCAATCCCAACAGGCCTTCTGCAAGGCACATTGTATTGAAGCTGTCAAAAACTAACGACCAAGAAAGAGTCCTCAAGGCAGCCAGGGAAAAGAAGATGGTAGCATACAAAGGAAAGCCCATTAGATCATCATCAGATTTTTCAGCAGAAACTCTACAAGCCAGAAGGGAGTGGAATCAAACACTCAAACTATCGAAAGAGAGACATTATGAGCCAAGAATAATATATCCAGCAAAGATATCCTTTAGATATGAAGGAGGAATAAAGACCTTTCCAGACATACAGAAGCTGAGGGAATTTTCTAACACACGATATGCACTACAAGAAACACTGAAGAAGGTGATTTGATCTGAAACAAAAAGGCAAAAGAACACAAAACCATGAGTAGTGTGACGAACAGACAGACAGAAGCAGGAAATGGCAACCCCTACACCAAATAAGACACTATACACTCACAGGGTAACTATAACCTACAGGGTAAGAAGAAAAAAATCTTTAAGAAAAAAAGAAGAAAAAGACAACTTGCTACTGCAGCACAGAAATCAACTCACGGCATAAATAGGGATAATATGTGACAACAAAAACATAAAAGGGGACAGAGTGAAGATCTGAACCGGCACAAGGGAATGGAGAAAGGAAGCACGCTGAAGAAAATGGAATACTCTAAATATGAAATTTGCTTTTACATAAACTTAATGATAGCCACAAAAAAAAATCCAGAACTGAAATATATAACATAAAAAAAGAAGAAACAGTGGGAAAAATCATAAAATGCCACCACACTGAAATAATAGACAGCAACAAAAAGGCAAAGAAACAATGGAGACAAAGTCCTACCAGAAAACCAAAGATAGAATGATAGAAAATCTTCATATATCAATAATCACCCTAAATGTAAATGGACTGAACTCACCAAAGTAGATTGGATCAAAAAACTAAACCTAACCATATGCTGCCTCCAAGAGACGCAGCTCAGCTACAAGGACAAATATAGACTCACAGTGAGAGGGTGGAAATTGACACTCCAAGCAAATGGTATTCAGAGAAAAGCAGGTGTATTAATACTTATATCAGATGAAACAGACGTCAGGATAATAAAGGTAACCGGAGACAAAGGTGGATGTTTCATAATGATAAAGGGAACAACACAATAAGAAGACATAACAGTCATCAATATTTATGCCCCAATCAGGAGCATTGAAATATACAAAGCAACTACTAACAGAACTGAAGGGAGAAACTGACCAAAGCACAAGTATAGTAGGGGACCTAAATACATCATTGACAGCTATGGATAGATCATCCAAACAGAAAATAAATAAATAAATAAATAAATAAATAAATGTCAGCCCTAAATGACACATTAGATGAAAAGGACATAATTGACGTTTATAGAGTACTTCATCCTAGGACAACAGGCTATACATTCTTTTTTAGTGTGCATGGAACATTCTCTAGGATAGACCATATATTGGGACATAAAACTAGCCTCAGCAAATTTAAGAAGACTGAAATCATACCAAGCATGTTCTCTGATCACAGGCTTTGAAATTAGATAGCAACTGCGAAAAGAAAGCAGGAAAACCCACAAAGATGTGGAGCTTGAACAGCATACTTTTAAAGAACAACTGGGTCAAAGATGAATTAAGAAGAGAGATCAAAATCAACATAGAAACAAATGAGAATGAAAATGCATCCTACCAAAATTGTTGGGTTGCAGTGAAAACAGTAATAAGAGGGAAATTTATATCATTACAGGACTATCTCAAGAAACAAGGAAAATCCTAGATAAATAGCCTCATGTTACACCCTTAAGAACTAAAAAAAGAACAAATGAAACCCAAAGTCAGCAGAGGAAGGAAATAGTGAAAATCAGAGCAGAACTAAATGAAATAGAGAACAAAAAGACAATAGAAAAAATTAATGCAGCAAAGAGCTGGTTCTTTGAAAAGATTAATAAAATTAACAGACTCTTGGCTAGACTCACTAAGATAAAAAAAGACACAAACAAACAAAATCAGAAATGAAAGAGGGGAAGTTACCACGGATGCCACAGAAATACAAAGGATCATCCAAGAATATTATGAATGATTATATGCCACCAAATTCAATAACCTAGAAGAAATGGACATGTTCCTAGGAACATATAGCCTTCCTAGGCTGAATCATGAAGAATTGGAAAATCTAAATAGACCGATCAACAGTAAGGAAATTGAATCAGTCATCTGAAACCTTCCCAAAAGCAAAAGTCCAGGACCAGACGGCTTCACTAGTGAATTCTACAAAACATTCGAAGAGGATCTAATACCTGTCCTACTCAAATTCTTCCAAAATATCGAAGAAGAGACAGTACTCCCTAACTCATTTTATGAGCCAACATTACCCTGATGACAAAACCTGGTAAGGATAACACCAAAAAAGAAAACTACAGACCACTATCTTTAATGAATACAGATGCAAAAATCCTAAACAAAATTTTAGCAAATCGAATGCAATGATGCATTAAAAAAATTATACATCATGACCAAGTGGGGTTCATCCCAGGGGCGTAAGGATGGTTCAACATATACAAATCGATCAATGTGATACACCACATAAACAAAATAAATGACAAAAGTCATATGGTTATATCAATAGATGCAGAAAAAGTGTTTGACGAGATACAACATCCATTTATGATTAAAACACTTAATAAAATGGGTATAGAAGGAAAATACCTTAATATAATAAAGACCATATATGACAAACCCTCAGCTAATATCATAATTAACAGTGAAGAACTGAAGCCTTTTGCTCTACATTCAGGAACACGACAGGGCTGTCCCCTATCACCTCTGCTTTTCATCATAGTATTGGAAGTCCTAGCCAGAGCAATTAGGCAAGAGAAAGGAATAAAAGGCACCTGAATAGGGAATGAAGAAGTTAAATTGTCACTTTTTGCAGATGACATGGTACTTTATATAGAAAACCCTAAAGACTCTACCACAAAGCTATTAGAAACAATAAACGAATACAGTAAAGTTGATGGATACAAAATCAATGTATAAAAGTCCATTGCATTCTTATATACTAACAATGAGAACCCAGAAAAAGAAATTAAAAAACCCAATTCCTTTTGCAATTGCAGCAAAAAGAATAAAATACCTAGGAATAAACTTAATCAAGGATGTGAAAGACCTATACACTGAAAACTATAAGACATTTCTAAAAGAAATTGAAGAAGACACAAAGAAATGGAAAGACATTCCATGTTCATGGATTGGAAGAATCAACATAGTTAAAATGGGCATATGACCCAAAGCAATATACAGATTTAATGCAATCCCCATCAAAATCCCAGTGGCATTTTTTAAAGAAATAGAACAAAAAATCATCAGATTTGTATGGAACCACAAAAGACCCCGGATAGCCAAAGCAATCCTAAGAAAAAAGAACAATGGAGATATCCCACTCCCTGACTTCAGCTTGTACTGCAGAGCAACAATAACCAAAACAGCATGGTATTGGCAGAAAGACAGACACATGGACCAATGGAATAGAATTGAAAGCCCTGAAATAAACCCATATAAATATGGACAGATAATTTTTGACAAAGAAGTAAAAAACATACAATGGAGAAAAGGCAGCCTCTTCAATAAATGGTGCTGGGAGAATTGAAAAGCCACGTGCAAAAGAATGAAACCAGACTGCCTGTCACCATGTCCCAAAATTAACTCAAAATGTATCAAAGACCTAAATATAAGACCTGAAATAATAAACTGCATAGAAGAAAACATAGGTACTAAACTTATGGACCTTGGGTTCAAAGAGCATTTTATGAATTTGACCTCAAAGGCAAGGAAAGTACAAGCTAAAATAAATGAATGGGATTATATCAAACTAAGAAGCTTCTGCACAGCAAAAGAAACCATCAACAAAAGTAAGGGGCAACCAACCAAATGGGAGAAGATTTTTGCAAACCACACCTCTGTGAAGGGGCTCATATCCAAAATATATAAGGAACTCATACACCTCAACAACAAAAAAACAAACAATCCAATTTAAAAATGGGCAGAGGACCTGAATACACATTTCTCCACAGAGGACATACAGGTGGACATATGAAAAGAGGCTCAACATCACTAATCATCAGAGAAATGCAAATAAAAACCACAATGAGATATCACCTCCCACCAGTTAGAATGGCATCATCAACAAGACAAACAATAACAAGTGTTGGAGAGGCTGTGGGGGAAAAGGAACCCTCATACACTGTTGGTGGGAATGCAGATTGGTGCAGCCTCTATGGAAGGCAGTGTGGAGGTTCCTCAAAAAAATTAGGAATAGAATTACTATATGACCCAGCAATCCCTCTCCTGGGTATCTACCCAGAAAATCTGAAAACCTTTATCTGTAGACATATATGTACTCCAATGTTCATTGCAGCTTTATTTACAGTGACCAAGACATGGAAACAACCCAAGTATACTATGATAGATAATTGAATAAAGAAGATGTAGTTTATACACACAATACAATACTATTCTTCCATCAGAAAAGATGAAATAGCGCCATTTGTGACAACATGGTTGGATCTTGAGATTATAATACTAAGCAAAATAAGTCAGGCAGAAAAAGTAGAGAGCAACTGATTTCACTGATATGTGAGATATAAAACTGAAAACAACAAAAGAAAAAGAAAAACAAATGAAGAAACAAAACTCATCAGCACAGACAACAGTTTAGTGGTTACCAGAGGGTAAGGGGAGAGGGGGGAGGTAGATGAGGGTAAAGGGGATCAAACACATGGTGATGGAAGGAGAACTGACTCTGGGTGGTGAATGCACAATGTGATATATACATGATGTATTTCAGAATTGTACACCTGAAATCTATGTAATTTTGATAACAATTGTCACCCCAATAAACTTTAATAAAAAATAAAAAAAAGAGGATGAGAGCCTGACCCTAAAAGGCGGTAAAGTTCAAAGGTTCAGAGAGTCTCAATATGTCAAAGGGGTGTTGGCATGCTTACCAGAGCATGAGCTGGGAGCGGCGGTTGGCCAGCGGGGTGCAGAAGTTGGGATTGTGAGGAGCTGTAGCTTCCGGTCACGACAAAGGCTTGACCAGGCAGCTGAGCGCTGAGGCAGCTGAAGGGAAGATGCCGACTTCGAGGAACTGAGAGCCAGGGTGTGAGGAAGATGAGGCATGAGGCTCGTGAAGCTGCCAAGAAATTTTACAAGTCAGTGTTGGGATGGTCACATGAGTTTTATTATTTCTAGTTGATTGCTCTAGCAGAAATGAACCCCCCTCCTTCACAGTGAGCCCCAGGGGGTCACAGAGAGGGAGATGGAGTCGTCCCAATGAGCAACACTTGTTACGGCCTGAATGGTGTCGCCCCGAATTCATAGGTTGAAGCCATCGCTCCCATCATGGCTGGATTTGGTGAGGGGCATTTGAGGAGGTGATAAAGGTTCAGTGAAGCCGTGAGTGTGGGGCTCTGATCCAATAGGACTGGTGTCCTTACGAGAAGAGGGTGGCACGCCAGAGCTGTCTCTCTTCACATATGCGCACAGGGAAGGCCACGAGAGGGCACAGCGAGAAGGCGGCCGTCTGCAAGGCAGGAGGCGCGTCCTCACCAGAAGCCAGGGCACCAGCCCTGGTCGTGGACTTGCGGGGACGAGTGTCTGCTGGGGAAACCTCCCGAGTGTGGCGCTTTGCTGTGAGGGCCCGCGCCGACTAACGCAGCACCTGTCTGTGACCACCGCTTCAGGGGAACCCACCTGGGCTCTCTGTTCACTGTGGATGATTGACTGCTGTGAGCGTGTAATCGGACCAGCGTTCAGATGACCTTGGCTTTGGAGAAAGGGAAATCCTGACATTCTCCCCAGCTCTCTAGGTACTGCCAGACCCCTGCATGGTGTGAGGCACCTCATAACACCTCTCGCTATAGAAACAGGAAGAGTTCTGTCCCCAGTGCCGTGCAGAGGTAGGACACTGTGGACACCGCCTGCTCCAGCACCAACAATCCCAGCTGGATTTGTAGCCCCGTTTTCGCCTTCCTTTCCCGTGGCTTTTGATAACGTGACTTTTCCTCTCTCAAATTTAAGTCCTGGGAAATAGAAGCGTGCCTCGTTCACCTGCTATGAGACCAGATGAGATGGTGGGGCTGCCTTCTGTCACACAGAGGGTTGAGAACATGCCAACCCTTGTTCAGCTGAGATGCAGGCTTGGCTGGCACCACAAAGGCAGGGCCCCAACCCACTCGGATGGTCGGCTGTCTCCCACGTCACTGTCGCCAGAAGGACAGCTGGCCTTGATTGGGCAGACAGCTCTGCCCACTAGGTCACTAGGCTCCTCGGTGCTGTGAGGCCCACAGCAACACTTACCAGCAATACGTCTGAATTCCCACCCAGAGGGACAAGGACACAAACAGCCCAGAGCACAGGGGAAACTCGTTCCTTCTAGGCACGCGGACGCCACACACTGCTGCTCAGAGCTCATTTGGGAGGAAGCAATCAGCGGTCCCCCTGAGCCTCAGAGGGAGGCTGTGGTGTGGGCTCAGGTGGCGGCCACAGCTCTTCGAGCTTCCGGCCGGGGCTGGCTTCTGTCAGGAGGGGAGGTTTTCCGGGACAGTCCTCGTCTGGTCACGAATGTGTAGCCGACGGTGCGGACCTGCGCTGCTTACTCCGCTTAGAAGCTGACTCTCTGGGACATGTCCAAGGACACAAGACTATTTTTGACAAAACACGGTCCTTTCCTTGGAGACGGACTCAGACACACTCTCCCATGGAAACACTGCTGTGGGTGGGGCCTAATCCTGCTGGGAGGTTGCAAGGCCTGCCTGGGAAAATGCAGCTGAAAGCCTCCTCCTGTGCAGAACTGGCGAGATGCTGAAAGACAGGCAGGACTAATGCCCAAGACCTCACCTCGTAGCGACATTATGGGCTTCTGGAAAAGAATCTGAAGTGCTGTATTTTATTCCAATGAAAAATAATGTTAACTGGTAAACAATTTCCAAACTTTGGTAGCACGGTCAGCCTCTGAATTTCCGGGACCCATTATGAGAACGTGGTAGAGCTCTCTCTGTGAACACTTGCAGCAGCCCCGCGTTCCTTCCGGTAGAGAGATGAACTGTGTTGGATGGAGGTGAGTCTCCCACTCATCATGACTTCAGATGGGATTCGTTCCTGCGGCTTTGGGGATTTGGCTGAGCCACTGGCTTGGGTGGCCTCTGAGACTGTGGTTCCCTGGGGCCTGTGCCCTTTGAGCTCCAGTCTGCAAAGTCGTAGAAACCCAGCAGGAGGAAAGCATCCCCAGCCTCTCCCTGGCTTCAGCACAGAAACCAAACACTTTCCAGAGAGCACAACATCACTGAACACTCTGCCCCCCTCGGAAGTGGCCCCAGAGGAGCATTCCTGGTGTCCTGTGAGAAGCGGGTCAGCGGAACAGTCGCTTTGGGTTAACACTGGTTTAGAATGTTACGACCCACTGTATCTTCTAGGTCATGATGTTAACGGTCCCTCACCTGTGTTTAGTGTATTTAGTCTCACGTTGGTAAAGCTGACGGCCACATTTGTCCCCTTCCTTCCTTGAGGCCCCGAGTCGGCCGGGAACACGGCCGTCCGAGCCCACGTTGCGCCTGGCCTCCGGCAGCTGCCACGTTGCTGAGGCTTTTGGCAAGAGGAGGCCGAACCCCCCGTCAGCTGGTGCAGCTCCCAGAGCTGCAGGAAGTCTCAATGTTCTTTCCTTTTTTTTTCTTAACAGATGAGAAAGTCTTGGCCCCAGAATGATTTCCAGTAATTACAGTATGAGAACTTAGTCTGAGATATTTTTATTTTCTGTTAAAAAAATAAAAATGAAACCAAAGCAGAAGAAGCCTGACGGAGCCCCCACATGCCGGCACATCCCGCTCTGTGACAAAAGGCCAGTGTTCTTCCCGCTGCCTCGCTCAGATGGACGGTGTCGGTTTAATGGCTTTTCCTCCGGAAGGGACTCACGGAGGAAGGCTGTTGCTGGGCTCAGAGGAGCAGCAGGGCCCTGGGAGAAGCTGTCATTGTCCTTCCTTCTTCCTTTCTTCCCAGATCCTGCCTTCTCCTTCCCGAGTTCACAGTCCTCACTCGGTAAAAGCACGGAAGGCTCAGGAAACCCTTCGAACTTGGGGGAGACGCTCCTGTGACGACTGGATCGGAAAGTCGGCGGTGCCGGCGGGGCTGTCTCCACGGGGCAAAGGTCAGAGGAGGCAGGGACCTTGGTCCCAGGAAACCCAGGCTGTCGCCTCTCGCATGTTTCCATCTCTGACCCCCCGTGTGGCACTGATGGGGGTTAGAGGAGCACACGGTGGCTCATTCTGCCCGTGACCGTGACTTTGCATGGGCGGCGTGCCTTCCTGGGGTGAAGACACTGGGATCACTGGTTTGATGTGACTCTGTGACTACATCAGGTCAGCGGGGAGGGCAACGCTTGTGAGGCATAAAGGGCTCCACAGCTGTTAGCTGTTAGTGCTACTTTCCTTTGAGTCACCTCTTCTCCCTCATAGATGGGTCGAGGAGCCAGCAGCCTGGGGCGACCGGCTGTACAGATGGAAGCCACATGCTCCCTTCCTTCATGGCATGGCGGGGACGTGCATGGTTACCAGTCGCAGCCGTAGCGGGGAGATCACAGAGATTGAACGAAATGCATAATACATACGACCCTTCACATGGCCAAAGGCCACCGAAGACTGAAACTTTTGCATAAAGGCCCCTTTAGCAAGGACACAGGAGTGAAATATAATTAAAAAAATAGATTGAATACGCTCAGACTCTTCTCTCTCTTTCTTTCCTTGGTAGTAACTAAATCTCAATAGGAAACATGTACTTCCAGTTTGCAGGATCTCCAGGCTACAGAGCCTGTCTACATCTGGGTTTCAGTTATCTATCGTCATGGAACAATTTGTCTCAAAACTTAGCAGCTTAAGCAAACATGTGTTGATGCCTGTAGTTGACGGGGGTTGGAACAGAGAGCAGCTTAGCTGGTCGCTCCCACCAGGGCCTGTCAGGCAGCGGTGACAGCGTTGGTTGGAACCGCAGTTGTCTGCAGACCTAATGGGACTGGAGGTCTGGCCAGCAAGTTCATGGCATGGCCCGCTGGACAGCCTCAGCTCCTCGCCACGTCCACGTGGCCCCTCACAGAACTGCCCCGTGCCATGGCAGCTGTCCCACAGAGAGACATCCAAGAGCAAGATAAAAGGCGAGGCCTTCTGCAGCCTAACCTTGAAAGAGATGCCACCATTTTTGCCACAGTTTGCTCATCACTCAGACCCGCCCTGGAGTAATGTGTGAAGGGCGAGGACATTGGAATCTTGGTGGCCCTGCTAGGACATGTCCTTCCTGCTTCACTGACTGGGGCCGTGAGCCTGCTAGGGGCCTCTGACAGGAGTAGTGCCAGCCAAGACAGAGGAACGTGTTTATGCCTTCATGGTGACCCTGTCACCAGAAACACAGAAATGAACCATGGATGGACCATCCCCCGCAGCAGACACACAGGACACTACTCGTGTCTCCTTAAAGAGAAACGACACGGCACAGGCCCTGTCCACTTAATCGAGACTCTTCTTCTGAAGGTCGCCATGTGCTTCTCATCCCAGCTGGCCCTCTGTCCTCGTCACCAGCGGTCACCATACACCAACTGCCAGTTTGGAAGTCTGCACGGGATGGGTTTCTGCCATTAGTAGTGCGTCCACTTCCCGGGCTGGCCTGTGCCATCAGCAAACCTCCAAACAGGCAGAGCTTGTCCTTGTAGCTCTCCACAAGGCTGTCCAGCGTCCACAGCAGGCGACACTGTTTTCAAACGGTCCAATTTCCCCAAGAGGATGCTTGTGTGGCCTCGGTCACTCATGCTGTTACCCAGAGGGGAGGGGCGGTGCCACGCAGGTCACTTAGGCCTCCCTTCCATGAGACGCTTGGTAAACCAAGAGGTTTCAGTGGAAGTGTAGTCTCTGGTCATTGTGGTATAACAGTCAGTTGTAGGTTTTAGTGGATTTTTTTGTTTATAGAAGCACGAATTTGATTAAACTCCATGTTTGAAGATGATGCTTTGCATTGTGTAGAAGACACAGGCATTTATGGCCTCACTTATAAAGTGGGGCATAGAGCAGTGCAGCTCGACACTCAGCAGGTAAGGTTCCGAGTCACAATTTGACTTCAGGAAATGTATGAGTTTATTCATAAGTTCATTCTGAAGAAAATTTTAAATGTTGATAAATAAAAATAATGGGTTTGTTTTCTGGCCAAAATTCAAATCCTCATTGTTAGATTTCTACCTCAGTGCCAATGTAAGCTTTATTTTTAAATTGAAGAACATGTATTTTTCATAATTAGATATTCTTTGGTCCATATTTGTAAGCTAATTCGGAAAGAATGAGGCATCCTGAAATGTGCTACCACTGTCATTAAAATGCGCAGAAGTAGCTCAAGGTGTTGAAAAAACCATGTCAGAAAAACAGGACAACAAATTGATTTTCTGCTCATAAGCTTTCATTTGAATAATCATCTTTTCAACCTTTTCTCTTCACAAAAATAATAACCAACTCTAATCGATAGCTTCTTCTGTGCTATCCTAAGGGTTTGGCATGAATTGACTCATCTGCTTCTCCCACTAATGTCATGAGTTGCACACTATTATTATTGTCCCACAAATGAGGAAAAAGAAACCCAGTGTGCCACACGCCCAGACAAGTCTTATTTGGCACAGCCATGGTTCTAATTCCAGGAACCCAGCTGAAGCCCTTAAACCCTGAAATAGAATCACCACTCTGCCTTTACTACCTAATTGGTTAGTTTCTTCCTATTGGTCTATCAGAAACACTGAGATCATTGATATTAAAAAAGAGCAAATACAATAAAATCTCTCTTAACGACACACATTTTCTATCATCTAATGTTTTTCTTCACCTGACCCTCAAAAAGAATGCTCCACAATTTTATTTGCATGTTCTCCCCTCTCACTCACTTTTCGATTGTTTGAAACAGAATCTCCATTAATAATCACCATTTTAGCTCAAGGTGCAGGGGTCTCCACACGCCCGCCTCCCCTCCATCCCGACTGTACAATGTAACACTAGGGAAAGCACGTACCCAAAACAGCGAAAAGAAGGCAAGGGGACTTATCTACTGAGATTTCAGCAAACTCTCAGAAGGTGATGAGGGAATGGCAGCTTGCTGACAGGTAGAAGAGAGAGAAGGAGTGTCCTCAAATGCTCAGAAACAAAGTGCAGGAGAGAACAGCTCCATTTTTCGGAGGCTTTAGGAAGAGCACTGAGGTGGGTGCAGAACAGGGAGCGGGCAGTGGGTGTGTGGAAAGAAGAACGCTGTGGCTGGCTCCCCATTCGTCCCGCACTTCCTTCCACCCCCCACTTCCACACCCATGGCTCTCCGTCCAATTATTTACACCCCACGTCCCAGGAGCTGAGGACCCAAAGCCCAAAGATTGGTTCCCCATCTGTTCATCAATTATCAACTCCCACAAGTGTATCAAATTCTTAATCAATCCTTTACTAACAGGAAAGGTAGAGCAGGCTGTGTAATCAAGGTTTAATCAGAGAAACAGGTCCACAGAGAGACTGCCTGTTTACACATATCTAATTCTATGTATCTTTATATTTATATTTCTATTATTTATCTACTTGTTACAAGGACTTGGTATTATGCAATTATGGGAACAGACCTGCTGTAAAACAGGTCACACTATGTACCTATAAAACTTATTTCACTGTCCCATTTGTAAATATAAACACAGTGAAATGTCAGACATATACATAAAACAAGTAGAATGAAAGAAATAAACCAACATGAGCAAAGAGAATTAATGACCCAGAAAAACAACACAGATAGCTGAAAGAAGATGATTTAAAATAACTGTAATTATTATTTTTAGAGGAACTAAGAACACCATTAAAATAATACTCTAGGAAGATAAAATAGTTTGGGGGGATTTTTATCAAGTAAAAAATTAACTGAAAGAATCAGAAGATAAATTGAGAGAAACATTTAAAAGACATAGGGCAGACTTGCATAAAAATGTTTAGACAAAGATAACAGTCTAAGGGATTTAATTTAGGAAGTTTATCATCTTTCTAATGGGAGTCTTAGAGAGAGAACAGAGAAAATGCACAGTATTGAATTATAGCAAAACAATTTACGGAACTGAAGAACTGCAAAGGTCTTCAGCATGAAAAGGGGCGTCAGAGCAAATCAGAGCAAATCAAAATGTGCACAGCTCTAGGCACGTCACTGTGAATTTTCATAGCAACAAGAGAAAAAAGAGGACCCTAAAAACTGAGAATGAGGAAAAAATGTCAGAGGATAAAGTCAGGTGTTTGTTTGAATAAAAGGTGATCACACTTCCAGAGCTCTGAGGGGAGTAATGGAACCTGGACGCCTACTGCCAGCCAAGCCTCCTGTCAGGTGAGAACCAAGGGAACAGGACTCGGTGTCTCCCCACCATGCCGCTTGCCCAAAGGTGACGTTGAAGGTCAGCTGTAATCGGGAAAATATTCATAAGCCAGGGAAGAGGATAAGAGAGTATAATAAACTTGGAGCTGTAAGGCGAATGAGGTCTGAGGGTCTAATGTATAAAGGGCTGACTGTAGCTGACACCACTGTGCCATATTATGCAAATTTGATAAGTCAGTAGAACTTAAATGTTCTCACAAAAAAAAAAAAAAGGTAACTATGTCAGGTGACGGACATGTTGATTAACCCTGGGGGAATCCTTTCACAGTGTACACATATATCAAATCATCACGTTGCACATTCTAAATATCTTACAATTTTATTGGCAATTATACTTCCAAAAAGCTGAAAAATATAGATAAAAAGTTCTTAGAACTCAACAATAAAAAAACAAACATCCTAACCTAAAAGGGCCAAAGGCCTTAATAGACACCTTTCCGAAGAAGACATGCAGATGGGACATAAGATCATGAAAAGACACTCCACAGCTCACAGCAGCAAGGAAACGTCTCTCCCCCTGTCTGGCCCGTTTCCTCCCTCCCTCTCTCTCTCCCCCCAACCCTTTCTCTCTCCTTCCCTCCGTCCCTCTCCCTTCTTGGATGCTCTGTGAAGACAGGGATCACGTGCGTGCCAGGCCAGCTCGCAAATGGATTCCAGATGGAGCGTTGCTCTTGGTTTACGGGACACACTCAGTGAATACTTGTGAAATGAATAAACAGTGGGATGTTTCATATTATGTAGAGTTAGGAAAAAACTTTCTACCCAAAGTTCCCGGGACAGTGCTCGGCCACTTTCTCGGTGTCACATCCTGACTTTCTGTCCCATGGGTCTTCTGTTAGGCCTTGCTCCAATATTAGCACCTTCTTACACTGCGAAAGCTGTGACAGGTTAGCCCGGGGGCAGCCTCAGCTTGTCACACGCTGGCTCCAGCGCCACGCGACGCTTCATGGCCTGTCCCATCTGCTTCTTTAGATGCCGGAGCTTCTGGCCCTCAGTCCAGACATGCACCCTTGGCGCTCACACTCCTCACCTTCCAATGGCCCTGGGGACACTAGCCCTGGGCTCTCCTGGGCCCCGTGGCCTGCGCTGCGTGGCAGATGTGATCATGGAAAGGCCGGGCTGGTTTTGAGAGAAACGGCAGACGGGCTAATAGGTGACTTCTGTCTGAGGCTGAACAGAGAGAAAAAGAGGGTGTGTCCTAAGCTCCACCCTGAGCGCTTAGGGCAGTGGGAGGGCCGTTGTCCCCTGCATGTGACAGGGCGGCAGAGGACATTCTTGTGCAAGGAGAACACACAGCTGTCGACCACCGAGAAGGAACCTCGGGGCAGACACAGGTGCAGTCCAGAGCCACAGGACACAGAAAGTCGCAGGAGAGGGACGCGGGGACCCTGTTTGACAGCTGTCATGTTCCTGTTGGTGGTGCAGGCGCGGCTGGGCTTCCGCGGAAGACTTAATTTTAGTTCCCTGGCCACTTTTCTGCTAAGCTGACGTCCGCTCCCTCCTGGCCCACCTCCAGGGAGACTCCTCTGATGAGTCCCGACTCCCACCAAGGGCACAGAGCTGTGTGGCGGCCACGTGCGAGGACGGTAGCAAACGCCGAGGCGGAAAAAGACGGCTCGTGTGGCGAACAATGCATGCGTCTTGGTCATTGCTTCTCTGAAGGAGAAAACCATTCCCTTGTGTTTGCCAAGACAGATGGTCCTTCCGCTTTTATGAGAATAAAATAAACCATTCTGAGCTTGTTCTTAAAACGTTTTCCTGTTTACAGATCGGTTTCTGCTGAGGAAGCTGGGGGCTGAGCTGCCAGTGGCATGTCTGTGCCCGGCCGCCCTGCAAACACGTCGCTGCTGTCTGGCTGGCTGCCCGGGTGAAGATGGGGTCCAGCGCCCCACTCAGAGCCCCCCCACCCGTGGGGGCTGTGCGACTCGTGAACGCCTCCAGCCAAGGCCACGTGTGAGAACTGCACAGAATGTCTGTGTTTATGGGGAACCTGCTATTCCAACTGATGTTGGAAACCTTGTTTTTAGTTTTGTTTCGGCAATTTTGAAGTATTTCAGGGACCACAATTACCATAAAGTGTCAACTGTGATCCCTGCTCCCACTGACATAGCTTGAGGTTTGTTTCTTTATCTCCCTTCTATGATCGTATATGTCACCTGAAAATGGGATACACACAATGTGTATGTGTAGAGTGCTCATTGCTTACTTGTGTGGCTTGGCCGCGGGCTGGAGCGTGCATTTATTAATTTGTTTGCAAAGCACATATTGTTTCAGCTTTTAAATTAACATCTATTTATTCTAGAAATGGGGCTCTAGCAATGAACAAAACAGGCACAATCGTGTTACTACCCAGTCTGCTTCCTAGTGGGGGATGATAATAAAAGCACAGATAACACATCAGGCAGGTGCTACGGTAAAGACAGAAGCCTAGCGGTGGGCGGGGACAACAGAGAAGGAGGCATGGCCGCCGCAGGCCTGGACCCAGCACAGGGGAGCGGGCGGCCAGAGCCACGGGCTGCTGGGGCCGAGCGAGCTTCCGGAAGGAGCGAAAGAGCCCGAAGGAGGTGTAGAGACATAAATAGTGTCTTATTTTTTAACTGGCGTCCACATAAGCTCTCTCGATGTTCCACCATAGATGTAGTTTCTATATCCTATTAAATACAAAGAAAATAAGTTCTCAACTGGTATTTTCATAAAAACCAACTCCGGAAGACAGCCCTGTATTCCTTCCTGAGTAGATTGCAATGACACTTCTCAAACGGTGAATTCTTAGCTTTTCAACTTGATGCAAAATAGAGCCCGAAGCTGGGAATAAACTTATTTTTGCCGATAAATGAAAACTACATAATCTTGTTTAGAAACATTTGTACTTCAAGACTTCAGTGTGTCGTCGATGGCCACAGCCCCACCCCAGGGACACAGAGTGCTGAGTGGGGAGTCACTGGGAGGGGAGCAGCACCCCACTCAGGGGACCTCGGGCAGCCGCTGGCAGGGGCTTCCCATTGCCGTGGCCTGCCCTGCCTGGCGGGCAGCAGACACTAGAGGAGAGCTTTGCACAGGCACAGGGGACCTACACCCAACGCTCTGTGAAGTGGTGCTTCCACGTGGCCGAGACCCAGGGTCCTTCACCAGGACGTGCTGTGAAAGGCAGCGTGCAAAGGGTTTTCAGAGACGTTGTCCATTGTGTTCAAGATGTTTTGATTTTTTGTTGTGTAGAAGGTGGCTTGGATGTTGCCTTAACTTCCTCTGTCATCTTCAACACTGAAGTACCTTAAAGACAGCAATGGCTTCGGTGGGCCCTGACGCATCGCTCTGATGGTCCGTCCCGTCGTCTTCATTTACTTTCCTCCGCTGATCCTAACATCTTTATCAGCCCTTCAGCCCTCTCCTTAAAGCTGATTTCATTGTGAAAGACAAGGTTGCCAACTCAAACGTGTTTGTTCAGGTCAGCTAATTGAAATCTACTTTTTCAAAATGTGAATGAAATAAAACGTAAAGTATTTAAACTATTATAAAAGATTGCGAAGTTAATTTGTATTGCATCACATTAGTATAGCTGAGAAAGAAATTCAATGTGTGCTTTTCATGACAGACCTGAATTAAAGAAGTTCTTAAGGAAATGTGATTAATTTTATCCCCTCACACTTTGAACCCCGTTAATAAAAGAAAAAAAAAGATGGCTCCTATTGTCCCTCCATAGTACACAGCAGGACAAATTGCGAAAACGTTTTCCTCAGTTAAAATGCAATTTTACTTGTGAAGTGAAGATGCTTCACCTCACAAATATTTATTTAAGGTGAGTATTCCAGGAATGATTACATTTTATTCAAAATTTACATTTATGTGTAAAACAGTTTTGTGGGTGGCTCTACCAAACCAGCTTTTGTAGTTTGTAGTATGTCGGCAGGCTGTTTGGGAGCCTTGGGCGGGACAGACACATAACTGCCCGTTGGGTTGGAAGCAGGATATGGTGCTGTCATCATTGATGGGCTAGTCAGTTAGATTTGGCCCAGAGCTTCTGCTTTATTGGGCCTCAGGTAGGTCTATAGTGACCTTCAGATGGAAACGCTAACCTCCATCCATCACCCCGCCATTCAGGGCCAGCATCCCGCAGGTCCACACCTGGGAGGCGCTGGGTCTTTGGTCCACAGGGTGAGTCTCCCTGAGGACTCTGAGTAGCATGTGTGTGTCGGTGGCATGGGGTAGAGATGGGACCAAGGAAAACAGAGGAATTGCTGGCATTCTCGGCCAAGGTCAGATGAAGGGCTTGGTGTGTGAGGTTCATCCCATGTGATGCTCTACCTGGGCAGGTGTTTGGAGAGAAGGTCTGAGCGTGGGGTGAATGGGGTTCATGCGGCCCTTTAGAGGTTGACTTGTGTCCTTTCCCGGAGCCCTGCTGTCCTGGCTGGGGCCCCTGTTGGCAGCAGATCCAGTCACAGTGTGCAGCAGACTCCTTTAATTCTTTCCGGAAACTGCCTTTCTCCTTACATTTGTGCCTCTGCAGTTGCAGGTGTGTGAGAATAGCTGCTACAACAAATGCTTAAAAAGAGGAGGGAGTGAGTGCACACTGAACTCCCCGGTCACTAGCTGAGCTGGGGACATGCACACCCGGCAAACTGCCTCTCTGGGAAGCCGGGTCAGCGGAAACAGAAGCAGACTTTTGTCAACACGCGTTGAGTTACGTGGGTCAACTGGCTCCTGAGCAATCACTCCTGCTGTGCTGCCCACCATGAATTTGTGCTCAGGTTCATGCATGTCAGCGTCCTGCTGTGGCCCGCCCACCCCGTGACACCACAGTGCCCGCTGGCACAGGCAGGTCAACCAAAGGAGGCTGGGCCCCCCGCAGAGGACAACTGGCCTTTGTCAGCACTCGTGAATTTGGACAAAGTTCTAAAAGTGAGCAAACCAACCTAGTGAGGGGTCAGAGGGCCTCCCACCAGGCCTGATCTATGAAGCCTCACTTCACTGCTTTTTCTCGTGGGCGTGTCACCATGCATTACAGAGAGGGCCCTCACAGCTCGTCCTAAGAGCAGATGTTGGTCATCATTTTAATTCGGCAGAGAGAAGAGAAAGCTCAGCTGAAAAGCACGCAAGGTTATTTTGTAAGTAACCCAAGATTGCACTGACATCAGCAACATTTCAAAAGGGAGAAGACCAGAACAACGGTGGGCGTCACATGGAACGCAGGGCCCCCCTCCAGCGTCCTTCTCATCCCAACTCCAACCGGCATCTCTCGTCTTGTGGAAGAGAAGCCACAGGAAAATCACACAAATCAGTGTGACACCGGGGTCAGCTGGCGTGGCCTCCTGCAGCCGACCAAGCACTTTTGGCTGGAGGATGAGGCTAGAATGAGCCCCTAACCTAAAGTGGATGTTCTAACCCATCACACATGACCTCAGCCGCCCACCATCCACCTGTTCCTAGAGCCATGTCCCCACTGGCGAGCAGCCCCACTCTGCAGCCCTCTTACTAGGAGATGCTGTCCACAGCCCTGCTGACAGTGGATGGAGTGAGGCCTGCAGAGCTCCCACTAAATGCCACCTCAGTTACACTGTTGGGTCATGAGCCTGGGACCTGGGCAACACTTGCACCAGTGCTGTAATGATGATACCTCAGAGCTGGGGAGTGTGGAGGGAGTGGTGACCCATCTCTGTGACCCCATGATGAGATTTGCCCTCAGAGAAAGTGTCTACAGTGCAGGTCCACACCAAATGACACGAGGTGTCACCTTGGCTGAGGCTGCATGCACCGGCACGTAGATTTCCCAAACAGCATTCCAGCCTCGAGTCCACAGGCTGCTCAGATTCCCTGGAGAACAGCACCAGCAAGAGGCAAGGTCGGCTTTGGGTCGGGCGACCCCCTGCAGGAATGTCACTAGTGTCCAGGTCAGGAGTCATTTTCACATTTGCAGGGTGCATTGTGAGGTCTGAAACATTTCAGTATGGGTGTATTTCTCTGACACCAACAGCTCTGTGATGTAGGTAAAAATGGGATCATGTCCAGTTACAGAGAGTGCTACGGGGTGCTGGTCCGTGGGTCTGCGGGACCATCCGTGCAGCACACCCAGGAAGAGACAGAAAAGCCCGGGCTTTCATAAAGACCACGCTAAGTCAACGAGCCCCAAAAAAGAGTGATTCTAGGTGTTCTGTCAGGGCTCTCCCACCTGTTCCTCAAATGACAAGGCACGCACACACACACACACACACATGCACACATGCGCGCACACACACATGCACTCACATGCACACAGACACACACATACATGCACTCACATGCGCGCACACACATGCGTACACACATGCACACACATGTGTACTCTTCTCCTCTCCCCTCCCCACCCCTCCTCCCCTCTCCTTCCCTCCCCTCTCCCCTCCAGCAGTAGACCCCCTGTAGCCAGGGGGCCCTGAGACCCTGTGAGCCTGGCAGCCTGAGTTTCCTCTTCTGTAAAATACAGATAAAAAGACTTGGCATTCCTGAGAAGTAAGGTCTTAGTGAAAGGACAGATGAGATGTCTGCGAAGCTTCTCTGAAGACCGGGGAGCATGTGTAAAGAACATGTTTTGCTATTAAGTGAGGGGGGCCCGGCCTCTCCAGAGGGGCTGGGCCATGCTGGCCCCACAGCGGTGTGCAGGGAGCTTTCGTTCCTGAGCGTCCCTCTCCTCTTAGGTGGCACTGTCTTAGCAGTGGGGATTGTGTGTGCAGGTGCGCACATGCATGTGCTTCTCTGTGTGTGTGTACACAAGTGTCTCTCTGTGTGTGCATGTGTGCATGTGTGTGCACATGTGTGTCTCTCTGTGTGTGCGTGTATGCATGTGCGTGCACGTGTGTGTCTCTGTGTGTGTGTGTGGTTGGCATATAGGAGTATCTCACTGTATTTTCCCTAATGATTGGTTGTATCTACGTCTTTTCGTGTGCTTATTTTCCACCTGCCTATTTTCTTCAGGGAAGCCTGTTTCAATCATTTGCCAATTTTTTATTGGATTGTTTGTTTTATCATTGTTGAGTTTGGAAGCTATTCGTTATAAGAATATATGTCCTTCATCACATAAGTGAACCACAAGTATTTTCCCCTGTATCATCTCTTTACATTTTCTTGACTCTGTCTTTGAATTTTGATGAAGCCAACTTACTGATTTTGTTTTTCTTTCATGGATCATGTATTTGGTGTTAGATATAAAACTCATGTCTTTATATCTAGCCCCACTTTTTCCTCATCCTTCGGTTAAAAGCCTGGGGTTTAGCCTTTGTATGTTGTCACATACTTCAGCGTAGGGAGAAACCACTCTTCATGTCACAGGGACCCATTTTTAGTTTTGAGGCTCACGTCAGTGAGAAAAATTTCCGCCATGATTTTATAAAACAGCCTTCCACAGCCTCCTCAGAATAGTATTCTCCTTAATTTATTCTGAATCCAGGTAACAAAAGGGGCACAGGTGACATGTCTGGTGTCGTCGCTCCCGAGATGCCACCCCATCCTCACCGGCCACGCCACTGCACAGCCTCCCATGACGTGCTTCCAAATTCTGAGTGACGTGTACTTACATGTACATGACGGGAAATAACAGCTTCCACTTTTTCCTCTCACAGAGAAAAAAAGTTTCTACATTTTATATGTTATAAAGAATAAACAATACCATGTGAGTTACGGCTACTCACACCTAGTAATTCTTACAATTATGTCAGCTAATGACAGGGGAAATCTGAATATGTCTGCCAGTTTTTTTTCACATTCTGGTAATTTTAAATTTATGCCCATTTTCTCTGTGTGTATTAATATTGTTTTACACTGTATATGATCCTACTAAAAAAATAAATTGGTGTTTTACACCAAGATACTAAAATATAAAAAAAAAAGTGGCTCAAAGTCATTAAAATCCCTTAAAACTTAGAACATGTATGAAAGGTGATTGAAGAATATGCTGCTGATTTATGGAGACCGTTTGGGAAAGTGACAGCACTTTAAATATTTTTATGGGCCGCCCAGCTGCGTGTCTGATGGATGGTACACAGTGTGGCTAAATCTACATACCACACGTGACACGTTCCACTCTACGCATCCGACTTAGTTTCCATGAAAACCTTCCAGTTACTATTGGGTTGTCAGAAAAGTCATGACGTGTTTTTTCTATGTTTTTCATTGCAAAAATGCATCATGACTTTTCCGACAACCCAGTACTTTCCGACGTGAATTAATAGTCCTCCCCACGTACTGCTTTGGAACACGCGTCTCTGTGGGCGGTGGGTCAATTCTTGACTCGGGAATTCTTTCCTTTGGAGAGGAGCACAGCTTGTGAAAGGGTGCGGCCGCTTAATGTGCCACAGCAGTCACAGCAAGCCCGGCTGTCAGAGCAAGGAGGTGTGACCGGACATCACGATCCCATGGGCACCCCCTGTGCCTTGCTTGTGCTCTGTCACCCCCTAGGTGACAAGCTCGCCTGCTTGTTACCAAGACCTGGTTTGTGTGTGTAAGTCACGGGGTCCCACCGCTTGTGCATCCATAGATGTGTGGTTGACACTTCTTGTTACCGTGAACCTGGCTATTCTGTCACTCAGCATTTACTTTGTCCCTCAGCACTTGGGTGTCCAGACTGAGGAGGTCCACGTCATCGCCCTCATGTCTAGAGAAGTTGGAAGCTTCCACGGAGGCTCCTTCACTTCTTGGGAAGTGACTTCAAGGAAATTGGGTGTGACCTGCGGTCAGCACGGCGGACGTTGTCTTGGGACTTTGAATCTTGAGCAGAAAGACCCAGGAGCAATGAAGTGGTGTGAAGGCCCGTGTCGCCGCTGCCTCACTGCAGCCACCTCATCCTGTCATGCATTTCTCCCTGTGGTTTCTCCCTCATGGAACTTTTGAGCTTCCTTGATTCCTGTGTAATCAGTCCTATGAGCTCCTGAGAGTCCACAAACGCACCATCGTTGTACATTAAAGGAGGCATTTCTGTCGCTTTCATCTTGTAAAGCATTGTCATGCTAACTATATCTGGGCTTAGGCTGTGAGTGGTGTCCCTAGCTTCTCCAGGCCATGCCACCCACGAAATGTTATATCTTAACAGTGTCATTGGAGTCGATGGGTAAGCTGTCAGAGAGGTCACCGTCCGGGAAGCTCTGGCTCCTCTGTGCCCCTTCGGGCCACCTTGTAAGGTGACAGGAAGCTGGCACACCCACCAACTATGTCACGTCCTCATTGCACACAATTTAGAATTTCTGATTTAAGATAACGTTTTTGGTGTTTTATTCTAACGTGAAGTGTCTCCAGGATCAGTGTTCCTCTCTTCGAGGATGGAGACAGTGAGTTACGGTGAATTTGAATTGGTCATTATTTCTGATAAAGTAGTTGCTGAATAAAGAGTTAGTTTCAAAATAAATAAAGCCGCATAGTCAGCTAATGAGTGAATAAGAAGGCTTAAACATTTCATTATTGGGGAGTTTTCAAGGAAAAATCCCAAAATGACTAAATCAAGTTTGACCACGTGGGAGCATGGGACTTATCGACTCATTTGTTCAGCGCACACCGAGCGCCTGCCACATTTTATACACATTGTGGTAGCACAACAGGTAGAAAGAAGAGGCATTTCTGTGTCTGCTCTCTGGGAACCCGCTGGTCCTGCCTGACGCAGGCTTAGGAGGCGGGAACTGAGCAGTAGTCAACAGCCACATGTCACCGCAGCCAACGGGTCACCCTTGCCCCACAGGCCGGCAAGTGCTCTAATATCCCCCAATGCCAAGTGCTGGGGTTGTGGAAAACACAGGCCCTGGAAATACCAAGGGCGGACCAAGCACGTGCGCGTGAGAGTGGTGACGTGGTGTGGGTAGGAGACCCAAGGGGGTCAGGAAGAACGGGGGCACGGATGTGGGACTGCCTGTGGATTGCCCTAACGTGACAAACCAAAGAGAAAAAGGTTATGGGAATCAGACTGGTGAAAACAGCGGCCTTTTATGTTTCCAAAAGCTAATGCTAAATCTCAAATATCTTTAATTTTTTGTTTTAAGTTTAGAAAAAAGCAAACATCATCAGTAAGGCTGCCTCAAACAAGTATTTATGGGTGGAAAATACTGTTGCCATTTTGGTTAGAACTCAGTGTTAGAACGACAAGTATAAATCTCCTTGAAGAAAATGCAGGAGAAAACCTTTAACACCTTGGCTTAAAAAACTTTTTTTATGTGCAACATAAAAAAATAGACTCTATCAAAACTGAAACTTCTGTTCTTTGGAAAAATTAAAGGAATGAAATGACAAGATAAACTATCTTCAAATCATATATTGATAAGCACTTGTAGCCAGAAAATATAGAAAACAAAAAAACTTATTACTTAGAAAAACAATAACAACAGCAGCAACAATAAAAAAGCAGGCAAAATATTTGAGCAGGCACTTCACTAAAAAAGGTATACGGATTTCAAATAAAGGCCTGAATGATGGTCAGCATCGGTCGTCTTCCAGGAAATATAAATTAAAACTACTAGGAGGTAACACTACACCCCTATCAAGTGGCTGAAATTAAATAGCAAGACCCCACCAAGCGCTGACAAGGACCGTGCTAGGAACTCTGCTCCCCAACAAACAACAAAGTCCCAGGGGCGACTTTCCACTGCCCCTCATACACCTTGACCATCTCCCACAATCCAGCCTTTAACGGTGCCTTTGAAAATGTACTTTGTAAGCGTTCTAACTCTGCCCATTGTTGAGAGATATTACATCAAAAGGCTCCCGTGTTTGAAATAAGTTAAACTAAGTCTAACAGAGGTTTTTTTTGCTTTGTTTTGTGTTTTCACTCACACCTTGCAGAGAGCAAGGGGGGTATAATTTGACCCAGGCTGCACATATTTCACCATTAGACATGGGTTTCTGGGAGCGTCTCAGGAGAGCAGCAAGCCGCCAAACACACGTAAGTAACCATGGTAACACCCTGCCGGGTGAGCAACAGCTGCCGTGGAGGGAAGGCCTCCGCAGAGCCCACGTCTGTTTCTGTGCAGACAGCCCTGCAGCCAAGGGTTCTGTGTGGAGAGACATGCCGTCTAGTTAGCAGATTCCACCGCGTGTGCACTTGATGTCAGCTCCCCTCGAGGTGGGGTGGGGTCCAGGGGTAAATAAGACAGATACATTTTCTGCTTTCTTGGAATTATTATAAATAATTTCAGATGGTGGAAAGTGCTACAAAAAATAAGTTAGGGATGGGATAGGCCCAGAAAACTTAATCCAAAACAGTGAGGTGGGGTGGGTACTGGTACCTTTCACATCTTCTGCAGTGTCAGGGCCTCCTGGGGTGGAGAGGCATGGCCGCTGGGAAGGGGGCTGTGGAAGGCCAGGGCGAGGCCGGGGAGGCTGGAGGCCCAGCAGCCGACACTGCTGCAGAGGGAGAGACAGCATGAAGGCCTGCGGTGGACACAACTCCCCTCACTCGGGGAGCAGAAGCCCCAATAAGGGGGCAGTGCGCTGGCCTTTGGGCAATTTGGTAAATTAAGAAAAAGTGTAAAAAATGAATTTTACAGTTTGGTTTAGATTAATGTCAAAGTTTTACCCAATGTTACTATGTCCCTCCTTATAAGACAGCAAGACTTGATAGTCACTCTAGTCACATACATAACTTTTACACACAATTCTTTAAAACCACACATTTAAAAGAAATTTTAAATAAATATATATTAGTGTAGGCCCCAGAACAAGTCTTCTGGCAAAACCCGTCTTTCGGCACTCGGTGGTGGCGGGTGCTGGTGCTTTGGGTCCCCTGCCCTGTCTCAGGACATCGAGCTCCCGGGTCAGCAGCACGTCCCCTCAGAGGTGACCCTGATCCTGCAGAACTGGGTGAGATGTTTGGGGGTGTGCCTTGTGTATCCTTACTACACATTTTGCACTTCCTGTGTGGTCTCCTGTCCCTGTTAGACTGCTGAGCTCCCTGAACGTAATGGGTCTATCCGCCTTGTCCTTCGTTACACCTGCACAGCTGGGGACACTGTAGGCCTGAGACGAGTGAGCACAAGCGGCCATCTCCAGGTATAGCCAGTGGAAAACGGTGGCTACATCTGGGGCAAAATATGAAGCCCATATTTATGGTGAGGGCTACAGACTGAGCTGTGAGGGGGTCATTTTGAAAACCTATGGACCAACAGTACAAAAAACGCGGGTCCACGGGGATGTCAGAACCACACTGCCCGGCTCCATCGGCAGTCACGGAAGAGGCAGCGTGCACGGGTCAGATTACGAAGGACGGAACCATGTTTGAAGGAAAACGTGAAGCTTGGACACTGGGAGGGATGGTAGAGGGACCCGTGTGACTGCCTGGTACACAGGACGCGTGGTCCCCTGTCCAGTGCCACGCTGAGCACAGACCATGTGTAGGGACTTCTACTGGCTTCCTCCCCTGAGCTCTGAGTGATCGGTCTCACTCGCCAGTTTGTAAACTTGTAGGAACACCACACTTCACAATCTGGGAAGGAGACCGCTAATCGTTATCATATGTGACTTCAAATTATTTTTGTCTTGGGAAAGGAAAACTTTGACCAAGAAATCATTACGTATTTATTTTAACATCTCTTGAAGAGAAACACATTTCCTTTGTTTTATTTTGCCCTTCAGCTAGCATTTTGGAAAAGCTGAAATGAACCGGGTTTGGAAAAAATAAAAAGGAGCAGGGTTTTGTTTGTGTCTAAACTTTCCATATGTTAGGAATATTGAAATTCATGCTTTTGGAATGTTTTCAGCAAGACCATCCTGAGGCTTCCAGTCCAGTCTTGTCAGGATGAGGGCTCCGGCGTTTCTGCGACGAATGACACTTCTGATCCCCAGGATTTCTCATTGTCTCTTCATAAACGACAGGCAAATTTTGCTCTGAGCTCTTTCACAGGAGACACAAGCCACCTGGTGTGGCCCCACCTACAGCTAGTGCAAGTCGCAGGCATCCGCCTTGGGCTAATTAGCTGCTATCAGAATCTTCCCTACAAAGATGGCCTGAGGCTTAGAAAACAAACCACGTAGAGCTTCTGGACCCCGTGCCAGCTCTCCACAGTCCTCTTTGCTGAGTGGAGACGGGATGATCGGTGTTGACAAAATCCGTCAGAGCCAGCCTGGACTGAGGTCAGCAGGTCAACACAAGCACAGAGGGAGGAGGAGGAGGGAGTCTGAGCTGTGGCAGGTAGGGCTGGAACGGGACATACAGGGCGCGCCTGGGAAGACCCCCAAGGCTGCAGCCCCTCGGCACTTGGTAATGACAGTACGGCTCTGGGCTCCTGTTAAAAGCAGGTCCACCCCTATCAGAGTGAACGGGAAGACCAGTCTCCCTGTTCCTGCCAGTGAGACACTGACCCCGCAGATGGACGATGTCCCCTGGCTCTCAGGATAGAGCCTGGAAGGCCTTGTGGGGCCCCAAGACCCCTCTGACTAACAGCCTCCCAGGTCCAACCCTCCACCAAGCTCCACAGCCCACTCTCACTGAGTTCTTGCATTTATTTTATTTTATTTTTTATGGTTTGTTTTCGTTTTTGTTTTTTTTTTTAGCTGAGCCATCCTGCCACCTGTTGGCAGCTCAGCGTCAGCTCAGCTCAGGCCGTGAATCGAACCGGCGACCCTGTTGCTCAGAGCTCGCACTCTTGAGCGAGCTCTCAACCAACTGAGCCACTCGGCTGGCCCTTCTTGCATTTATTTTAAAATCTGTCTCCCCCTCTTGACTTGTAAATGGCTCCCCCAGATCCCATGATCGTTTCCTTTCTATTGTAGGGCACAGTATCCTGAATCGTGAAAGTGTTTATCTCTATTTGGTTGCACTAACCAGTGAATTTATGTCCCAGGGACTTCCATGTTTCCAGCTCTGAGAGGTGTGTGTGGAGTGGACTGTGCTTGGGAAGGGAGAAGAGTGCTCAGACCAGTAAGTCTGTGCTAAATAATAGTCAAAACATACTCTTTTATATGTAAATGGGTTTATTGTAAATGCCTTAAATATAGGAGCAACATGAAAACTATGAAAATGTATAACGGATAAACTAACAGTAACTAATTCTGCTCTGCAAGAGTAAATGCAGACAGGAGGCCAAGGAGAGGCTTGCCCTGAGCAGGGTGCGTGGGAAAGGGCTGAGGATCTCGGAGCCTGTGAGTTATCACGCTGTGCAGTGGTGTGGCTCCAGGTCCAGGGCTGCTCTACGGAGACAGACGGTCTTGGCTTTTTCTTGCCTGACCCCTTTCTGTCTGCCAGGCACTGAGTCAGCTGCTAGAGATATAAAGGCGAGCCAGATGCAATGCTCCACTATTTCCTGTCTTGAGTATTAAACCAAGTGTCCAACTACTTTTTAAAATTTGACAAACTGAAGCATGTTTCAGGAAAACTTACCAGAGTAATGAAGAATCTTGTAACACATGGAAATAAAGATGCTTTGTTTCAAAGAGGAGTCATTGTGGGGCCTGACAGACAGCAGCCACATACAGGCGTTTGGAGCGAGGTGGAGAGGGGGCTTTGCGGTGCTTGTTCGGGGGGGCTCTTGTTCTGACACAGGGAAGCTTAAGAGAAACGCCCTTGAGCTCGATGAAAAAAGAATGTCACCCTAACAGGTTACATGTGAGCTCATGGAGTCCCTACCCACCATGTGTCCCAGCAAAATCCAAATGACAACCATGGAAGTGATAAAATGTGTGCATAGTCAGTTGGACTAGGTTATTTTTCTAAGAATCCTTCAGGAATCTGACCTTTGCTTATCTCAGATATTTGCAATTGACTGTGAATTTGAATTACAATTTGAAATTGATTTTTCAATTGATTTGGAGAAAAGTGGAGTCATCTGAACGTTCTTAAAACTTTTCTAAACTCTTGAATGTATGAGGTCTGACAATTAAGTTCGCGAACTTGCCACCGTGCGCTGACATTGGCAGCACTGTACAAACAGCTCAGTGAGGTTCATAGCCTTGGTGTATCAGTGTCTCACAGCTGTGTTCGTGTCGATGTGTGGCAGTGTCTTGCTGAGTGGTGTTCATTATTGTTGTTGCATGTTTTTGTGTGCTGTTGCGAGACTGTCTGAACCTGAATTAGAGCAATGAACAAACATTAAATTTCTTGTTAAACTTGGCAAGAGTGGAAGTGAAATCAGGGACATGTTAGTCCAAGTTTACGGGGATAATGCCATGAAGAAAACGGCAGTGTACAAATGGATTAAACATTTTTCTGCGGGGAGAGAACGCGTCACTGATAAAGAGAGGTCAGGGCGGCCAGGAATGAGCAGAACTGATGAAAACACTGCAAAAGTTCATCGAATTGCGCATCAAAATCATCAGCTGACTGTGAGAAGCATAGCAGACCAAGGAAACATTGATAGAGAAACAGGAAAATCTTAACTGAAAATCTTGGCATGAGAAAGGTGTGTGCAATAATGGTCCCAAGGGAGCTCACCGATGAACAAAACAAGGAGAGTCGAAGTTTGCCAAGACCTTTTGGAGAGGCAAGATGATTTTTTGGGCCGTGTTATCACTGGTGATGAAACATGGGTGTGCCAATACGACCCTGAAACAAAGCATCAATGGAAGTCAGCCAATTCTCCATGACCAAAAAGTTCCATCAGTCCAAATCAAGAGTCAAAATGATGTTGCTAATCTTTTTTTTAATATCAGAAGTATTATTCATTATGAATTTGTACCAACTGGGCAAACAGTTAACCAAGCTTACTATTTGGAAGTGCTGAAAAGGCTGCAAGAAAAAGTTAGATGAAAACAACCTGAACTTTTCACTAGTTCATGGCTTTTGCATCACGACAATGCACCAGTTCACACGGTGCTGTCTATGAGGAAGTTTTTAACCTGTAAAGAAATACAGTAATACCTTGGTTCCAGAAACAAACTACTCATATGGCAGACATCGCTCGTTTATCATGTTAAAATGTATTAGAAATGTTTGCTCGTCTTGCGGGACACTCGCAAACCAAGTTACTCGCAATCCAAGGTTTTCCTGTAACTGTATTGGAACACCCTCCCTACTCACCTGACCTGGCCCCCGATGACTTCTTTCTGTATCCAAAGATAAAGGAAATCTCAAAAGGAAGACATTTTGATGAAATTCAGGACATCAAGTGTAATATGACTACAGCTCTGATGGCCATTCCAGAAAAAGAGTTCCAAAATTGCTTTGAAGGGTGGACTAGGCACTGGTGTCAGTGCATAGCTTCCCAAGGGGAGGACTTCGAAGGTGACCGTAGTGCTATTCAGCAATGAGGCATGTAGCACTTTTTCTAGGATGAGTTCGTGAACTTAATTGTCAGACCTCATATATTCTTGAACATACACCTTTGTTTAATTTATTGGGAAGTCTATCCATTATTATTACACTTATGTTATAAATTATTCTTGACTATACTCATATGCTTGTGCTTTCGACTACACTAGTTCTCATTTTTGCTGTTTGTCTGACGGGACCTAATTCTACCCGCTGCCACATCTGTGTCTTGGCAGCACCTGGCCTGCATCTCATCACCTGGGTCTGGGGAAGGGGGTGCATTTGCTCCTTGGTGAGTGCTGCAGAGTCTCCCAGCATCGTTAATCCCCAAATCCTATGGTCTTATTTAAATTATAATCAAGTTTATGATAGAAGGATTATTGTGTAGTGTCAGGGCTCTTAACAGTTCCACTCCTTAAATGAGTGATTTCCAGAATCTAATTTTGCTGTAGAACTTAAATTTAGCCTAAGAAATAATTTTAATGTTGAAAGAATACATGTTTATCTCTTATTTGCTATATAAATTTTTCAGAGGACTATGGTTCTAGGAAATTTAAATAAATGCCAAAAAAGAAAAAAACAAAAACAAAAAATGAAAAAACAGCTACTCATTTCTTTTTGACAATCCACTACAAACAAAACACAAATCTGTTTCTCAGAACTACTTTCGGGGGCATAATTACCATTCACCTCTTTAGATGAATTTTTAACAAATTCTCAGGGGACCTGGAATTTATATAGATTAAAACAAGCCTTGTCTCCATAGTCATGCTTTTATATGGAAATAAGATCCTGTCTCGGGGGCTTAGAAAAAGGGCAGTGAATGTGTATGTTTACATAGTAATTCCACCAAAAATGCTGGTGTGGAAAGATCTGGAATACTGACATTCCAGCGGAAATTCCCTGCTTCGGATTCACTGGGGATCACATGAAGGAGCATTTCAATTCTGTACATTTCCCCATTTCCCAGAACGTTTGTTTCCTGTGTTTGTTTTTATGCTTAACGGAATGTTACTTTTCCCTAGGTATTGTGTGGGACGGGAGAGAGGAGAACAGATGGAAAGGGGACCTTGGGAGGAATGTGAAAGCTGGTGAACAGACCTCGGCTTTGCACTTGTGCTGTGTCCCCTCTTGCTCAGTAATTGAAGACAGCTGGGAGCTTCCTTTCCGTTTCCTCCCCGCCCGGTGTGTTACGCTCTCACCCACCACGTTTTCTGACTCCTGGTATCCACGTGCTCATGGGCGGTGCCTCTTGTTAATCATTTAAGGCACTGAGTGGAAACGCTATCTGTCCCTCTGTGCTTTCTGGGAGCCGAACACTTTTGTCACAGCGTGTTTAAAAGTAATTTGCATATTTTTATCACATAGGTAAACTTTAGTGACTCTATATAAAAATGGATTCCTCTGTTTAATTCTTTATGTTTTAAGATAAGCACTTCCCATCTCAACAAATTCAATAAAATTTGGTATCAACAGTGGCATGCTTTCTAATGTAATCTTCGAACTATTAAGAAGACTGAAATTACGTGAAAGTACCTTCTAATAAACTAATCATTTTCATGCATACCTTGATTTAAGGATAACTGTTGTGTAATTCACACATTTGTAAGTTTTCAGATGCAGTTAGCTCTAAAATATTTACGTTTCAACCTCTACTGTGGAACTAAAAAGCACTACAGAGTATGGTGGTTATAGAGACACAGCTATAGATTTGCAAATGTCAACAACATTTAAGAATGAGTGGCAACATTTGCCAAACTGAGATAGGCAGACACATCTTGGAAAGTGGGAGAAAACTTGCTTATGAGTAAATGATGGGGAGTTCCCGTGAGTGCCCTGGACACCTGCTGTGGCTTTGAGAAGACACATGCCCACAGGTGTGTGGGGCCTGCAATAAACACTGTTCTATCGTATCCCATCGCAGACTGCAAAACAGGTCCAGACAGAAAGGAAATGGGGTGGGTTTCTTGCACCAAAGGATCTGGAAGGGGCGAGGCATGGCTGGCACTAGGCTTAGGAGCTAGGATGTCGGAGCCCCCTCGGGCTTGGGATGGCCCATCACACTCGTGATGGCGTTGGTGCAGACGAGAAGGCCCTGAGATGGGAGGTGAGGTCGTGTGTTGCACAGCACACCTGCCCGTTTTGAAATGGGTGTGGTTTTGGCTTTGGTTTTGATCGTACATTGATGTCATTAGCAATGAATCATTGATTCTGTGGTTCTAAACTTTTTACACGTGAGAACTCTGTTCCTTAATGGTTAACAAGGTTTGGATGAGTTGTGCATGTCCTAATAACTGTACTTTTGTGTGTTAGGTATACAGACAGGCTTGGTGTTTGCAGATACTGGGGTAGCCTGGGCACCATAGGTCAGGAGTGAGGCTCAGGGGCCTCCATCCAGGTTCTCTGCAGGGAGGCGACAACTGCCTGGGGGACCCCGGTGGACGCGGGACCCTGGGGAGCAGGTGTTGATGACAGTCGGTTAGTGCCACGTGGGGAGCCTGGCCCAGTGCCGGTGATCCTTAGTTTTCTGAGAGAGACCCCAAAGTGAGATTATCTTATGAGAAACGCTTTTATTTTTAAAATAAATAAATAGCTGACTAAATGAATGCATGAGTTGGTGGGCCAAATATAAGTTAATTTTAAGCTACATGCTGCCTTCGGGCTCCCAGGTGGGCATGAGGGAGAGTGGACGTGGAAACTGGGTAAAAGAAAAGAAAACCTGGCCCCAGAGTTTTTGTGTTTTATTTGTTGGCTGGTTGGTTTGGGGCTAAGGCAGGATTTTTAATACACGTAGGGAGTATGTAAAATTTATCCAATTATTGAATATATTTTAAGCTGAACTGTTTAGTTTTTTCTCACATGTGTGACTATTTTATTGACCTACGTTACCCATGTTATCCAAATGCATGTTCTATTTTTAAATTAAGTTGAAAAGGCGAAACATGAATATTTGACAATGTCCTGATTTTACTCACTGTTACAAGGTAAACATTTTGTGGTGACATTAAGTGGTCTTCAAATACATGATCTTGAAATGTGGTGAGACACCATTGTATCTGGGCGCGTGTGTGTGTCGGAATATGAGTCAATCATTCCTTTTCGATGACTGGGGGTGTTAATCTGCTAATTGTACCACATGAGAGTGGCGGGGGAGGGCTGTATGTTTACCCTGATGCTGGATGTCGGGGAACCACTCCTGCCCAGTGCGGGTCCCTCATTGAACACACCCCCTCGGGCGGAGCCTCTGACAGACAGGCTTTCTGAAGCCAAGGCTCCGGTGTCCTGATAACAGTGGAGCACATGTGCCTTGATGAGGGTGCTGTATGGATGTCACACCCAGACGATGGCTTCCTGTGTCTGCGTGCTTCCCAGAAGGGAAAATGGTGGCACACTTGGAAATGAGCACACAGTGTGTCAGCCGGGAGACTTCATGGTCATGCAATTCTAATGGCAAGCTAGGATTGGCCAAATTATGTTTTTCTTCCCCAGAAAAACTGGCTGCCTCCCCATCGCTTATAGAACCAAGTGGAAACTGCGTAAGAGGGTCCAGTACCTCCGAGCACCCCTCAAGCACCCTCCTGGGTTTATCTCAAGTGAACCCCACCTGTGTAGAGCGCCCCTGGGAGCTGTTAGAATGAGCTTTGTGTGAGCAAGAGGAACTCCATTTTGGACACACGCAGAGAACTTATCAGACAACGCCCAGCGGCCCTGGTAATTGGGTGTAACCAGCTACACACCGAAGGTCTGCTACTGAAGACACAAGGACGTCAGGGTCACTGGCCGGCTGTCCCGATAAGGTGACATCAGGAAGACACTCAGAACTATATAAGAACTGAGGACTTTGGCAGCTCAGAGAGCTGGTCCTGACAGAGAGGTGACCACGCTGCCACTCTGCTCCAAGAACCCTCCACTCTGCTCCGCTCTGCTCGGACAGAACCTCTGCCAGACAGACCTCCCAGACCAGCCACCCTTTCTCGCTCCCCCAGGACTCTGATTGACTGTGGGACTGGCTCATTACTCTATTTTACCCAATTAGTGTATTTCTCTGTGTGCTTCACTGTGTGGTGTGTTTATGGTTGATGTTTGAGTAAAGAGCATATTGAAAGACATTTAAGGTCTTGTGTGTCTGTTTTTCGCTCGTGCCAGGGCTGCCGCGGAGGCCTCAGGCAGTGCCAGGTAGATCCTAGGGGTGTGAGCGTCTCTCAGGGGTTAGTCTCCCCGACTCTCAGGAAGAGGTTGCAGCACAGACTGTGAGGCCAGCAGTCGCTTGTGACACCACCAGTCACTTGTGACACCACCGCACTGTCCAGGCCCCACAACAGTCGGCTCAGATGCCGTCTTCAAATGCTCCCCTGGCCTGCACCCCCCATGCCCCATCCCTGAAGGCTGTGTAACATGACGATGGAGTGCTGGGGACCAAACTGCTCCATCAGGTTTTCTTTTCCTTCTGACTCGTTTTCTGTCCAGCTCTTTGTGTGAAAGATTAAAGATCCCACGCCGCTTGGCCAGCCCCTTGGGGAGCTGTGTCCACGTCCCCCACGCGAGCTGCAGTACTTCCCTGCACGTGTGCGCCCTTCAGTGACACGGCCGGTGGGCCCGTGTTCTGACCCAGCGATGGAGCTCCACGCGGTCACACGCCCCAGCTGGGAGCACGAGTGCAGCTCATCGTGCCTGCGGCCCAAGGCCCATCCCTGCCGGCCGAGAGCTCTGGGACCCTTGTAGAGATTCCGGTTTTCTCCGAGTTTCTAAGTGGGTGAAGCTTTTCTCAGACATTTGAGCCATTGTGTATTTTCTCAGTGTTCTTCTGTGCACCGATGTTGCCTTATCAGTTCAGCTGCACATGGTAACCTGTGGTGACTGTTTCTTTAATGGCGGCCGATGGCAGGCAGGACCAGGCACACCACGCCCCGGCCAAATCGCTGCTGACCTCTGCGGTGACCTCTACGTGGCTTTCTTTGCCCGACTTTTAGATCTTTAAGCGAGTGGGTGAGGCAGTCATCCCAACTGGTGTCTGACAGCCCTTAGCTTCATCTCAGGCTGCCCAGTATGTTTGTTTGTTTGTTTTTCTTGAAACTGCCAACACCAACTTTCCTTCAAGAAGAAGGAGAAATCTACATGATTGATTTCTGGTGGCTGTAAGGGATTAAGGGATAAGAGAAAACGAAGCACGTGGACGTCCAAGGGGCCAGGCTGTCTCTTAGTGGCAGTTAGTCCTCTCAGTAGGCACTACAACCTTTGCTTCAGGAGAGGAATTTAATTTGATGTGTTGAGTATTCTGAGTAAAAGCTTGCTAGGAAAGCAGCAGATGGCTGAAGGGTGTGTGGACGGGGCACTGGTGAGACAGGCGTCGAGACGAGCCCATTTCATAGCACCAGGCTCAGCAGGACGGGGTGCGGTCCAGTAGGATTTGCAAAAACCTCCTTATCGTGTCCTTAAAACATACATTTATCTTTATCTCTTCTCAAAGTGCTCACTTCCCAGAAATGAAGTAGAGTCCAGTTACCCTGGTGTCACCAGCCTCTGTGGAATTCCTGCCATCTGCTCCTGGGAGCTGACTTGTTTTGTTTCCATTTTATGCATAAGAGAACCGAGGCTTCAGGGACTAAAGAATTTCCTGAAGATGGAGACATGACGAGGGAGCCGGGGTCTGATGCTTTAGGTTGATGACAGAGCAGCTGTTCTTCTGCGAGGTGTGGCCACCACTGTCCACCCCTGGCCACCACGACCTAAGCATTGCAGAGTCCCGGGTGGCTGTTGGGCGCAGCCCCAGCCACATAGTTTCCTGAGTTTGCAAAGCAGCAATTATCCAGGGTCAAGGTGCAGGATTCTAGAAGAGAGGCAGCTGGGAGCCCTGGTCGCGGCCCAAATACTTCGTTAGTCACGGTATCTCCATCAGGGCCCATGACGTTGGTCAACATTCCGACGAGGGCTGTGGGGGACCCCGTCTGGCCTGCGGGGCCTCGCTGCTGCCTTTTTAGCTCAGCTGGGCCCCGGGGCTCCTTCATCACCCCAGATCCGGACATGAGAGCCCCAAGGATCGCCGGACTTCCTGCGGGCCTCCGGGCCCCGCGGCGGGGCTGCTGTGGGAGCGTGAGCTCCTGACGTCCGGTTCCCCGCCAACACCAGCTGCTCTAATGGACATTCCCATGCACAAAGCTTACTGTTTAAACGTAATTCCATCACCAGTTAAGTTTCCCCTCTGAAAGTTCTGGTTTTCATCACTTTACAAATGCACACTTTTAAATAAAAATAAACATTAAGTGTCAGGTCTTTTGTCCGTGTTCACGTGAGATGTATCTGTATAAAAAGGTACACATAAAAGCTAGATATGTGGAGGTCATGATGCTTGTGACACAGTCAGGACAGGGCTGCGTGGCTGGGAGGAGGTGCAGACAGATCCGGGGACAAGGACAGCCACAGCTTTGAATGGGCCCAGACCTTCCCCATAACCCAGCTAAGTTTCTCTGGTCCACATGTCCTCCCGAAACGAATTTGAACATTTGTCTCCCCCTCCAGACCTAGACCTCTCATCGCTTGTTCTGTGAGTGGAGACGTCGTCCATACCTGTCAGGAAAACTGCAGTTATTCGAAGGAATGTCTGCAAATTCCAACAGCAAGCGACGCCGCCCACGTGGAATTCATACTCCCTTTCCCTTCTGGTTTTCCAAGTTTTAACCCCGAGAGGCATCCCAGGCATACACAGCACCTGTGCTGGGTGTGCAGGTCGCTGAGATTTACCTAAGTCGCCATGTCACCAACATCCTGCTCAAGGGGGGTGCAGGGGGGGCGTTTCCAGAAAGTCCCCTCATAACGTCCCCAGCCAGCACCCTCTTCTCAGCGCCTGGAGGTGACCACAACTCTGGTGATCACTTAGCTTTATCTTTTCTGTTATTTCCTGTGAGTGGGCTTGTTCAGCACCTCACTGTTTGGTGGCTGGGCCCCTGGCACTGAAAGTACTGTGTGCTCGTGCATATCGCTGGGCTTGTGAGGACTTAGCTCTCTCTGACCATGTCCTGCTTGGCGCAGGGTCATGCCCACGTGGTCCATGTTCCTGTTGAGTGACCTCGGGGCTGTGTTCAGCCAGGGGCTCTTATGAATAAAGCTGAAGTAAGCATTATGCACATGTCTTCTGAGGGATATATGTTCTCTCTGTTGGATTGCACTGTTTTCCTGTCCTTGTGTGACAATCACAGTGAACCGTGTGGCTTAGACCGGTGCCTGTTTGTTGCCTCAGAAGTACTGTGAGCTAGAAGCCGGCTCTGCCTGGCTGCACCCTCGCTCAGGGTCTCCCAAGGGGCCAGCAGCCTGCGTCCTTTTTGGTGCCAGGGGCAGGGAGGTTCCAGGCTGTGCAGCTGCTGTCAGAGTCCACTCCTTGCAGTTGTAGAAATGAGACCCTCAGAGGCCACCCAGAGTCCCCTTTGCACGGGCCTCACCTGGCAGGTGATTCCCCTAAAGGCCAGTGTGAAGATGGAATCGTATCTGATGCGATGTGATTGTGAGACCCACACCTGTGCCATATAACACCACCCATCTGAGGAGTGGCGCCCATCACCTCTGCCAAGTGACACAGTTAGAAGAAAGTCGCGGAAGGGCCGGCCGAGTGGCTCCGTTGGTTAAGAGCTCGCTTAAGAGTGTGAGCTCTGAGCAACAGCAGTTCAAGTCCCGGCTTGAGCTGAGCAGCTGCTGAGCTGCCAACAGGTGGCAGGATGGCTCAGCTAAAAAAAAAAAAAAGAAAAAGAAAGAAAAAAGAAGAAAGGCACGGGACCCATGGCGCCTGGGAAGGGCGCCACACGGAACGCAGGAGGCAGACGGCAGAGGGTCGCTGGAGTGCCGCCCACTGGAGGCAGGGCCATCGTGTTGGCCTCCATTTGCTTTGTCCCCACTGACACCAGGTTCCCAAGGTGGCTGTGCTAATTCACACGCCTCCGGTGGCATGCCCGGACTTTCACTCCTCACGTCTTTACCGGCACACGTGACACTTGGCTGGTGTGGGCTTTCTAATTCTCCCCTTCCGTGGGCGTGTCTTGGTGCCATGACGGGTCAGCGCTTTACACGTATCCTCCTGTGCTCACTGGCCATGTGGGCGTGTGGTTTTCAAAGTACATGTCCACCTGCCCTCATTTCTGGGGTGCCCATGACACTGGCAAAGGTGACATTTTACAAATATGTGCGATGCCTGAAAATTCCTCAGAAGTGATGGAAATTAGATTATTTTTAATCAGCCCTTACACTGGTAATACATAAAATGCTAAAACTATGGTAGGACACCATTCCTGGAGGATATGTACATAGAAAATTGAAATAATGTAAAAGTAAATGATGAGAATTTATAAGTTAATTTATCAAGATCACACACTACCAGGTCAACATACAGAATAAATTATACTTGTATACATCAGCAATAAGGAAAACAAAAAGAAAATTAGATTTAAATGTGATGTCATTTACAAAACAATTCAAAATTTCAATAAGAAAAAATCTGGTGAAAATGTACAACACACGCACACGCACACACACACACACACACACACACACACACTACCCTTGACAGAAAGAAAAAGGACAAATCACGGAGGGGCACATCATGATCATGGATTGGTCTAGAGCAGGGGTCAGCAAACTTCTGAGATGGAACGTACCCCAAGAGCCACATGTGGCTCAAGCTGCAGTTTGCTGACCCCTGGTCTAGAGTCAGTACAATTTCAAACAGCATCACAGACGTGTGTGTGTGTGTGTGTGTGTGTGTGTGTGTGTGTGTGTGTATGTGTGAAAATACGTGATTCCAAATGCACACGGAACTTCGAAGGCCCAATGGTAGCCAGGCAATCTTGAAGAAGCAAACAGTGCGAGAGGACTTACTCCACTAGACGTGAAGACTTCCTCAAAGACACAGTTCTTAGCACAGCGTGGTGTCAGCACAAAACAGACAATGTGAACAGAGGGTGTACGAACACACCCACGCTGATGTGAGCGTCGATTTAGTGCAAAGACAAGGTTGGGGTCATTTGGTGACACAGAGGAAAAATATAAAATTTGACCCTTATTCAAATCATATCCCCCAAATAATTTCTGGTGAAGAATATACGTAGAATTAAAAGGTAAGGCAACTGAACATTTCTAACAGAACAGGAGAAAACCTCCAGGAACTCAAGATAGGCAAAGCTTCTATCAGCAGACACACAAAATCATAACTATCGACTGGAAAACTGAGACACTGGTTGACATAAAATTATTCACTTTGTTCATCAAACAAAACCACCGTAAGGCAGTTAGAAGCCAGGCCTTGGAAGACGTTGCCTTCCGTAAGCAGACCGAGAACACACAGGGGGCCATGTGAAAGCCCCTATGTATTAGTATTAAAAGACAGAAAGCCCAGGATGAAATGAGCAAGCCCGGGGATCACCCCGATAAATACATGAACACGTGCCAGCTCCTCTCAACGGTCACCAGAAAACGTGTGTCATATCTGTAGCTCAATGTCCCCACACACCCGCTTCATGTGAGTGACTTGCTGCGAAGTCGCAGCCTAGCTGTGGAGTGACGGGCCTGTGGAGCCCGGCGTGGCCAGTGGGCCTCCGCTCTGGAAACTGTCCGGGACCATCTACCCAAAAGGAGCCCACATGCAGCCCGAGCCCACGTCCCACGTCAGGTCAACCCTGGGTGGGGACCAGGACTCCCGGAAGGTGGTCCTCACCCAGGAATTTGATTCCACATTATCATTTATTTAAACAGTGTCCCCGACAGGAAGTGAGGCGGTGTGTGAGCGGACTGTGCAGACTAAGGAGGGTCCGGGAGACCCAGCCTCCGCCTGACGGAGCAAAGCTCGCAGCAAGTTCCCGACTCTCTGAAAGTGTCCGGCCTGAGGCAGGAGGGGCTTCTGCAGGGGTGGGTGCAGCACAGGCCTCGGGGCCTGCGAATGCCAGCACTCAGGCTTTGCCAGGTCCTCCTGGCTCCAGGGCCTCAAGACACTCCTGGGACGAGGACTGCAGCTGCGCCCTCAGCAGCGGACACCGTGACACTCGGCACCAAGGGTCCCAGCAGTCCGCAGGGTGCCGGGATGCTCTGTGTCTGAGGAGCAGGCCCACGATGAGATTAAGTGTGCCAGGATTTCACTCGGGGAGGTGCTTGTGTCAGGGAGAGCCAGCGGGGCCCTGGACGACCAGAGGCCGAGATGGAGCCTGACACCAGGAGAAGGCAGAGTGGGAGGCGGCAGCGTGCCCAGCCGTCGGCACCGTCTGTGAGGTTTGGGCAATGCCGCTGGAGTCCTAACACCAGAGGCAGCCGTGGGAGGCGTCCCGTGCCTCCCTAAGGAGTGGCCCTGCCTGAGTGCTCCTGTCACTCGGTATCATTTAGGAACAGCTCCTGGGGAGTGTCCCTCACACAGACACGGCCAGCGCTGGGCCCTGGGCAAGCGTGCTCAGAGCGGTGTGCTTCCTCGTGGCCCCACACTGTCACCATAGCCGGGATGAAGGAGTGATGGCAGGTCTTACAATGGGTTCCTTTAAGGAAAGAAACAGCGTCCATGACATGGGACATGGGTGAATGTCACAAACACAGCGTTGAGTGGAAGGAGTCCTATAACACCATGGAAATAAAGTTTGGAAACAGACAAAAGTGCTCTGTGGTGCTGGTCATCAGGTTAGGGGATCACCTGCCGGGATGGAGGAGAATGGTGAATTGAAGGGCCCAGGGGCCTCCTGGAGTGCGGATAATACTCTAGTTTTGGTAATTACTGAATATTTTCAGTTTATAAGCCACTTGCTTAACTGTTGACAGTTATTTGATGTGCAAATGTATATATACCCGATACAAGCCCAGTTCCCTAGTTTTGTAACGTGGGATGTTATGGCCCCAAATGCAGAGTCGGAAGCACAGGACGTGCAAAGCTCTCGTGTCTTAAAAGTTTCTGTGACCATGTACACGGGGCCCCAAAGAACCATCGCAACTAAAAGTAGAACTTTTCCATTCTGGTCAATAGTATAAAAAATGCCATTCCTCCTAAAAGTGTCGTAAATCACTCCATGGCCTGACCTGGACACACAGCCTTCTGAGAGCAGCTGTATTTTATGTATTTTGACACCAGTTTAAACCAATATTTTGAATAATAATGGGAATGGTAGCTGAGATGTTACCTGGAAGAGTGATTATTAAAATACACCCCACGAGGCCCACAGGCTGTCTGTCTGGCACTCCTCTCCCCAGACATGTTCCCAAGGTGGCCTGTTTCTGAGACACGTGCACAATGTCCAAAGGAAATGCCACTGGTGCCGAATGGCGTGGGCACAGGAGGCTCAGGGACGAGACCCACTCTGGCTCCGGCCTCCAGGACCTCGTGTGGACCGGTGCTCTCAGCCGGTCTGCTTCTCCAGCAGCAGCAGCTGCTCCTGGCTTGTGAGGTCCGACTGCACCCCCGCCTTAGGGCAGCTGACTCCAGGCCACCTACCGTGACCTCCGCGTGACTCACACTCTGAATTGAGCTTCTTTCTAGTTCCTTCCAAGCCTCCCTCAGGCCCGCTGTGCGTGTGATGACTTAAGTGCTTTTGTAACTATTCGCACAGGAACCTCGCTGAGAGCACAGTGACATAATCTGTCATTAGTTTCTTTTAAGGGACTCCAGTTGGCACCCGCCAGCTCTCAAAACGACTTTCAGAAAATGACCAACATTCTCTACTTATCTCTTTCCGTAAAACACACTGTGAACTTGACATTGCTTCTCATGACACTGAAAGGATGTACGAAGTCATGTTTGTTGTTTTAGAGAGACACTGTGAGCTACTCCGCAGCTGAGGCGGGTGCATCGGCCCTCGTGCAGAAAGCTGCCTTCTCCGGGTTTCTAGTGTGACAATGATACTATGAATAGCTTTTTCCTCTATTTTGGACAGTCTAGGCAGAAACACAGCCTAAAGGAGAAAATCAATTGGCAAAGGCAAGAATTCTCTTTACAAAATAATAAGCATGGCCCTTTCTAAGGATATTCGACCCAGAGGCATCATTTTTATGGAGCTTAATTCTACGTGTCACTTGACAGTGAGAAGACAGTATTCCTGAGTAGTGAACAATAGGCTGGCCTGAGTGTGACTTCTCCCCTGTAATGCTGGGAGTCAAATGTGCTCAGACTGCCTCTGTGCTTCCGGAATATGTCCTTTTCCCCCTAGTTTCCAATTTTTCGACGTTCATGGGTGACCGTCACAGAGAACTGAAAGAAAGGACCTTGTGTCACAGCTTTATACACCCATGAAACTGGACACAAACGGCATTTCACTTCCCTCCAGTTTTGCTTGTTTCTGCAAGAGCGACTAGACACTTGCAGGTGGTTCAGTGGGCATCTAGTCCATTTAGGACTTTCAGATAATTAAAACAAAACAAAACGCTCCATACCCAGCTGCCTGGGAACTGCAAGCAAACACAAATCGGCTCCCACGCTCAGCGCTAACACACACACACCTTCCTGCACCAGCTAGGTGCACAACAGAAAGACGCTATTGATTTTAAAAATATATATTTAATTACATAAGTTGTAAGAATTGAGAATCTGATGGGTATTGTGCGACTATTTTAGGGCCTTTTGCCTGTTTCGTGTGCAAAAAGGTGATTCGGGTGGAAAAGTGTTGAATTTAGGCCAGTAGAATGTGGGCAGGCACGGCTGGTGGGAGCGTGTCTGGGCCACTGGGACCACACACTGTGTGTCTTTTGAGTCTGATCGTTACTCCTGTGCAGTCTGCCAACGCCATCAACCTTTGAGAGGTGGCCATCTTGATGACCCACAGAGACAAAAGCTTCATCAAGCAGCAGACTTTTCTCTTTTTGTCTGAATTCATTCTCCCCTCTGTCTTTCCTCAGGGAAACTTGGTGATTTTTCTAGATCTCTCTGAGAGGAGATACTCGTAGGAGCAGGTCTAAATGAGGTCTCTTGTGGAAGTGATGTTTTGGCCGTTTATGCCAAGCAAATAATTCCTGCAGCTCTATTACATGCTCTGATCTTTCGTTTTGTGGAAAGTTATCATAAAGTGGAGCGGGGACTTTCTGGGTCCGTGACCAAGTGAAATTTAGATCCATAGAGGGTCAATCCATTTGCTTCTCTGAAAACCAACCACTTGGGGCTCATCCAGAAACTATCCAAACTTTTTGTTTTTAATTTAAACAGAGTAGGAAAGATGTCTTGAGGCTTTTTTGCTCTGCTCTGATTTTAATCAATAAAAAGCATCACAGATTTCCTAGCACTTTAAAATTTACAAATCACTTTCTCTTCCCCACATATTTTGCAGCTTGATTCTCTTAAAAGCATTGTCATGTAGGTGGAGCAGGTATCTATTTTTATAAATTAAAGATACTTAGGTACAAAGAGTTAAATGACTTACTCTGGACCACACAGACGAATTCTGAACCCGGTTTATCAGACTCTACCTGAAGATCATGAGTCATCGTATAATGCCTCTATAGACTTGTACGATAATATTCACAGCATTCTTTCGGCATGAGATTCTTCATTAACATCACTGAGAAACAATATTTTTGTTAACATGTTCATTAATTGCTTTATTCATTCACATTCATGTGTCCATATGGCAAATAGTAGTTAAGCCTGAGAGGCTTCCATGTACCCAGACAGCCTGAAAAATATAGAGGTTATCTGAGCTCCTCACACATGGGTGTGCGGGCATGTATCTGATAACATTAAGTGGTGTTACTTACTGTACCATTTATTCAGCATTTAAAAAAAAATCACTGCATGAAACTAAATATTGGGAAATTATGATAAGACCAAGTCATGCACACAGTATGTGCTCAAATAAATACCATATGACACATATCAGTTAGTTTCCTTAAAAACAAAACAACAAAACCTGCTCCTTTCTCACACCTCACGCCCGCTGAGCCCAGCGTCGCCCGGTGTCACACGTTCCCTCCACATCTGCAATCTCCTCACGGCACGCACGGAATCAGGTAGAATACACACATTTACGAAGTAATCTTAAATGATTTTCTACATGCCTGAGCACTAAACCAAAACTTTCAGATGACAGAAATAGTGATAACATGAGCAATACTTTAAATATGAGTTGTTTCTTCCATTACATGCCCTAGAGATAATGCAAATATATATTTTTTCTTAAATACGCAGAATCAAAAATACGACTACCTTGGGGATTTCCTGACTAATAAATAGCTCATCTTATTGAAAATACCAAAATGCAGAGACAATTTATATGCAGTTTTAATGTCTGAGAAACTGTCACTGACCAAAACAAATCAAATCAAATGTTTGTTTTTACAACTCACCTACACTGGGTTGAAGCTGCATGAGGAGGAATTATGAACTTAGCATGAAGTTTTGGAAGTAGACGTTGACATGGAAAAACTGCGAGTAAAAGTTTAATGAAGAAACTATCTGGAAGATACAGAGCAAAGTATGTTAGTCATAAAAATGATAGAGCCTAAAGATTTTATAGACATTGTGGAAAGACTGTGAGTTGAAGTCTTTCTGTTCCCTGAAATATTTATTTTTGGTAAATGTGTTTTACATAAATGAGTCTTTAGCTAAGTAACCATGACCCAATTTAAATAATGGAACCACAATTTAGAAAAGTGTGAAATGGAGAGGGTGGCTGCACATGAAAGAAAGGTTTGGAAAAGTCAAGTGGAAACAAAATTTAGAGGAGTGGGTTAAAGTAGATTTATATGAGAAATCCTGCATTAAGGGTAACCACAGGCATGTAAGTATTACTTTTTACGGTTGTGAGTTCAGCCAAGAAAAAAGATGTAGAAAAAGAAATAAGAATTCTATCCTGAAATATGTGGGTTTTCTTTTCCAAAAACACAATAAAATATTCTCTGAAGTCAACACTCAAAAATCAATAATATTATCAAATGACATGAGTCATTACATAATTTTCATCTTAAACAATAATGGAATTCCTAATGCTTAAAAGTTAGGATGGGTAATCAAGATGTTGCTATAGGAAGCAGATTTTTAAAAATATATTGGAAACTCTTTTTACATAGTAAAGGGAACAACTTTAGAAAATATTTTTTTCTACCAGAATGTGAATATTACTATTCAGATTAAATTCACACTAAAATGCGAGATTTTAATTTTTCCCCTTTCCTCAGCAGCCTTCATTCCACTTCAGGCCTTTTAGGAAGACCCCAAGTTTGGGGCCCGGGTTCCACTCTGACCCCATGTGCTTCAAAACTTTAATTAACTTAATGGTTTTCCAAATTGGCAAGGTTATTTTAATATTTTAAAAAATCAGTTAAATTACCAGATATTTAAGGAAGATATACTAAGTTTTACAATCTCTTTCACAGGTAGAAGTAGAGGGAATATTTCCTAACTCCGGAGGCCAGCTTCACCCTAGCACCAAAACCAAAGACATTACAAGAAAAGAATACCACACACCACTATCTCTTAGACACAAAAACCCTGAACAAAATACTAGTAAATTGAATCCTACAATGCATAAAAATAATTATACATCACCATCAAGTGGGATTTATCCAAGATATGAAAGGGTGGTTCAACACTTAAAATCCGTTAATGCAATTCATCTCATCAAGAAACCAAAGACAAATCGCATGATCATATTTACAGAGGCAGAAAGAGCATTTGACAAGATCCAACTCCCATTCATGATGAAAACCCTTGGTAAACTAGGATTAGAGAGGAACTTCCTCAACTGATAAACGGTATCAGTAAAAACCTTACAGCTAACATCATGCTTAATGGTGAGGAACTAGAAGCTTTCCCACTAAGATCAGGAAGAAGGCAAGGATGTGCCCTCCCACCACTCCTTTTCAACTCCATATTGGAAATCTTAGCTAATGGAATAAGGCAAGAAAAAAAAAGAAGGAAGGAAAATTTTTTAAAAAATTGTCTTTGTTTGCAGATGACATGATCTATGTAGAAAATCCAAAGGAGCTGAAAAAAACAAATAAAGAAATGAACAACAGCAACAACAAACCCCTCCTGGAACTAATATGCAATTATAGGAAAGGTTGTAGGGTACAAAGTTAATATACAAAAATTGATTGCTTTTCTATATGCCAACAATGGGCAAATGGAATTTGATATTAAAAACACAATATTATTTACATCAGCACTCCAGAAAAATGAAGTACTTAGGTGTAACAAATTATGTACAAGATCTATATAAAAAAACTACAAAGCTCTGATGAAGGAAACAAACAAACAAAAAACTAAAGAAATGGAGAAATATTCAATGTTCATGGATAGGAACACTCAATATTGTCAGTATGCAAGTTCTTTCCAACTTGATGTATAGATTCAGAGCAATACCAACCCAAATCCTAGCAAATTATTTTGTGGATATCAACGAAATGATTCTCAAGTCTGTACATAGAGAGAAAAGACCCAGAATAGCCAGCACAATATTGAAGGAGAACTCAGTTGGAGGACTGACACCACTTGACTTTATGACTTATTATAAAGCTACAGAGATTAGGAATAGGGTCATATTGGTGAAATAATAGACACATAGATCAAAACAGAGAGCCTAGAACAGAGAGCAACAGAACAGAGAGCCTAGAAATAGACCCATGAATAGAATCAACTTACTCATATCTTTGACAAAGGAACAAAGGCGATAAAATGGAGAAAAGACAGTCTTTTCAACAAATGCTGCTGGGACAAATGGACCTCACATGCAAGAAAATGAATGTAGACACAGATCTTACACTATTCACAAAGTTCACTCAAAATGGATCATAGGCCTAAATGTAAAACATAAGATTATCAAACTTCTAGAAGATAACAGGAAAAAACCCAGATGACGTTGGGCTTGGGGGCGCCTTTGAGATGAAACACCAAAGTCTAGATCCATGAAAGAAACCATTGATAAGCTGGACTTTATTCAAATTATCTATGTTTGGTGTAAGATGTTAACTAGACTTTTGTGGTGATCATTCTGCAATGTATACAAGTATCAAATCATTTGTGTTTTACACCTGAAAATAATGCTATATATCAATTATATCTCCATAAAAAACAACAGCAACAAACAAACAAAAAATAATCAAAAAGCTTCTGCTTCAGAAAGACAACATCAGTAGAGCTAAAGATAATCCACAGACTAGGATAAAATATTTGCAAAGACACATCTGATAATGAAGTATTATCCAAAATTTACATAGAATTCTTAAAACTCAAAAAAAAAGACAAAAAAGAAAGTAACCTGATTAAAAAATGGGTAAGAACTTTAACAGATTTCTCACCAAAGAAGATATGTGAATGGCAAATAAGTATGTGAAAAGATGCCCCACATCATATATCTTCAGAGAAATGCCAACTAAAACAACGAGGTCACATTATACACTTTTTCAAATGGCCCAAATCCTCAACACTGACACCACCAAATGCTAGTGAGGACGTGGACCCACAGAAACCCTCAGACCTTGCTGGTGGGATTGCAAAATGTTACACCACTTTGGAATGCAATTTGATGGTTTCTTACAAAATTCAGCATATTTTACTGCACCCTCCAGCAGTTGGACTCCTTGGTATTTCCCCAAAGGACTGGAAAACTTACATGCACACACAAACCTGCACACGGATGTTTATAGCAGCTTTAGTCATAATTGCCACATATTGGAGGAAACCAAGATGCCCTTTGGTGGGTGAATGGATATGTAAACTGTGAGATATCCAGACCATGTAATATTATTCACCACTGAAAGGAAGTGAGTTCTCAAGCCATGAGAAGACATAGGGAAACATAGCTGCATATGAGTAAGTGAAAGAAGCCCATCTGAAAAAGCTACACGCGTGACTCTAACGCTATGGCGTCTGGAAAAGGAAGCATTATGGAGACAGGAAAAGGGTCAGTGGTTGCCAGGGGCTACGGGGGAGGGCTGGCTAAGTGGCTCCAGAGGACGTTTTGGGCAGTGGAAATACTCCATGTGACACTGTAATGATGGATCTATGTCGTTACACGTTTGTCTGAACCCACGGAATGTCCAACATTGAGGGAACCCTCATGTCAACTATGCCCTTTGGGTGATGGTGATGTGTCCATGTAGGTTTATCCTGATAAAAATGTGTCACTCCAGTGCAGGGTGCTGATGAAGGGGACAGCTGTGCAGGGGTGTGTGGGAAATCCACCACCAGTCTTTTTAATTCTGCTGCAAACCTAAACTGCTCCAAAAAAAATGAAGTCTTCACAAATTTATTAAAGTGACAAAGATTTTGGATGAATGCCTTAAACAAGAGTTTGAAATAGAAAAATTGCTAAAGACAAAAGATATCAGTGTGGCTATCACAGTGTTCGGTGAGAGAACAGTTTTATGTTGTTTGACACATAGTATCACATTCAGGAAACAGCGTTTAAAGCTGAGGTTTCAGCTAAGAAAAAATACATTGTTTGGTCTAGATCTTTTTTGGTCTAGATCTGGGTCTTCCAGGAAACAGATGCTAAGTGGAAGTTAGAAGCCCAGGGGTTCTAATGGGACTTGACCTGCCTAAGAGAAAGGGGGGAGCTGGCAGAGCAGACAGAATGAGAGGTGGGTCTGACACTTGCGAAGAAAGGTGGGCAGGGAGGATGGTTTTCATAAACCGCCACGCTGGAGGCACAGACAATCTGTGGGGTGACACGGGGGAACCAGAGATCAAATACCCATCATGAAACGGGACAGTGAGGTTCACATGGTCAATATTCCACCAAAATAACCTCATCACCACAGTGTATTGTCAGTCCCCCAAATCAAATGCAGACACATTCCCCACTGTTTTTCTGTAAACTGAGCAGGCTTTCCCTTCCAAGAGTTAACCGAGAAATGCGGGAGGTGACGGAGGTGAGAGCAGGACCTCCGGGGGCTCCGCTGCTCCTGGCAGACCCCCCACCCCCGGCTCCCTGCCCGTTGCACACGAGGTCACAAGCCTGGCGTCCCCACATTTCTCAGTTTGCTGCCCCAGAACTTGAATTCCACTTAAAATGAAATTATTTTAAAGTTTGTTCTTCAATAAATTTAAGAGACCATAAACTATAAGAAAAATGAGCCTTCCCCTGGACATCTGCAGTTTAAACCAGGATCCACGTCTTGAGTATGAATCAGGCCCATCTGGATTGCTTTAATCCTGATAAATGTCTGCCAGAGCTCTAACGACTTTTTACCCCCAGTTTACATTTTTCAAGAAACTAAAAAGTCTCAAATCTGCATCTCCTGTAGCACAGTAGCTTGTGTTCCAAATTTTACAAAGAGAAATTCTGATCTGGTGGAAGACCCCACATGTAGGGTGACCCCACAGGCATGGAGAACGGCTTCACGGTCCTTCAAATGGGTCCTTTATAAACCCACTGACAGCTCTGCAGTCCAGGTGGGCGTGCTGATTATTTAAAATCTGCACACGTCTTTCAACCGGGACTAGCTGAAATATTTTAGAAGAAAATTAAGAATTTTTAAAAATTCATTTCAAGATGTGTTTCTTAAATATACAACACACAGGCAAAACATTTGGTTGAAAGAAACTTAAATTAGATGTTCATCCATGATTTTTTCTACCCTTTAACTGGGAACTTTCCCAGCCAAGCCTCATTTGGAGACTGGCTGACTGTGTCCCGGGCCACCAAGGCACAGAGTCCCCACAGCACACCTCCTCTTCTGCGTCAATTAACAGAAAATGTAATGAAATTTTTTTCCCTGGTAGAAACTTAATAGATTAAAAATAGAAGAATATTAAATTTGAGAGAAAACTTAGAGATGGTTTATTTTAGTTCTTTTATTACATAAATATGGAAACTAAAGCCCAGAGCAGTGAAGCTATTTGGCCAAAAATCAATACATAGTTGATGAGAGCGGACAATAACATGCCAAAGAGGAGTTATAATGAAAACGTTGGCTTATTTAGTTTTGATACTATAATATATTACAACACTGTACAATTGAAGGGTTGTGGTAAAAGGGTACACATGAGGCGAATAAAGCAATTCAGGAACAGATATGAATGAATACTAGACACTGATTTTACTAAGGTTAACACCAAAAAGAACAGAGAAAGAGTGGGCTACTTTTGGGGAAACTCACCAAACTGTGGCTAAAACTAAAGTTATACTATACCTATTCGTATTTCAAATAGTTTAAGATTTTACTGCAAAATTAAACCACATACATGGGCCGGAAGGAAACACAAGTTGATATCGCTTGGTGAATTTTTCTTCGGCATTTACCCCTCTTGGTGTTTTTAGAGCTTCCTCAGTCTGTGTTTTTGTGTCTGACGTTACTTTGGGGAAATTATCAGTCATTATTGCTGCAAACATTTCTTCTGTTCCTACCTCTTTTTCACCTCCTTCTAGCATTCCTGTCGCATGCACGGGTCTTCTGCTCTGTCTCGTTTTGTCTTTTCAGCCTTTGTTCTCTGAGCTTTCCGATGTTGGAGGTTTCTGTTGAGAGCGGTCTCCTCCAGCTTCAAGATTCCTGCCTCGGCTGTGTCCAGGCTCCTAAGGGGCTCAGCACAGGCGTCCTTCCTTCCTGTATGTTACTGTTGACCTCTTGCACATTTGTGGGTTCTTCCTCGAGCTGCCGTCTCTGCTTCCATTGCGCATTTGTCTTGCCCGCTGACTGCGTTATCCTTCGAGCCCGAGTGTGCCAGTTATGTGATCTTGAGTTCCTGAGATGATAGTTCCGATAGCCCTGTCGTACCTGAGCCTGCTTCTAACGCTGGTCCTGTCCCTTCACACTGTGCTCTTTGCCGTTTGGTATGTTTTGTCATTTTTTGTTGTTGTACTTAACTCTGTCCTATTAATAATATTACCTTTAAAAAGAGATGTGAAAGGCCTTTGATGTAGAAAAATATAAAAGTGGATTGTGTAAGTAAAGACACCTATCGGAAAGGCACACCACAAGGGTTGTTAGGCAACCTTGTAAACATGTCGATTCTCCTCAGTCTGATCTGTAATTTCCGTGTTCTGTGACATTCGGTGGCGTGTGTGTCTCTGTGTGTGGGTGTGTGTGTAAGTGTGAATTGACAGTTTCACTCTAAGGCTTGCATGGAAGTACAAGGGGGCAATAACAAGATAGGAAAACTTGCTATTCATCCATCAGAAATTTTTATAAGGCAACCGCAGTGAAGGTGGCTTGGATAATTAACTAGGCCAGTGGAGCCGAATACGAGACCTGGAAATTCACCCACACGCACATGGGAACGGCTGTATGACAAAGCCACAGGACAGACAGTCAGGAAAGATGGTCATTTTAATAAATGTAGCTGGAAGAACTGTGTATCCATCTGGGAGAAAAAGAGAAAGTTTACCCTTACTTCACGTCACTTACTAAATTAAATTCCAGGTGTATCACAGACTGAAATGTGACAGGCAGAAAAAGAAGCTTTTAAAAGGCAACATAGGAGAATCTTGCGTGGTCTCAAAGTAGAGGAGACATTTTTTAGACAAGACACAAAGGTGCTAACCATAAAGACAGATACATCAAACTCTATTAAATTTAAGAGTTTCACTTCAACCAAAGAGGTCACAGACAAGTCCAGCCACAGTGTGGGGGAAAAATATTGGCAACACCTATAAAAAGTACATGCTTTGTTTGTGTTCAGAGTATATGAAGAAGTCTCACAAGGCAATAACAATTAAAAAACACAGTAGAAAAATGGTCAAGAAATTGATCTGGTTCTTCACAAAAGACAAAGTCCAAATGGCCAATAAATACAAGAAAAATGCCACACAACAGCAGTCAGCAAAAAGCCATTAATCCCACCAAGAGACACCAGTGGAGAGAGGCGATCGATGGAGAACAGAGATAGATTATAGACACCGACAGAGAGAGGAGATAAATTATGGACACTGGTGGAAGAGGCAACATCAAGGATACTCTCACAGTGTTGACAAGGAAGGGACGCGTCCTTCACCTTGGTGGGGGAGCTTGCCAGAATCTTCACACAAGGCTGATGGGGAGGCTCTCCTATCCCTGAGGACATGCGTCCCGAGCCCAGCGATGGTCCTGGGCAGGCAGCCCCGGGAACCGTGCATGCATGTGCACATGAGGCCAACAGGACAGCGGACAGCAGCCTGGCCTGTGACATTGGAGACACACAGAACGACACCTGCCAGAGATCGGGCAGATGCATTGCTGTCCATTTATATGGATTCTGCTCTAGGTTGCTCCCAATGAATGAATGACAAGAGTATGCAATACGATACAAATTAACCTCACACATACGATAGCGACCTAAAGAAACCGAGCGTCACAGCACACATTTGAAGATGCCACTTCTACCAAGTGCTGAGGCAGAATGAACAAATCTAGTCCCACGGTAAAGGACGCTCAGGCAGGTGTGGGGTGGATGAGAAGGAGGCAGGGGCTCCACAAGGGCTTGAGTCGATGCAGCAACTTTAAGCTCTGTAATTGTGTGTTCAGCTTTACCGGGTGTGCTGTGTTTTCAAAGTAAATAAGTAAAACTGTGCCACACATGTCATATAAAATTGCCTATAGAAATGGAGACATCCATCTACAAACGCATTTATTAACAAGTTAAAGGTATTTATCACTGGGTAGTAAGTTTATGCAACATTGCAAAATTGCTTAAGTAACCCATTGTTTACAACAAATATAGTTATTGTATAGTTAGGGGGAAAGTTGCATGTCTAAGCTTTCTAGAGCACAAGGCAAATATTCAGACTATCTGAATTGTCAGCAGCGGCCAAATGGCATTATCTTGTTTTCCCAAAGATTTGGAAATGATCATAAAATGACTTAAATGAAGCTAAGAGGACACTTTATTCAGGCTTTAAGATTGCTGTGAACCCAAACTGAATGTTTTGTTGTGTGCCATTTATTTTTCTAATATTTAAAAATCGTCATTTGTAGAAAACTTCCTGGATACAGTTTAAGAAATGATTGTCTAAAGCTTCAGCTGGTGTTTCCAGGGGAACCTGCGGTTACTGACAGTGGGACTCTGCCTGGCTGCCATCGGGAGGGTGAGTCCCTAACTGCAGCTGCTGCCCAGAGGTCTCAGGGGCTCCTGGCGCTGGCTGGGCGAGGGGACGAGGGAACGTGTTTAAGTTGTAAAAGAAACCTTATAACATCTGTGTGAAATCACAAAACCGTAGGACTTACGAACGCTTTTTTTCTTGCCTCACCGAGTTTGAAGACAAAATCATATGCATTTAGTTGGGAAGCTGAAGGCAGCAGCATCTGAGTCTGCACTCAGGAGAGTGGGGGTCTGGTGGGGCTTGGCCTGGCCCTGTCACCTGGAGCCACCAGCTGCCCCCCAGTTAGACTCCCACATTCTTACAGGCCCACGCGGGGGAGCGAAGCTTCGATTCTGTGTTCCGTTCTAATATTTAAAGCTCACACCTGTCACTGGGGGCGACGTCTTCCCCAAACACACTTTCAAAAGCTCGTCCTAATTGACATGCTGTCTCGTTTGGTGAAGAAAAGCGTCCATTTCCTCTTGGCCCCCACGGAAGCCCGGGACCCGCCTGCAGGGGCAGGGCCGCACTCCCAGGGAGAGGGAGAGAGGGCTGCGTCCAGGTGACAAACACAACCGGGCCGCAGGACCCCAGGACAGAAAGGCTCACCTTCACTCACTCCGCTGAGGGTTACCGTCTTCGGGACATTTGATTTCAGGTCTTTGCTGAGGTGCCGACTCAGTGCTGGACCAACAGTGCGCCCCTGCCTCTCCCTGCCCAGCTTACAGCGAAGATCCTCATGCGACGCGTGGAAAAGCAGGCGGCCGAGAGGAGGCCCACACATCACTGCAGAGAAAACACGCGGGTCACGTATTGGACGTTCTTCTCAGAAAAGCACACTTCTCTCTTTTTTGCCCTTTACTACTTTTCTTTCTGGCCTGATGGCCTTGAAAACTGCAAACTCTCCCGCAGTTAGCGCCACTTATGGCCACGTGTCCAGCGGCCACCCAGAAGCTCGCCTCGCCTCCTGGCGGCGGTGGGAAGGCCTCTGGTGGGCCCACCCGGCCACCGCCCTCCACCGAACTCGCCAACTTGCAGTGCTGGTGCGGTTCCCTGCAGACCCCTCTGGGGGGAGTGTCCACCACTGTGCCCTGGCCCTGGCGGGTCACTGTCCTGTTTCCCCGACATTACTGAGTCATTAGAACCTCAGGGATGGGCCCCACGCTGTGCCCGGTCCTGCTGCCCAGCGAGTCCCACCATGCCACAGCCATGATCCCAAGACTGCCCTGTGGCCCTGCCGAGGAATCGGTCCCCTAACCTGTGACGTGCTCTAAGGGTGCTGTCACCCACTGCGGTCATCTGTCCACTCCCTTCCCTCCCGCTAGCCTTGAGGACATGAGCCTCAGCATTTGCCAGCCTCTGGCCCATAGCAGGCGCTCAGTAAATCTTTGTGGAGTTGGACTAACTCGAGGGATTCACCAAAGTCCAGCCAGAGACGCACACACAGAGACTTATTCCAGGAAACCAGCTGGCACTTGTGAGGTGGTGAGGCAAGTCCAGAGTCTGGGGGCAAGAAGCCGGGGAGTGGGGGACCCCAGCAGGGCTGGGGGCGGACCGGCCGCAGGCCTCTCCTTACACAGACGTCTTCCCCACCCAGGAGACGTCAGCCGCTCCGACGGCCCCAGCCACGGGGTCAGGCCCCAGGACAATGGGTTCCTTCACCCGGAGGCAGCCGGCGAGGGGCCACGTCTGGACTGGCATTCTCAGCCTGGGTTACGTAAAGAAGGAATTCAGGTTTGCGTTTTGGTCACAAGATGCATTTAGGGTGATATGTCGAGATTACGTAGTTATAAGAAGCAGCTGGATAAACACGTCCCAGCATAAACCACAGAAAGCAGATGACTCAAAATGGGCAATTCACTAATTCAGTGCAGGAAATAATAACTTGGCATCTGATTGACATATTCCAAGTAGTCATTCCTCCACACACACAAAAATGTCAAGCTTAATGACACACAGATCACAAAAGTAAAACCATTCATTAGAGTTTTATTATAAAATACTCTGTGTAAGCCCTTTCATTACCTCGAAAATGATTCTTTTTCTTCTGTGAGGTAGGGTAGGGTGCAGTGTAGATTCTTGGAGAAAGGTCCATTTAAGGAAACTCTTCATTAATAGACGTCTCATTTATCTTTGTGTCTCTGGAGCAGTGTTCGCATTTGAGACACCGTTCTGTGACATTGTCCACAGGGGAGGCTGGCTGAGGCAGGGCTGCATTTTGACACACACCTGGCGGATTCACCGCCGGGAGGAAGGCTGTGAGACAGGCGACGGACAGACTGACACATGGGGGGGACATGTGAATGTGGCATGTGACCCGCATTCCTCGTGGGAAGAACACCTGTGGGTATTGTGTGTAGGAAGCACCGCCTTGTTGTCCAGCAGGCCTGGCGGTTTGCTCCCCGATGTCCAGGTTGCACGAGTGTCTGACGGGTGGGAAGGTGAGTCCGCGTGGGGTCAGGTCCAGTGTTCATCCACAGTCGGCCGAGGTCCTCTGAAGTTCCACAGGGAGCTGTCAGAAGCTGCGTGGCTTCCCTGTTCTCCCCAAAAAGGCTCGCGGGAGGAGAGCTCTGAGCTCGTCCAGGGCAGTGAGGTGGCCGGCCTCCTTGGCCAGGGGCTGGGCCCAGTGTCCTGTGAAGCCCCTCCAGCCGAGGCCCTTTCCTGTGTGTGACTCCTGACAGGGAGTTCCTGGGTGGTTTGCGTTCCAGCTTTTATTTTTCTCTTCCTGGGAAATGCCCTGAACCATCGTCCCTGGTGGAAGGAAGCTCTTGAAGTCCCAGCTGCACCCTGAGTCAGACCTGGGCGCTTCCTGTCACTTTGACAAAGCATTTGCACAAAGCTCCCTGCTCCATTCTGCTAGCGGAGGCGCCTGCTTTTCAGGCCCCAGGTGCACAAAGGCACTGCCGTCGATTAGGAAGACGCGGTGGCTGGGAGGACCGACGGGTGCAGACATCCCGTCCACTGCACCGCACAGCCTTGCGTGCAGCAGCGCTTTGGAATCGGCTTTTTCCAAGACAGCATCTCCAGAACACTAATAATTTATTTTTATTACTTCTGTGAGTTAGCGATAGGTCCTGCTCAGCATCAGGGAGTTCTCCACACTTACTGTGTGGGGCGCTCGCTGGAACATTCTAGAAGCAGCAATCACCTGGTCTCCTGAGCATGATCCCATCACTCTGGGAAAAAGGCCAGGAGAGGCAAAGTGTCCAGAGGCACCGACTTCAGCTGGAACAGGAACTCACACATGTGTGAGTCATCATGTTAATAATATTTAAAAATAAAAAGTGTTTCTTGGGAAGCTCCTCCATTCCAGGTCCTGCTTTCAAACGTTTGCAGCATCTGCTAACTTGTCCGTCACGAGAGTCCTCTGAGGGAGGGTGGTTCCCAGCCCAACATGGGCGGTGTCCTCGTCAGAGAAGGAGGCCATGGGAAGACTGGACACCAGGGAGCAGCCGGGCTGAGAGGGGACCAGGGCCCTGCCGACACCACCGTGTGCACGTGGGGTCCAGGAGCGAGAGAGGAGGCACTGGGAGGCACCCCGGCTGCTGCCCCGCTCCCCGTCCAGTCCCGGCCTCACTACCCGCCCCTTCCACGTGCCCCTCAGCCTCTGCTGCCTGTTTTCATTTGCATGTTTATTTGGGTGCGTGCTCATCCCTTAATCCTCCACAGTCTCAGGGGATGGTGCTCGGGGACCTCGGACACCCACAGAATGGTCCACAGAGGTTGGTGGTGAGGTCTCCCTCCTCATGTTCTTTGTCACAGGCCCTTTGAGGCGTGCTGTCACTTGTGACTCTTAAACTAGTCAGGCAATGCCAGCCTGTGGTGTGGAGTGGGAGCTTGACTTATAAGGAGTGGCAGCTGTCCTGGTCCTATGGACGTCAGTGGGTGGCCTCCCCCTCACCACCTCTTCGTCAGCTGACCCCGTCCCCGCTGAGTGTCGGGGCAGCTGGGATCGTGGCTGCACAGCCCCGTTGGCTGTAATCTTCCTTCCTAACAGCAGCTGCAAATTCCCAGCGTGGTGACACGGCCCAGGCTGTAGGCGTGTTTCAACACCAAGCATGGACGAGCTTTCGCGAACAGTTTCCCCCTTGGCTTCAGCTTGTGTGCTTCCTCTGCTGTCGTTAGCGGCCTGGGAACGTGATCATCCAGACGGGAGTTTAAGGAGCTTACGAGCGCCGTCACAAGGCCCCACTTGTGTCCCCACCTGTGGTTGCTTCCACAGGCTGAGGGGTACCTGAGAGCAGCAGAAACAGATGAACCCTCTGGAGACAGCAGGGGTCTCAAAACAATGGTCTCCAGAACCTACGGGCATTTTCTAAGAAAACAAAGTCTCTCCAAGCAGCTGAAAGGAAGGACTGTGGGCAGAGGACACAGGGCCGCTTCTGTGCTTGTGGTGACTGGGTGGCATCAGCGCTTGGGCGCCTGTGCCCTCCCTGGCCTGTGCATGACCTGCTGCCCCCGCGGCGTCTGGACCGGCCGCCCCACGCACAGTGCTATCACCTCAGGGCACATAGATCCTGGTCACTCTGCAGAAATTCGCGATCGCTCTTTCATTTCATTTTCACACAGTGCCTGCCTGCTCAGAGCTCAGACATGACCTGTAAATTCCTTAATTTCCATGGCACGTTACTGTTTTTGTTGAGGTGGCTGGCAGGATGGGGGCTAAGCCCGTGGGCTCTGGGGTCAGATGCGTGGGTTTCGATGGCAGCACTCACTCTAGTCACGTGACTAAATGTGTCCTCATGGCGCTGTCTGTGTCCACTTTCTCACATGTGAAATGCAAATGACAGTCTCTGTGTCATAGGACTGTAGCTGTGAGTGACGAATTGGACCATGCTCGTGAAACGCTCAGCAGAGGGTTCGATCACAGTAATGCAGGTCTGTTAACTCACTGTATTCTTGAGTGTTAGCGTCTACACAGTGTGAGATAGTTTGTAACTAGTGTGGTATATATGCAAATCAAAGAATTAATGGACTATAATTTACTGAGGAATCATACTTTTAAAATCAATGTTTCTTTATCATTTGAAAGCTCTAACTAAACTGCGTGGATGTTCTTTTTGAATGGGGTATTTACATCGGCCTTTTCCTTTACCCAGAATTATTCATGCTATGCACTCTAAAAACATATTTTCTTAAAAACAATAAAGGTGGGGGTGGCCAGGTGGCTCAGTTAGTTAGAGTGTGAGCTCTGAGCAACATGGTTGTTGGTTTGATTCCCACATGGGCCAGTGAGCTGCACCCTCCACAACTAGATTGAAAACGGTGACTTGAGCTGGGCTGCTGCTGAGCTGCTGATGGGCGGCTGGATGGCTCAGCTGGTGAGAGCGCGTGCTCTTAACAACAAGGTTGCCGGTTTGACTCCCGCGTGGGATGGTGGCTGCGCCCTCCACAACTCAATTGAAAACGGCGACTGGACTAGGTGCTGAGTTGCGCCCTCCAGCTGAGACTGAAGGACAACAACTTGACTTGGAGCTGATGGGTCCTGGGAAAAACACACTGTTCCCCAATAAAGTTAAAAAAAATAATAAAGTATGCCTGTCTCTTACAAACAGCATATATTTGGGGGGGGAAAAAATAAAGGGATCTCTCTTACAGAAAATTTAGAAAATACAAATTTAAGAATGAAATGTTCTAAAAAGTGCCTGCAGTAAAATCAGCCACATTTGGGGACATTTTTTTCCAGATGCTTTTCTTTCTTGGCACATTTCTATCAAGAAATTCAGATTTATTACCTGTAGCATTTAAAACTGATACAGGTAAAGCTTATTACCTGTATCATTTAAAACTTTGTTTATCCTTTTGCTACTTTTTTAGTGGATTAACACCTTCATAAAATATCATTCGTTTTGAATACATACGTCCCATTCTCCATGTGTACCGACACCGTTTCAGTTCAGGTTCGCAGTTCTAATCACCCTCGACACACCACGGCCAGGGCTGCTGCCTTGGCAATCGTCCTTGGCAATCGTCCAATTTAACTTTAGAAAAAAGGACACACTGTAAACCAATGAAAAGAGATTTCTGCTGTGCAGATATGTCAATTATTTATGTTTTCTGATTTGGGGAGGTTTTATTTTACAATTTGATTAAAGAATACCAGCTGAGGCATAAAAAGGGGGTGATATCAACCTGCCAAGCTCTCCAGGCTGCTGGCTGGGGGTCTGTCTGTGTGAGCCCCGTCACGTCCCCAGCTTATTTACCTGTGCCCCAGGACACCACAGCCAGGAGGGAGTGGCACACGGCACTTGTCCCAATTTGTTGTTTATTTCTTACTTTCAGCACAGCAGAAGAAAGCTGGCACAGACTTCACAGTTACATGCCTGGGTTGGTTTGTTTTGTATTGTGTTCAGCTTTACATCCAATGATGTGAGAGACCCATATCTGACGTTTTCACTTTTATTTTATTTATAATGTTTTTATTTAATTGCTATGAAAAGTCAAAGTACTCTGAACCTCCGTCTTAACAAAAGGGGCGTAAGCAAAATTTCTCCCAATTGTAAATAAACACTTTTGACTTGGTTTCTATTGAATTAATTACCCATTAAGTGCTTAAAATTAACTATGCTTAAAAACGAATGCCAGTTTTGGAAAAGGAAAAATCACCTCACAAATGAGTCCAGAGACTGTTGCTTTGTTATACTTTTATTAAGTCTGTTTCATATTCTTCACGGAAAAATAAAATTCTTTGCTGAAGCTTGAAAAACCAGACATGCCTGTGGTGCTTATAAAGTCTGCCTGGTGTTTCCAGTAATCCACTTGGGCTGGGCGTGCGGTCAAGAAAAGCACCGTGTCCTGCCAGAGTGTGCTTGCCGAGTCCACTGTCACAGCTGACCCTGGGGGCAGGGCAGGGGCATTGCCGCAGAGGACAGTGAGACGCTCCCAGAGTGGACAGGGGCTCCGACTCGCCTTGTCAGCGAGGACTGGGTCTTCCCGCATTCTCTGGAGCCAGCGGGCGGGGAGCGGCCTGGGCAGCGCGCTGGCCCCTCTGGGCTCTGGTCCTGCCGGCCCAGACCCAGCCGACGGAAGGCGTGCCGGGCTCTGCTTTTCCACTTAGAGCCGCTCCCCCCAGGCCCTCCGTCCTCCTCTGGCCGTCCGCCTGCCTCGGCCTGGCAGTCTGTCTCCCTCCTGCCAGGGAGGATAATCGGGGCCCCCAGTGCTCCCCTCGACCTGGTCCCTGTCTTCGTGTGCTGTCTGTCGGTAAATCCTCAGAGCACTGCTGAAGGCTGTCTGCCCTCTGGGGAGGCATCTGTGGGGACGTCTTGGAGACTCAAAGTACCAGCCCCAGGAGGGAGATCGGCCTGGCCCGGCGCCAACGTCAGGAACAAACGCCCACCCTGGAAAAGCATGCCTGGGTCCCAGCCGCGGGCCCCGCCTTGGACGCACTGTATATGACAAGCGCTCACCTGCAAAAGGAAGGTGTGCCACAGGCCCCCAAAGCAGGCAGAGCAGAGGCAGCGAGGACGCGGCCGGGGCGCTCCTGCACCCCCCACGCTAGGGTCTGTGCTCCTGCACTTTGGGCACGTGCCCGCTTGCACTCGCGCCTCTGTGACGGGTCCCAGCCAGGTAGCGGGACCAGGACGATGGCTACGGGATGTCCAGTGCAGACAACAGGTGTGTCTACACTGCCCATGTTGTCTAGACAGGTGGGCCCAGTGCTCAGACATCCTTACAAATTCAAGAAGAAAAGCTGATAGAGGTGGGCGAGGGCATCGGACCAGGACACGTTTCTGCGCGCGGAGTGCTGCCCTCGTCTGCATCCATGGCCCTTAGAAGAGATGGGGACAAAGGCTGAACGCGAGTGAGAGACCTCAGTCAGACTCCCGCAGTCCTGGAGCGTGAGGTGAAGAACACACGCAACAAAGCCATTTACTGGAAAGACAGGCGGGAATAGGACCCCCCACCCCCACCCCTGGGCTGCAGGCCTGGAAAATATACCCCCGCCCGCCAGGTCCCCACTTTTCACTGGGCGGTTTTACCAGAGACGTTAAATCAAGGAAAGCCGAGACCTGTTTGAAGTCAGACAAAAATAGCATGTGTGCTATTTGCAGAGGTCTGCAGCTGATGTCACGCTGGCTTGAGCAGGCAGGTGGGTACCCTCAGTTTCCTTTCTTTTTGGACAGCTACTTTCCAGACCCATTTTCCCTCTCTTTCCTAAGGCTATAATTATGTCAAGACATCCTCAGTACATCATATCATTTCGCTTTACTGTGGCAACTGAAGGTTTGGGATGCATGGCTGCAGGTAAAGTATCAAGGTGTCACATTGGAACCTCGCTCTTTCTGAGAGTGAGGCTGGCATTTTTGGAAGCATCAAGAATTAAGGAACAGAACAACGATGCTTAATTTCAAGCAAGCAACAGCTCAGATTCAAGATGTCAAAGAATTGCACATTTTTAATGGACCTGTAAGCTGAAACATTCACATCACAGAGAGAAACCAGCAAAGTAGCAGCTCTAGACAACGCTGTCTTATGTCTCATAGAAAATCTGATAACGGTTTTTACTTAGGTGACGAGACGTCAGTGCACTTTGGACCCCTAGCTGGAACCAACCCAGTGACAGTATCTGTACACGTCCTTGGAATGTCACCTGTTTCTGATGGAACACTGTGTCTTGCATTGTCACCCCATAGGTGTACCACAGTTAGTGTGTGGACATTGCAGACGGAGCGCTACCCTGTGACCTGTCACTGCAGGACTGGGGCATCCTAAGACTGCTAATGAGAAAAGGTTCCTGTGTCAGGAACATGGGGCTGGCCAAATCCCCTGCAACACAACAGCATGACTGGAGAATTCTAGAAGATGGCTGTAACCTGGGAGGATGTTTAGATCCAGGTACAAGATGCTAAAGGTGGAGAGCAGAAAACGTACAGTCATTAGCCTTTATGGGCTACTGGCCCTGATGAGAAAGATGTCCACCGGGAAGCTTGGGTTAGCAGAGAAATATTAAGTCACATAAAAAGCCCCAGTGGCTAAAAATAACCAGGCTCAGGAGGTAGCAGGCGCATATGAGTCAGAGACTAAATGGTCCCAAGCTGAGCAGAGCTATTGTAGGAAACAGAAGGGGAGAAAAGTAAACTAATCACAAGCAAATACATTTCTAGTGATTCTTGGTCTCCATCAAATCGTCACGAAAAGATCCAATTTGTTAATAAGAAACAGCTATTGCAGTTAATGAATCTTGCTAAGGTAAAAACAGGCAGACAAACCGCCAATGGCAATCACTAGGAGATCGAATTTGCAGGCAAGGAGGCTGAGGGGTGTGGCTTGAGGAAGACCAGAGCTCCTCAGAATAACAAGAAAAGGGTGCTGGGGGCTGGAGGAGACACCGAGGAGCGGGCAGGGGGGCCCCCCAGATCTGACATCACTGGCTGTAAACCAGCATGCCCTGCTGGCCTCCGCATCTCCCAAGAGGGGTTAGTAAACACATCTATTTTAATTAGGCTGAACCATATGACTTTGCAAACACTCACCTGTCTTTGACCTGACCTGCAGAAACAAGCGGGCTCTCCATATTGTTCAAGTTAATTGTATTTAGTCATTGTTAGTCATGGTTTTTCTACTGCTTGAAGCCAGAGACTGACTCATTTGCCTCATCTTGGTCTCCTGGGGGTGCAACAGATGGGTGGTTCTGAGAAACACCGATTGGCTCTTGCGTCCAAAATCCTAGATTGGGACTCAGTCCCTGTGAGCACATGGCACAGCAGTCACGGCCACCGAGCTTGTAAAATGATTTCAGAACGTTGTTGAGGAATAAATAAAACAAACAACAAAACGTTCATCGCATGTTGCCCGACGCACGCTCAGATACTGCCATGTCCCCTGTTCTCGGGTCCCCTCCTCCTGGGACAGCAGCCAGGTGCCCTCACACCCCCTTCTCCTCTCTGCCCGCTGGGGGTCGTCTGCTCACCTCCCACCTCTGCTTTCCTCTCCTGGTGTTTGTCCAGTTTGGGTTTATGCGTTTGGACCAGACTCCCGACAGAAGCTGAGAGCTGACTCCTGAGGCCCAGGTGGGCACAGCCCAGTAGGTCAGCTGTCACAGGGCTGGCGACTGTTGCGTAGAGATGTGGGCACAAGAGCTGCCCCTAAGAGCCAGAGCCTTGCCAGACTGGCTGTCTAGCATCGCTGTGGAACGCGAGCCTTTTTAGCACTGAGTCCCCTGGCCTTTCCCCAGCTTCTCTTGCTACCAGCCATCCTTCCATCCTGAAGGGGAACTGGCTTTTCTCAGCCAGCCCAAAGATGGAAGAGGGGGTAGCGACCCACGGAAAGCAGTTAACACTGAGAGACAGGTGTTGTGAGACAAGTTGCGTGTCCTGATTTTGATCGCTCACCGGGCCTGTGCACGGGAGACCTGAAGCTCCTTTTCAGCAGTGAGGCATGGCGTTTCCTATAGCGCTGCCATGTCTCCTGACCTGTTCAAGCTAAGCATCCAGTCTGTGTTATTGAAAGCCAGCGTTGTCGCTTGCTACATATGCGCCTGTAAGAACAAGTTTTCATCTTGCTATTTGAAGACCCAGTTTAAAATATTTTGGAGGGCCGGCCGAGTGGCGCGATGGTTGAGAGCTGGCTTGGGATGCCAGAGGGCCCCGGTTCGGATCCCACATATGAGGGCCAGTGACACTGCCCTCCACAGCTAAGATGCTGAACAACAGCTCAACCTGGAGCTGGGCTGACATGAGTCGCTGGGACGGCGTAGGCTGTAGCCCCTGTGGCAGTGGGTTGCCATGGGCTACCGTGTAGCCAGCAGCCAGCGTGAGCGGCCAGCAGCCACAGTGAGCGGCCGTTCAGAGGCCGGCGAATGATCTGCCTCGCCCGGGAGGAGCGCAGTGATGGTGCCAACTTGGGCCAGTGGGGCAACGTCCTCCACAACTAGACTGAGGAACAAAACGACAGCAACTTGTCTGTTCCCCCTCCCCCAATTCCCCAGCGCTGTTCCCATCCCCCCAATTCCCCAATAAAAGTCTTAAAAAAATATTTTGGATACGGTGACTCCACCTACTCGCTGGCTGCTCTGAATTGCTGATGTGGGTGAAAATCAACGTGCAGGCCTGAGAGCTGGTCGTCAGCACCGACATGAAATGCAGTGTCAGGAGGCGTCCCAGAAAATGAAAATGCACGTGGGGAATGTGGCCGCCATTCCAGCGCCCCCGAGCCGGCCAGCTTTACACACCCACAGACGTCCACGGCGCTTCCAAATCATCACACAAAATTCTGAAAGTACAGTGAGTGAGGAACCAGTAAAACTCAAGTAGAATAGAGCAAACTGAAGATAAACCCTACGGTGAATATAAATACGGTTTCTAAGGGGCCAAGAATAAAGCTAGAGGAACCACGAACACCGAGGAGAGTGGGGTTGAGGGCGTGGGCGGCACAATATCAGGTGCTGAGAAGCTGGAGGGCGTGGAAAGAGGACCTCGCGTGGGACAGGGCTCTCGTCCGCCCTGCAGGACATGGTCAAGTGGCGCTGTCCCAGCACGGTGGGGCGCTGGCCCGCCTACCAAGGGTTAACCAGTTCTCAAAACTTGGATCATGTTTCTTATTTTGTTTTTGTTTCTTATAGAAGCAAAGAAATAACAGTGAGGCTATTGTCCTCACTGCAGTCAGGGAAGCAGTAGGAAGGTTTTCGCATTGGATACTGGTATTTGTGTGAGGAGTTCGAACGTAACGGACGGAAGTGATGCAGTGGGGGGCCAGTGAGGACAAGGGCTGCAGCTGTCTTGACGGACGGCGGCTCCACTGGCTCCCACGGAAGCAGCTTTCACCCAGTGGCTCCAGTTGCATTTCCTGCTGCTGAATCTAGTGTCCTAGCACTAGGACATAACAGAGGCCATAAAAGGTGATAATGTGATTAATGACTGGAGGCCTGGGCTCTTCCAATATCTTTTCTGCACATGTTGACTGAAATACATAAAAAATATGGGAACCTTCCATTGCCATTGAAAAACTGTGTTAGATACTGCTTTGGATCTTACAGACACTTTTCCAGAAATGTGTAAGAGGCAAATATCTTTCCAGAAGATTTCTGGTACTCTTAAAACCTTGCAAACTTTCTCTCCTGCTACTTTGCTACTTGTACTATGTTTCCTGATAGACTGTGGTTATTACGTCTTATTTTTCATTTCAATTTAGAAAAGAAAGAAAGAAAGTGCGGGGTGAAGCTGTAACCTCGGGTTCCTGGGAGCCAAGGGGGCGTCAGGCAGGGGCCACTCGTCTTCACTGCTGGTGACAAGTAGGGCTGGAGCTGGCGACCCCTGGGCGTGCTTCTTTTTCTAGCTAGATTTGTGAAACAGGGGAGTGGGGCCTGGATTCCGCCCAGAAGGTGTTAGTCTCTGGTCGGGAACACGAGGCAGAGCAGGACTTGCATAAACATTAAGGCAGGAGAGCGTTCCAAGTGCAGGAAATTGATGGGACAGGATGAAGAGCCACACGGGGGTCACGGATGCGAGCGCCTTCTGCCTCTCGTCTGCCTTCACCCCCAGGTGAAGCTGGGGTGACTTCTGTGGAGGGCGGTGCTTATGCCTCTGTACCCTCCAGATGGGCAGGTGTGCTCCAGGGCTCAAGAAGAGGACGGTTCTGGGAGGGGGGCTTGCAGGGGTGCCTGCTCACTGTGCCCCACCTTCACAAGACAGGCCCTGGAGATAAAAACACCCCTTTATTTGAAGTGGGGCTAGGCAGGGGCTCCCAGGGGCCTTGGGTCCCGATGTTTAGTCCCAATGTTTAGCTGTCATACATGTACAGGGTAGTATTCTTTTCTACTCCAGTAAGGTCTGAATATTCTCTATGAAAAGCACTAAGGGTCATTCTTACGTTCCCTGTAATGACTAAACCCCAGCGTCAGCAATCATCAGTATAATAAGCGGTGAAACGGATTCGGAAGGGTCCAGACTGGCCAAGCGCCAGGACACACAGCTGTCCAGGCTGTCGGCCCGGGGTGCCTGGGGTCACAACTCAGCCCTGAAGCTTGCAGCCCCAGCCTCAGCCTTTCCGTCCACCTTCACCGTGTCGTCAGGTGGAAGAAGAGAGAACGGAGGAGCCAGGGTCTGAGAGGGCCGCCCATCCAGAGGACGTCTTAGAGTTTCTGAAGGAAAAGGGTGGGGGAGACCTTCCGTTTTATCTGTGCAAGAAGAACGAATGTTCTGGATTCCCAGGAAAGGTAAGACAATAGGGCACGCGGATGGGCAGCCTGTTTTGTTGTTCTGTTTACGTTTGCGGGTCAAGAGGAGAAGACGGTGGAGGACGAGCACCGTAGGGGAAGTCCACAGCCAGCGCCAGTCTCCTCCACGTATTGTTGAGCTCACATCCAGCTACATTACCCACAAAGCTGTCAAGACCGTGGAATAAATATACAAATGACAATTTGATAAAAGACGAGTTACTCAAATACCTCAAATTTAGAGCCACTTGACAAAATATAGAATTTAGTAGGTATCTCCTTCCATGGCGGGATTACCTATTTTCACAGATAAACCAGAATTCCATCGAAACAGATCTTCCCTTCTTCTGCTCCATGGGGGAAAATTCCGATACTTGGCTGTTTCCCCACTTACTCTGTTGACCCTCAAGTCAAAGTTGAAAGAGCAGCCCTTCTTTGGAGGCTGATTTGCTTTTATTTCAGCTGTGCCCTCTGGAATCACCCCTGGGAACTGAGGGAGCGGCCGCCAGAGCTGCATTGCCCAAACCCAGCGCTCTCACATGCCTCCTTGTCACACAGCAACAGGAACAGCTGGTGCTGACCCCACACCCACAAGACGGAGGAAACCCACAAACAGGACTCCACGTGAAGACCACGGCAGCTCTGACTCTAAGTGCCGGTGTCCCTGTCGCTACAGCCACAAGCACGGCCGGACCGCATTCCTGCCAACTACATCCTCATATTCAGGGACACAGCTCTCTGTCCGTCTCCATCTTGTGTAACAGTTCTTTCAAATATATGCAGCCTCCTCAAGCCTCCACAGACGTCCGTGCCTCAGACACCACAGAGGACGCAGGAGTAAGAGGCATTTCTCTTAAGTTGTACCTTCAAGTCCACACACCTCGCTGCCTCCTTAGATGTCCTCCTTTTAAGCTAATCTCAGCTGGTGCCCTCTGGGTCTGGCCTCCTCGGCCTCCGCGGACCTTGATTCCTGCCCTCATCCCCCCTCTCTTCCCACCTCCCCGACCCACCTCCTGTGTAGTTATGGGTCTCCTCCCTGCCACAGCGCCAGCATCACCAGCCATTGACGTCCCTCCCTTTCCATTGCTTTGTTTGCCTAGTTACTGGGTTTGTTTTTTGACTGTGGTGGAATACATGAACCTGAAGTCCACCATCTCAGCCATTTTTAAGCATGTGGTTCAGTGGCATTGGGTACACGCACAGGGTTGTGCAGCCATCCCCACCGTCACCACCAGCTCTGAGACTCTTCCATCTGGTAAACCTAACACTCTACACCCGCTAAGCAGGACCTCCCCGCCCCAGCCCCTGGCACCACTGTCTGCGTCTGTCTCTATGGTCCCTCATACAAGTGGAATCACACAGCATTTGTCGTTTTGTGACTGTTTCACTCAGCATTTTGTCATGAAAGTTTATTTGTTCCTTTTTAAGGCTGAATAATATTACATAATAATAATAATAAATATATCACACTGGTGTTTGTCCATTCACCTGCTGATGGGCACGAGTCGCTTCCATGTTTGGCTCTTGTGAAAATGCTGCTGTGAATGTGGGTGTGCAATGATCTCCCCAAGGCCCCACTTTTAGATCTCTGGGGTATTTGCTCAGAAGTGGGGTTGCTATGTCACATGGTAATTCTTTTTAATTTTTTGAGAAACCACCATTGTGTTTTCCACAGAAGTTACACCATTTTAAAGTCCCACCAACAGTGAATAAAGGTCACTTCCAATCTTTTAGCTGCTGTGATCTTACTTTATACGAGATATTTAATTCAAATTATTCTGATGGGGTCATCATTTATGTCCCTACCACTAACTCCAATAGTTTCTGTTCAGTTCCTATTTATCATAATTTCCCATGAATTTTCATCCATTAACAAATATTTACTGAGTGCTTACGTGCCAGCCACTGGTCCACTAGCCGGCAATACAGCAATAAGTGAGACAGACAAAAAACATGACCTCATGAAGCCTTGTTAATTAAAATTTAAAAAAAAGTAAAACAGAGGGCATATTTGGTAATGGTAAGTGGTAAGAGTAAAAGTGAAGCAGAGACGGTATATAGGAACTGCTGATGCAAAGATATTGAAAATTTAAATAACCCATCATGGAGAAATCTCTGCGATGATGACATTGGTGTAAAGACAAAAAAGAAATGAATGCTGCATTGTACACTTAAGTTGGATGAGTTAGTTGTATGCAGCGGATGCCTCAATAAAGCTGTTTTAAAAAGTAAGTGGTAGAGAGATCTACAATTCAGTTATCAGCAGGAGAATAAAAAGAATCTGGTTTGAGAACAGGAGCCAGTTGCATTAATTAGACAAATTAGTTAGGAAGTTATGGCAAAAAAATTAAGGGGAAGGTGCCTAGTGGGGCAGTGGAAGTGTGTGACCAAGACCCAGAAAGAGCCCGAGGCATGAGCTGAATACAGACGGGCGCTGTGTGGAGCCAGCAGCGTGCACCCAACACCTCTGTCCACGCGCAGCCGCAATTCCTGCTGTGCTCCCACATCAAAATGCAGTTAAGCGTCTTCAAAAGACCTATTGGCCCTTCAAATCGCCAGCTTGTGCTTCTTCTATTGATATTTTACACACTGAAAGACTATTACGTATAAGACTAAATTGCATGCTTGAAATTCATTGTTAAATTTAAAGGGAGTTTAATTTTTGGTGAGATGTATCTTCACAGTTAACTTGAGTGCCATTTAGTAAGTAGTGATGGTCAAGTGTTATTTTGATGCTAACAAGAATATTATAAAATATAGAGTCCCAGTATGTATAACTTGTGTTGCTTATTGAGTTTTCCATCTTTTTCATTTAGCTAAATACAAAGTGCCAATTGTAGAACCAAGCTTAAGGCATTGATTTCAAGTTTCATTTCATTTCAACAAAATGGGGAGATTTAGTTCAAATGAAAAGATTCCAAGGATTTCTGGTCATTAAACATTTCTTACAAAGAACTTTTACAAAGAGTTAGCAGTAACTTAGTCAAACACACATGGTTTAACGTTTCTTTGCAAGCCCAGTGATTGAAGGGAAAAACAATTTTGTGCAAAATAGGTTTGCCAGAACCTTTCAAAAAATAGTTGAAGGCGCATTTTGCTGAAAAAGGAAGGTGCTGTTTCAGCAATCCCCATCAACAGATATTGGTGACAACTGGGCCCCCAAAGCCAACATGCTCCCACACCAGAAACAGATGTGGCTCTCACACAGGGACGGACGTTAGGACACTCCAGCACGCGGTCGCCGCCGGGCCTGGCTGCCATGGGACGGAAGCCTGCGGCTGACGGCGCGCCAGCCCTTGGCACGTGGGCTTGA
>NW_017731649.1:1182468-1227861 GCF_001890085.2 Hipposideros armiger | reverse complement strand
TTTTTTTTTTACTTAAATAAAATTCTGCTTTGTTGCACACCCTTATTCTATACACTTTTGAAAGCTTAGGATTTATTAGTAAGATGGGGATAGCGTTGCTTTCCTTCCAGCTTGTTGTGACAGCCTGGAATGGGCCGTCACACTCTCCGGGGATCCTCATGTCGAGTGGCAGGGCCACGAGGGGCTTTGCTCAGCGGACCCTCTTGTCACACGTTGTCACACAGCCGTATTTCAGCACCTTTCATGGCAACACCACGCTTCTGGGTCTAATTTCTGTGGCAATCATATTTTTCCAGGTGTAACAGAATCCAGCTTGAACCATAATAATGAAAAGTAGAATTTATTGGAAAAGTAGGTGACAAAATCAACAAAAATCTAAAGGACTCAGTCCACCTCCTAGTATCACTGTCAGCAGCCTTTCTCCCAGGACCTGTCTCCACTTCCTCTCTCCTTCTCTCTGTCTGTGTCCCCGTCTCTCTCTCTGTCTCTCTGTCTCTCTCTGTTTCTCTCTCTCTCTCTCTCTCTCTCTCTCTCTCTCTGTATTATCTTGCCTTTGCCCTTTCCTCTGTGTCAGCTCCGCACAGCTGGGCACACAGCTGCTGAGGGCCCCACACTCACCCCCTCAGAGGTGGGGGGATGTGTAGCTGTGCTCTCCCCGGACTCAGACAGGAAAGTCCTGGTGAGTGCTGTCCAGCCTGGCTGGGTCACACATGTCACTGTTCTGGGGAATAGAGCGGGCCATTCACACAGCCAGGAGGGCCCACCTGCGGCCAGAGTGTACGCGGACCCTGAGGGCGGCTCCCCCCCTTTAAGGGCCACCTGGTTGGATGGGAGCAAAGGAAGAAGGGGTACAGTTTCAGGCACTAGAGCCTGTGTTTCTATAGAAGCAGTAACTGCACGAAGCTCCTCTTAGCGCTGTGGTCTGAGTGTGATTTCAGACGGCGCCCCGTCTTCCAGCAGCTTTGTGCACACGAGTGTGTTACGACGTGGAAACTCTGGGTTGTTGAAAACATTGGGCATCTTAAGACATTTTGGTGAACAAATCCTTGCCCGAATGATGGTGCTGTTGGTGAGCAGAGAGAGGCTGTAAATCTTCCGCAGATCACTCAAGTATTTTGGGCAGAGAGGTGCATTTGGAACAGCCTTGAGCTCCGTGTAGCCTGGATTGTCCTGTCCGAGGCCTGAGGGGAGCTCTCACCGGCGAGAGAAGAGATTTTCTCCTCCAGCCTCCACTGCTCTCACGCACCGTGTGCTTCTGAGTCCTCACTCCGCACCCACTGGGCGCTGAGCAATCCTGCAGGATTCGGGAAACAGCCGTGATGTCACACAGGTAAGTGCTTGAGAAGCGATCTTCACGGGGTGCCTTCCACAGCCTGGAAATCGCGGCTCCGTTGCTTCGCTCTGCAGACACCAGTGAGGCCTCCTCCATCATCTTCTATGCTGTGTACAAAGCATTTTTATAAAAAAGTATTAAATTGCTTAAATTTGACTTTCTGCCACCAAAATATATTTAAAATTTTTATTGCTTTTCAGTGGAAAGTGGTTTTGTTCAATGCCACAGAGTTGTGCATTATTTTAGATGCTCCCCATTGATGAATCTCTGTTCTGTTTCTGCTTTCTAAACACCATGAAACGTACTGTATGCCCACCTTCTCTTGAGCTAGAAAGCAAGCTCTACGAGGCAGGAGTTTTGTCTTCTCTGTCCCTCTGGCTCAGCACCAAGAGAAGCGTCTGGCATCCCGCAGGCTCTCAAAATACACAAATGAGATAGGGTGTTGGTCTCTGAAGAGATTCTGTGTCACCGGGACAGCAGAGGCCTCAGCCATAGCAGGTGATGCAGACGCTGTCCGCAGAGGGTCCCCACCGACGTCAGAACAGGACAGGTGGAGACCACCCTCGCTCCTTTCTACATAAGCCAGGTGGGTGGGAGGCAGGCCCGCAGTGCGTCGTGTTAAACAGCATGTGTTCCTCACAACCGCACTGTCTCTGGCGGGGGAGGGGGAGGACTGGTGAACCAGACTTAGTGCTTTAGCAGGAATCTGTCCTTCATTACAACTTAGACGGAAATAATAGGAAACTCACCAAACAGGATATTTAAAAACTCAACCTGTATGGAACAGGAAAATGCAGAGGTTACAGTTGAAATGCCTTCTGCTTTGAGGAATTCTGGGTACCTTCCCTTAGCAAGCGCAGGAATTTAGGTCGGAATGCTGAAGGCAGTCGGGAACGCCTCCCCTTGGACACACTGAGACTCAGGTCTGGGCGCCGGGGCTGCCGGGGCTGCCAAGGTTGGAATAACCTGGAGGAAGCTTCACCGAACACGGCAGCGCCTGCTGGGACGCAGAGAGGCTGGGGGCAGGCCTGCTTGAAGACTACAGCAGAGGCTGGCAGGTGAGCAAAAAGGGAACCCACAGTCAGTAATAAGACTGAAGTGGAAAATGGAGCATGGGGCCTCCCCTGTGGGCATGCTTGTGCACCTAGTGAGGTCACACACAGAGCAGCTCTGTCATCTTAGCTGTCCTGTTCCACAGACGTGTCTTATCTAAAAAGTTTAATAGTTTTGGATCCATCTTTCCCATGGAGAGAGTCAGTAAATTCCTACTGCATTGGATGTCACTCAACGAGGGCAGAAGAGGACGGGGAAGGTGTGACAAGACGGCGACGCCGCAGAGCTCAGCTGTCCACCGCGAGCAAAGTTACCACCACTTCTGTTTGGCAGAAAACACAGGTTACTTACCGAATGTATGAGTAATTCACCAAGGCCCAGGTGGAGTAACCGGGTTTTTAGCAGTGGTTTTCCAACATGAGTGTGCTCAAAGGACATGAAACAACATTCAAAATGCATGTTTGTGAGCACCATTCTAAATAAACACACCCACCCACACATGTTCACGCACACACATTAATGCACATTCACACACATATGCACATATACACACTCACATGCACACACATGTGTGCATTACATACACTTACACATAATGTGTGTACACATTAATGTATATGCATATATACACATGTGTGCACACACATTAATGCACACGTTCATACTCATAAGCATTCACACACGTGCATACATACACACATGCATGCACACATATTAATGGACACATCCACACATATGCACATACAGGCACACATAACTTTACACACATGTGCATGCATATATACACTTACACATGTATGTATACACATACATATTAATTTATTATTATATTAAATATATTTAGGCTCAAAATGTAAAACCTTATGTTTCTCTGAACAATCCTGAGCAACACAAGAAATGCTGCTGGGGGAGGTGGCTCCGATCAGGCCATTTGATCTTGGTGTCTGCAAACACAGCAGAGCATAGTAAGGTTACTGAGTGCGGGAGCATGTTGGTGGCCACCTGCTGAAGATGCTGAAGACTGGGTCCCACCACCCCCAACGCGGTGTCCTCACCATAGCCCAGCGAGTGTGGAGAAGGGAGCTGATGAGGACGTGTCACACACAGAGAGAATGCCTTTCGTGTATAATCTCATGCGACACACACAGCGACGCTGACACTGGCAGCAGCACCTTTGCTGTACAGCCAGGGGAACCGAGGTTTGGGTGGTTCATGACATGCTCACAACCACCAGCTGGTCCCTCCCCGCTCCCCTGCCCTACACTGGTGAGCGAGGTCTGAGCTCAGGGGCAGGTCCTGAGAGGGTGCTGCCATCTGGGGACTGGTGGGCTTCTGGGGGTGGTACCATGGTCCCAGCGGTGGCTGGACAAGTGTTTACTTACATTAAGTTTATTTAGTTTATTTAAGCTATAAGCATCAAATTTGTGTATACTTTACTGCATGCATGTGTATCTCGATTAAAAAACACCAACAGATTTGACCTTGCAATCAGACGTGGGGGTTAGAACACACCAGTTCGTTCATTACCACGAGCTTCCTGACTTCAGCCCAATTCCAGGGCAGAAGTGGCAGTGGATGGGCTGTAGGGATGCACGCAGCCCCGAAAGACTAGATGTCGTCATATTTGAGAAATGCTTGGGACACATGAGCATTTTATATCTTTATAAAAAACTACATTAGAATGACAACTTTGCCAGTTGATGTAGAAGGCCGTTGCTGGCAATTAATTAATAATGATAAATTTAAAAAATAGGTGCACAGTACCTAACTATAAAAGAAAATTATAAGAAAAAAGAATTGATGGGGAAATAAAATAGCTAGCTTCTTTTGAAAGTACATAAAGTTACAGTAGAAAACTGTTGTCCGACATGCTTTTGAACCTAAAGCTACACCTATATAATTGTAGTGATTACGTGATCGGGATTCACCTCAAGTTCACTGCGTGGGGGCACCTTCTTTCGGGGGAAGACTCCATGTTTGCTCCAAGCAGGATCTGGGCAGAGGAACATAAAAATGCAAACTCTTATTGAACTTGCTAACGGAAGAAGCGTTTTGATGGGATGGTGATGACGGCAGGGCTGGCCCCTTGTCGCCATAGCTGAAGGTGAACTTGCTTCCTTCAGACGCCTCAGTGGCACCTTGTCTGTACAGACAGACTTTGAACCCGATTAAAATACACGTTTATCACGAGTTCCATCTGGGATGAACCCTACAGCCAGACGGGAAGGATTTCCTGTGCGCAGATGTGAAGCAGTGAAGCCAACCGAAACCACTCTGCAAGTCCACCTCTCATCCACGTTATTAATGAAAGAATGCGGTGTCCTGTTTCTGGGAAGAACATGAAATAAGTTTCAGGAATTCTAAGTGTCTTTGTCACACGCTCTTCTGTTCTTTCCTCTGTAGAAGCGTTTCAAAGTTTGTAACCAATTACTGCACTCTGTGACCTTTTATTAATGCTGTTTCCTCTGCCGCACTTGAGTCCCAGGGACCGTGTATCATGTTTACAGATGTATCTCCAGTGCCCCGGACAGTACGGGGGTGTGGCCGGAAGTCATCACCACGGTGCCCCGGACGGTGCAGGGGGTATGGCTGGAAATCATCAGTTAAATTAAAAAATAACAGCCTGCTGAGGATTTGGAGAGCAGGCCCTGTGTGGTACTCCGAGATGCAGAGGCCCCATCTCAGAGCGCGTGGCCAGTTAGGGAGGCGAAGGTGCAGAACAGCAGCCGGTAGCACGGAGGAGACTGGGAGGGCCTCAGGAAGCGGTAGGTTTGGATGGATTAGTGGGGAAGCCAGCACAGCCCAGGCAAAGGGAGAGACGACACAAAAGCAAAGGTGACGTTCTGAGAGACAGGGAAGACCTCCTGTTTAGAATTGGGTTGGAATAGTTAAATCCGCGTGTGGACAGTTACGGACACATCATGGAAAAGCTGGCTAGGGCCAAGCAGGTGAGAATAAACTGACTGGCTGGGGCTAAGAAACCACTGAATGTTTAAGACCAGAGAGTGTTATGTGGACGGGTTTCAGGGAGAAGGACTCAAATCTGGGAAGTCAGTGGCAGGTCTTATGGTGTAAATGAGGCCAGGTTATCACTTTGCATGGCAGCGATCTGAACTGAGAGAAAGGATGCGAGAGGTATTTTTTTTAAAGAAATTTTATTGGGGAACAGTGTGTTTTTCCAGGACCCATCAGCTCTAAGTCAAGTAGTTGTCTTCAATCTAGTTTTGAAGGGTGCAGCTCCTTGGCTCATGTGGGGATCAAACTAGCAACCCTGGTGCCATGAGCCTATGCTGTAACCACCTGAGCTAAGCGGCCGCCCCGTGAGAGGTATTTTGATGGGAATTGGATATGTGTTTACCATCTGGCTCTGGGAAATAAAAGAGTGGGGAAAACTAAGCTAAACTGTGGACCACTTGTGATTTTCAAAATGTTTGCATTCACTGTAGATGTCGGGCAGGCATAACAGAATTGGGGATAACAGGGAAATACTAGGCTTTGTTTTAGAGTTATGAAGTTGGTGTGAGAATAAAGTGTCCCAGAGAGCTGTATGACTATTAGCAAATCTCTCTGTTTTTATTACTATTTTATTGATGATTACTATTATCATTTAGATGCATTGCCTGTCGGAGCAGATTAATTCTAGCTCTAAAGTTTTATGTCCTATGACAGCAACCATGCAGCTTGGGAACAGTGTGCGGGGGTGCTAAAGGCAGGAGGATAGACGCGCTCTTGGGGGGAAGGGAAAGAGCCGAGGCTGAAATGGGGTCACGGCGTGGCTCCCCAGATGAGGAGTGGGGGGGACAGCGTGGCTTCCCCAGATGAGGAGTGGGGAGCTGGGGGGCGGGCAGCCGCAGTAAACTAGACAGATTGGAGACAGAAGGCAGGTCAGATATGAGCGGAGTTATGGAAAGAGAGCGGGCGTTTCGGGCACCTCCATGCAACGACTGGAAATTTGACGAGGGGACCTTCCCAGAGTTGTGCCCCCAGTACCGTCTATGTGGGAACACCGGGACCTGAGACTTCAGCCCCACAAGCACGACATCAGGTACTTTTGTTTCAGATTATTAAACATTTGACTCTGAAGACAATTTCATGGGCCTGTGAACACAGGGTGACTTCAGTCACCTAAATGAAAAGTCGTCATTTACATCAGCCTCACAGAGAGTGTGCACTGATTTCACATCTGAGTTCCACAACTGCCCATCAAAAACCTTACTTTGCCTTGGTCTATATTTTTCTTACTTATTATGTCAATTGCATCTGGAGAGGTACCTAGGATGTCTTAGAAATATGGGAAATGAATCTTAAAACTGGAGACAGAGCATCCACGTGCATATTGGGACAGGCTCAGGGATGCACTCTCCATGTAGGAAGGGGGTGGTGACAGCATAGCGCTGACAGGTGACCCGTAAGGTAACGTGACAGGAGTCTGAGGCGTTGTCTGCAGAGCGCAGCCGGGTTTGAGGAGACGAGATAGGCTGTTCAGCGGCTGCCGTCACACACGGAAACAGGAGGTCATCGAGAGGTTTTCACATCGTTGCACAGAATGCAAAATGCGCGGGAGGAGAAGAGCAGAGAGGGAGGGAGAGAGGGTGAGAAGGACTGAGGGCGTGGCTGTCATGGGGGCGCCGAGGGCTGTACCGACATGGACCGAGTGAGGAGGAAGTGATGTGCTTCACTGACTCACAGCTGGCCAGAGGCCCGGCGGAAGCGACACGACAGGGCAGCTGCTCACACACCGGACTGCTCACATTCCCGAGTGTGGGACATTGACGACTGTCACAGAGACGAGCGGAGCGCCGTCCGGCTCACACAGTAACTTTCCAGAAGGCTGCCCAGAGCCAATCTCAAAGCAGCCCGTGCGCCTTCCTCAGGGGCCCTGCAGTTATCCCTGCACTGTCTCCGCTGCTCAGTCTCCTGCCCTGGGCTACAGACAAGGCAAATTCTTTTAAAACACTTTCCATCGTTCTTGTCGACGTCCCTTGTGTAAAAGCCCTGGGGAGCCCAGGACGACGGACATGTCTGTCTACTCCCCTCACCTGCGGCTGGTGGCTTGGACCGCGCGCCCCAGGACCGGCTCCTTTTCTGGCGACATGTGACTCAACAAACCCTTTTTTCAGAGAATCTTCTGGCCTTGTAGGTCTTTGTTTAAGTAACACGAACTAATGGGAAGATCCGTTTCCACAACTGAGTTGGTGAAAAGGGAAGACAGAACGAAACCTGCTAACGAGGAGGGACCACGGCTACTGACGTCTTGCTAGAGGGAGGTTTGATTTGGCTGGAAACGTAGTGGCAGTGGCCTTGCCCCCCCATGACTCACTTCCCCAAACTTGCCAATAACTATAACGCTTAGCTTTGCGGGCGGCCAAGGAGCGTCCAAGCCTGGTAAGTGTGTCCTGGTGCTGGGGATATGACACTGCTTTGTACTGCGGACTTCCTAAGAAGACCCATGAAGACAACCATGCTAGTTTTGAAGCCAGATTTTTCTTGGAGCCCAAGATGTGTATCCACAGCTTGTGACTAAGGGATCGCATTTGTCCAAAAGGAAACACTTTATTTGACTCTGTGAAAGACTTCAGAATTGGAAATAGGTCTGTGCCATTGGATTCGTCATTCCTGAGTGAAGGGAACCGGGTGGCACAATGTGTGTCACTGACTCCTTTGACTTGCCAAGCTGCTGATGTTCAAGTGCGTCTCAGAACGAAATTGTGACTGAGCACCTCTAATGCGATATTGTGAGAACGCTGGCCCCTCCCTGAGTCTGCTTATCACTCTTAACCTTGGAACCTAGAGAAGCTTGGCGACCCATCTCAGGGCCACCCTCACATGAAATGGCTTAACTGACAAGGTCCCTGCAGCCACTGGCAACACACATTTACGCTGCCACTGCAGGGGTCCAGGCAGCCGGGACATCCAGTCCAAACACCAAGCACCCAGGCTGAGATCTTCCGCTATTTGCTGAGATACGTCAGAGGACTTAATAATACAAATAATATTGACAGTAGATGTAAATTACAGCCATGTAATATCAACTTGTCATATTAATGCAAAATTTACCAATTTGTTTAATTTTCAATCCACCCCATGAAACTGGTGTTCTTTTCTATATTTTAGAGATAAGAATATTCAAACTCATAGTGTATGTGATTTCAACAGCGCCCTGTAACAGCGGGACCAGGCCTGCGTGCTCTGGCCATTCGGTGCTGTGTTCATGTGACACAGCTGCTCTCTCCACTGCCTGCCAGAATCGTATAACTCAAATCATTACAAAAACGTAATAATTAAAAGTGAAATTTATAACACTGGCACAAAATCAGACAGGCCAATGGAACAGAACAGAGCACAGGAGTGCGGCTGGCTCCTGAGCAAATAAACCTTCTGTAGGAAAGTTGTCATTATAATCATCCCCAAATAGCTCTCGCATGTCTTTAGGAAGTGTGCTGGTTACTAGGAACTGGCACAAATGCAATGGACCCCTGAAATGTGCACACGCACACGTGCACACACGCGCGCACACGCACAGAAATTAAGCTGCAGGTTTGAGGATCTGGTGACACAATAAAAGGAAAACAGTGAAGCTCTCGCTGTAAGCTTCCCACATGTGCCATTACTAATCCTAGAAACATGATGCGTCCGGAGTGCTGGTTAGGGACCTGACTCTGCCGGTTAGGGAGCCACGCAGATTGGGCTCGACTCCTGGCACTTCGTGATCTCTCTGCCACTTACAGCTGTTGTGGCTTCAGAAAGTCAGCCTCCCTGTGTTTAATTCCTGAAATATAAGAATAACCACACCACCTCCTAGGGGCTGCGCAGGACTAAAGGAGCAAGTCCTTAGAACGGCGCTTGGCACACGGCAGGGCCTCCCTGTATGTTAGCAGTCGTTATATTCTGGCGGTGAAGCGTGAATGTTTGCAAAAGAAAATGTAGGTTAGAGAGTACAAGGAAGTAAGGATGCAGGCCTGGTGTTGACGAGAACTCCATCCTAACCTCAAATCTGCCCCCCTTAAGCACCTCAGTAACTCTTCCTGCATCTAATTTTTTGTGAAAGAAAGAATATTAATCACCTCACATTGCTTTATAATTTCTAACAAAAATGCATGCAAAACAAAGGCTAAATGGTCAATGTATGCTAGTTATTTTCTTTCTCTTTTACTTCTTACATAGTGTATTACATTTACAACAAGTAATGAATGAATACTGACACAATTTTCATCAACTAAAGTGCCTACTTGATTAAAACTTCACTAGCGTTTACGCAGCACCTCTTTCTGCGCCCAGATCTCATCCAGGACCCCTCGCATCCAGGATAGCAGAGTTACCTACTATCCAAGTGGTTGTTGCTATTGACGTTAATCTTGGTCACCTGGCTGAGGTGGTGTTGCCAGGTTTCTCCACTGTAACGCTACCGACGTTTCCGCCTTGGCATAATGTACTCACTAGAAGGAAGCCACCACCTGTGGTCCGCACTTAAAAAGGGAGGAATTACTCCCACCTCGTTTAGGGTTCTTCTGCAGGGAGACCTGGCTCTGCTCTCACCTGTATTTATTTATTCAATCATTTATTTATATCAGTATGAAGTCCTGAATATATGTTATGCCCCATTTTAGTTATAGCCCATTACTGGTGTTTTTTTTTTGCTCAAATTATTTCAGCCCTGAAAGGGGGGCAGGGTCTTTCAGTTGCCCTCTGTACCTGCTCAGTGTATCCCTATCAGTGGGGGATGAAAGATACTGACTGGTCTGGAATTTTCCTCTCTTGTAATGTCCTAATCTGGCTTTGGTTTTAGTGCAGTGCTGACGATGTAGATGGAGTTAGAAGTGATCCTTCCGCTTCTGTTTTCTGGGAGAGAGTGCATAGAATTGACATCCTTTCTTACTTAAAGAATTGGTAGAATTCATGTGTAAAACCATCTGGTGCTTTCTTTGTTTGGAAAATTATTAATTATTGATTCCATTTATTTAATGGCTTTGGGCATATACAGATCATTTTCCTTGGGTGAGTTTTGGTAGTTTGTGTCTTTTAAGGGATTGGCCCATTTCATCGAAGTTATAGATTCAAGATGCATAGAATTACTCCAGTATTTCTCTAATCTTTCACCAACCATGAGATTGGTGTGATGATTACACTTACATTTCTAATCTTGGCAATTTGCATTGTCACTCTTTTTATCTTGGTTAGCCTGGTTAGAGTTATATCAATCTTACTGATCTTTTCAAAGAACCAGTTTTTGGTTTCATTGGTTTTCTCTATTGTTATGTTTTCAATTTTATTGATTTCTGCTTTAATTTTTAAAATTGTGTTTCCTCAGATTGTTTTATGTTTAAGTTGCTCATCTTTGTCTAGTTTCTTAAGGCAAAAGCTTAGATTATTTATGTTGTATATGTTTCTAATATATACAGAAACATATGTTGTATATGTTTCTAATATATACAGTAATATATATTCTAATATATACTATAAATGCTCCTCCAAACACTGCATTTACTGAATTCCACAAAATTTTATAAGTTGTGTTTTTATTTTCATTGTTCAAAATTTGTCTTAATTTCTCTTGAGACTTCTTTCTCAGCATATGTGTTATGGTAGTATGCTGTTTAATCTTCAAATATTTTAGGATTGTCTGTTAATTATTTCTAGTTTAATTCCATGTGGTCCAAAAACATGCTTTGTATGATTTCTATTCTTTTGAGTTTGTTAAAGTGTGTCTTATGTCCCAGGATGTGGGGCCTGTCCTGGTGACTTTTCCATAGGAGTGTGAAAAGAATGTGCGTTCTGCTGATGTGGGATGGAGTATTTTGTAAAAGTCAATTAGATCAAATTGAGTAATGGTGCCTGTTTAGGTCAGCTATATTTCTACTAATATTCTTTCTGCTTGATCTATGAATTACTGAAAAAGGAGCATTTCAGTCTCCAAGCCAACAGAGAATTGGGCCATTACTCCTTGCAGTTTGGTCAGTTTTGGCCTCATATATGTGGGTTCCCTTTTATTAGGTGAACACAGGTGACGGGTTGTTATGTCTTCTTGAACTGTTGTGCAAGGCCCCCCTCTATCCTTGGCGAGTGTCCTCGGTCCACCCGAACGTGCTGGAGCCCCCACAGCTTCCTTCTGATGCGTGTTCGTCGGTGTAGCTGTCCTTCTCACCCTGCTTTCAGTCTATGTCAGTCTTCATATTTGAAGTTGGTTTCTTGTAGACAGCATAGAGTTGGGTCTTGGTTTTGTTCATCCACATTAACAACCTGTCTTTTAATTGGTGACTTAGACTTTTAATATTTAAAATGAGTATTACTAGAGTTAAATCAATATCTCCCATGTTTTCTGTTCATTGTACTTGTTTTTTTGTTTCTTTCTTTACCTCATTTTATGCCTTCTCTGGCTCTCACTGAACATGTGGCATGATTCCATTTCTCTTCTCTCAGCATATCCACAAATACTTCTTTCCTAAATGCTTTCAGTGGTTGTCCTAGAGTTTGCAATATGACTTTTAACTAATCTATATACACCTTTGTATAGCACTATAGTATTTTACATGTAGTGTAAACGCCTTATAAGGAAGTATTTCCAAAGCCCTCTCATCCCCTAGGACATTAGCTGTCATTCATTTCACTTATGCAATATCATGCAATACATTGTTGCTATTATTATTTGAGCCGTTAATCAATTAAAAATAAGAAAAACAAAATATTGTATTTTGCCTTCATTTATTCCTTCTCTAATCTCTTCCTTTCTTTACATAGATCCAAGTTTTTGTCCTACATCACTGTGTTTCTTCCTGAAGTGTGTTTCCTAACATTTCTTGCAAGGCAGGTCTACTAGCAATAAGTTACCTCAATTTTTGTTTGTCTGAAATTCTTTCTTTACCCTTCAGTTTTGAAAGCTAATTTCACTGGATACAGAATGTTAGATAGTTTTTTTTTTCTTTTCTCCTTTTAACTCTTTAAATATTTCACTGTATTCTCTACTTGATTTAACAGTATCTGACAAGAAGTCCACTGAAATTCATATCCTTCTTCTATAGATGCAGTGTTGTTGTTGTTGTTTTGTCTTATCTCTGTCTTCTTTTAGTGGTTTTTTATTGTCTTTATTTTCTTCAGTTTGCATATGATATGCCTTGCTATTAACCACACTTGGTATTCTCTGAGTCTCATATGTCTATGGCTTCATTTGTGTCATTAATGTTGCAAAATTCTTCACCATTGTTACTTCAAGCATTTTTTTCTGCTCCATACTTTTTTGTGTGTGGTATTCCAATTTCACACTTGCTAAACCATTTGAAATTGTGAACAGTCTGTGTTCTGTGTTGTAACCACACTCGTTTGTATGTTTCATTTCTTTTTTGTCTTTGTATTCCATTTTGGAGGTTTCGGTTGACATCGGTTGAAGATATTCAAGTTCGCTGATTCTTTCCTCAGCCTTGTCCATATTCGTCGTATACTGACAAATCCATCAAAGACATTTTCATTTCTGTTGCACTGTTTTTGATTTCTAAAATATCTCTTCGAATCTTCCTCAGAGTTTCTATTTCTCTCTTTACAATATCTATCTTTTCCTGTTTGTTGTTACTTTCTTCATTAAGGCCCATAACATTGTAATTATATTATTTTAAATTCCCTGTCTGATAATTCTCAGATCTGTATTACATCAGAATGTGGTTACAATGCTTACTTTTTCTTCTCATACTGGTTTGTTTTCCTTGCCTTTTCACGTGTCTTATAATTTTGTTGTTGTCGAATGTTGAACATGATGTATATGATAATGGAAACTAAGGTAAATAGGCCTTCAGTGTGAAATTTTATGCTAAGCTGGCAAAAATCAGGTCTATTTAAAGTTTTCTGTAGTGGTAGGTGTCCGATCTTTGCCCTTCTCCCAGTTTGCATGTTTCTGTCTCCACTGTATACTGTAGGCTTCCCTAAGTCCTCTTCCTCACAGAGCATCTGAGGTTTCCAGCTCCTGCAGCTGTAACCCACTATTAGTGTTACGGGAGCCCTGCTGCGGTGGTGTAAGACATGGGGAGGAGAAGGGAAGTATTGTCTCATTTTAGAAGGCTTCTGTTCCTGGTTTGCAACTCTCCCAAGTATTTATTTGTTTCCTTTCCTCCTTAGGTGAGACAGAAAAGCTAGAATGGGCTGGAGTTGGGCAATTGTCCTTCCCTAGCTCTGAAAAAAAACTCTGGCAAAATCCTTACCCCTAGGGTAGGCTTTGTAATGCAGATGCTCTAGGTGAGTCTCACAGTTTCACTGTCAGAGCAAAGAGGGGGTTTTCCTTGAGGGGTTCTTTTCAAATCTTCACCAGGAGAAACTAGTTTGCTTCCTGGAGATAAAGCCCAGGAAGGCTTCAGGGCCTTTCTAAGCCTGCAGTCACCTGGATGCTCTCATACGTACACTTCCATTTTCAGGCTCAGTTAATCAGAGTACATGCTAATGTACTTTGTGGCCTCTGCCACTTCTGCTGCAGGTAAGGTGATCTCAGCTGTGACTCTGTGCTCACCTGTCGCCCCAGACTCAGGGATGGCAGTTTGCTCCGTGACCTCTGTTTGTCCAAGAAAAGTCATTGATTTTCAGTTTGCTCAGCATTTTTCTCGTACAGATGGGAGTGACAACTTTCAAATTCTTTACATGTTGGGGCTGACATTTTCTTTCTCTCTTTCTTCTTTGTTTAAGAAAGAAGTATCACATTTCAAAATTCTGCAATTCCCCATTCAATGTCTTAGAGCTCTGTCTAGTGGCCTGTCATCCTCAGTCCACTGTCAAATCAGGACCAATACTTTTCCTGTTGTTTTGTATGCTTATTTACCAATTTCCTAAAAATATTTTTACTGAAGTAGACAAGTTTATAATAAGTAGGGAGTAAAAGAGATGAGATATTTGAGCATGAGTTTTCTCAAAAGCCTGAAGTATAATTCAAATAGTCAATTGACTTCACTCAGTCTTATGAGGTGTTCTTATTGGGTTATCGGAAAAGTCATGATGCATGTTTGCAACAGATGGCACTAGTTCATTTTTGGAAGTACTGGAGTCATTCACATCTATGTTATTGCTATGTTATTTGACAGCTGATAGTTCTAGCTTCATTCTAAAAAAAACTGAGCGACTTGGACGAGTTTTGGAGATTTTACAACAAGTTGAAGATGGAAAACCAAACTGCATTTTTGCCATATTTTACTGTTTTACTTCCATAAAGAAGAATGCACTTCAGGCTTGTGAAAAGTTACATAAAGCTTATGGTGACAATGCTCTATAAGAACATTAGTGCCAATAATGGTTCATGAAATTCCGTGCTGGTGATTTTATCTCAATGATGTTCCTCGGTCAGGGAGGCCCACCGAGGTTGATGACGACAAAACAAAGGCATTGATTGAGTCAAACCCACGTTATATGACACAGGAGATTGCAGAAACATTGAACATCCATCACTCAAGCGTTCACGACCACCTGAAGAAGCTGGGATATGTAAGCAAGCTTGATATTTGGGTTCCGCATGAATTCAGAGAAGTTCATTTGATGGTGCGTATCAACATCTGCAACATGTTTATTATACGTGAGAAAAACGATGCTTTTTTGAAGCGACTGATAATTGGTGATGAGAAGTGGATTGTTTACAACAATGTGGTTGCAAACCGTCTTGGTCCCAACATGATGATTTGGCTCAAACGACATCAAAAGCAGACATTCATCAGAGGAAGGTTAAGCGCTCAGTATGGTGGGATTTTAAAGGTGTTGTGTTTTTTGAGCTCCTACCAAGGAACCAAATAATCAATTCGAATGTGTACTGTCAGCAATTGGACAGTTTGAACAAATCCATCATCCAGAAACATCCAGAGCTTGTGAATTGTGAAGGAATTATGTTCCATCGCAACAACGCGAGACCACCCACAAGTTTGATCACCCACCAAAAATTATTGGAGCTTGGATGTGATGTGTTGTGACACTCACCATACTCACCAAACCTTGTGCCATCAGACTTCCACTTGTTTCGCTCTCTTCAAAACTCCTTGCGTGGTATAATGTTCAATTCAGATGTGGCTGTGAATCAGCACCTTGTTCAGTTTTTCGCAAATAAAGACAGGTCCTTCTATGAACAAGGAATTATGAAGCTCACTGAAAGGTGGCAAAAGGTTATCGAACTAAATGGGAAATATATCATTGATCTTTGTTCTTTATATAAATAAATGACCTTTGAAAAACACAGACAAAATACATTGTGACTTTTCTGACAACCCAATATGATGGAAAATACAATATATATTTAAGGGACTGAAGCTGGTTTATATTCACACAGTAAGTGATTCGGGTCAGAATTAGTTGTAGACAAATGGATTCTATATACTGTAAAGTATGAAAGCATATAGTATAGAAATGGAAGGCAATTTTGAGTTTATTAATGCTATCATTGTTATTAACATAACACTAATAGCTAAGACATTGTATGTACTTCCGCTCTGCAGGTTACTGTGCTGAGTACTTCCCATGTTTTTTATTATTTAATACTCAAACTCCTTGAGTTATAAATTCTTATTAAATTTATTGTACAGACAAGCATTATCTTTTAATCAGCCTATTGCAACTTTAGAGAAAAATCTCAGTGAGATCTATGACTGTGTTCCATAAAACCCTTCAACAATCACGTTTTTAAAAAATGAATTCGGCCATTAATGAAAAAGCATGGATTTTGGCAAGGGTTGCTTACATACGTAGAGAACATTTAGTGTGTATACCAAATGTGATACTGAACATGTAAAACTGCAGAGTAATTTCAATCTAACTGGAGATTCAGTAGCCAAGAGGAGGGGTACTGTAGTTTTTCTACCATTAAGTACAGCCAGCACCTACTTAATTCTGTTGTGTTGTAGGCTATTCAAGGACCTTTCAGTCAAGTATTTACAGGAATTTTGACCACTGCAGTGAATGTGTAGGGAAATGACTACATTTCTTTTGAGGTGCCATTGAGTCTCTCGAGTAAAAGACATTTCCAAAAATCTCCTAATAGGTCTTTTGTTGACAAGGAGAGGAACCGAATGAGAGCAAGACTGCCGTGAAGGACGGTCACACCCACTCACCTCTCCTGAGCAGCCTGGCTGCCCGTGAACAAGTAAAGAAAATTGCTAGGTCCAGGATGCACATGGCAACTTTTATTATCTGTTTTATTAAAAATGCTGGCATGAAATACCAGTAGACAGCTTATAATATTTGCTGCAAGAAGCAAATGATGAGAGAGAGTGGAGTAGAAAGAAGGATGGAAAGAATGTGGAGATGTCACCACTCTTCTCAGTAATTTCCAATGTGATAAAATGAAATTGTACACTCCCTTCTAATTTTAGGAAAATGAAAATTAGTAATTGAATCAAGAATGTGTGTGATACACAGCTGATTTAATTTACTCTGTATGTTTTCAATAAAAGTAAGACGAAAGGCATTGTTTTCTCAAGTAGTGAATAGAACTCATTGGCAAGCCTCCAAATGATGGTGTGGGGGCACAAATTGTGTCTTTTGAAAAATTCCTCTTTTCTGGTTCAAGTTCCACATGATTCAAAGAATTGGGGGCTCTAATTTAAGCTATTTTTATATTTTTAATCCCAGCCCTCTTACTGCCAGTGTCCACAGAAATTTTGTATTTAATTCTGTTACATCTGAGGATTGCAAACTCAACCCATGTTTTCTTGCTCGGCCCTCTCCATGCTCCTGATCCCATGGTCTCTTCTCTGACCTGTACCCCGATGATCCACCTCTCTATTGTAGTGATCTCCCAGAATTTTAGAATACTATGCTATGCTTCAGTTTCCTCTAACATAAAATTGAGTTAGTAATATTACCCATCTCTGAGAATTTTTATGAAGATTAAAGGAGTTACTATATGAGTTAATAATGAGTAAACTACTGGGGAAAGCATCAGGCACATGATTAATAACAACAGCTCACAATTTAGATGCCCCAGAGGCATCTCACACTCAGTATATCCTGAATCAAATCCGTCACTGTCTCCAGGGGCTGCATATGCCTAGTGAGCTCTCCAGCTCAGCTGGTCATGTCTCCATCCAGAATATGACCCAGACTGTCAGCCTTGGTTTACCGCTGACCACTCCCCTCTCTCCATAGTCAATAAATTACCAAGTCTTAGTGATTTCGTGTTTCATGTGTTTCTTGATTTTATCTGTATTCCTCCATTTTTACTATCACTGAGGTTTAATCCTAATGCTCTAGACTACCCAACAGCTTTCTAAGGGGTTTCCCCAGCCCAATCTGGTCTCTCAAATTGTCCTATAAATACAGTGCCCTGATATGTCAAAATTACAAGTCTGACCCACTTCTTCTCCTTATTCCTTTTGTCAGTTTCTCGTGACCTTCAGGATAAAGTCACAGCTCTTGACACGGTAGGAAAGGCTGTTCATGAGCAGGTCTGCCCCACACCCTTGACCCTCAGCGCCACTTCTGATGCCTCAATGGGCTCCTCTGACCCAGTCTGCTCATGGGTCCTTAACACTTGATGCTGGTGCGTCTTCCCAAGTGTGTCTTCAACTCACTCGGTCTCCTCTGTCTGTCACATGCCTCTTGCCTCCTCCCATGCCTTGCTAAATTTGAATAGCTGTCTATTTTCTCTTAACACCTGTTCCTTACAGAGTCAAGGATGGGGGCATGTATTCCACTCCAGCTAAGCAGACGATTAAAGCTGGATCCTATAGACGGGCACGCACCTTTACCATTAGCAGTAAACATTTCCTAGTTGTCTCTAATTAGAGTTTCCAATAATCCTTCTTGGGCTGTGTCATCTCACCGTGTACTGGGATTTTGTGCCTTTTAATGTACTTCCTCTGATACTCTTGTCCCTGAACTTTACAATTCTGTTTTTCCCTTATACAGAGATTTTTAGCCACCATTTCATCTGATACAAGCTCAAGAAAATACATACTTAGAAAGCCTCATAGTCTTAACCAAATGCAGCAATCATGGAATGATGCTGGAAAAAATCAGTCATTTTCTTTAAATATATTCATAAATCACTCTCTTCTCTTTTCCAGGACATAGGTCATGTATTTTATTATTTTATCTCCCAGGGTAATGGGATTCACTAAATTATCTAGGGAAGATTACAGATTGAGCTGTAATATAGCTTCTCTTCCAAAGATTCGGGTAGGCTGCATATGCTAAAATAGGTGAGAAAGTGAAAAAGCTGATTCAGAAATGAGAACCAGGATGTGGGAATAAAAGAGCCCAGATGAGGTCCTATATCACACCAACACTTTATTTTTATTTTATTTTATTTGTTTTTTTAGCTGAGCCATCCTGCCATCTGTTGGCAGCTCAGCGGCAGCTCAGCTCGGGCCGGGAATCGAACCGGTGACCCTGTTGCTCAGAGCTCGCACTCTTGAGCGAGCGCTTAACCAACTGAGCCACTCGGCCGGCCCAAACACTTTATTTTTATAAATAAAACTAGAACAAACAAGTTAAATGATATCAAAAACAACACAACACAAAAAAAATCTAAAAGGAGAAAGAAAGCCAGAGGGGCCCAAAAGGAAAAACAGAGCTCAGTGGGAAAATATCCAATTGCAGATAACAGTCTCATTTTTGATTCTCACTATAGATTCCAATCTCATTTTTGGATGAAACTTTTGGGAGGTAGGTGTGATCCCTCTCTTTGGAACGTGAGTCATTCACAGAGGCATTTTTTGAAAATTGCGTATTAAAGGGGCCATCAGTTTTCAATGAACTTCTCCAAATATTTTACATCTATAGCACATAGCCATTTTTCAGGGTTGAAGTTTGGGAATATTTCTGAATATGTTTTATTGATTTTTGTTTCTTTTCATGGTACTCTCAGTCAACTAACTAGAAAATACTTTTCCATTTAATTTAGAGGTGTGTGTGTGTGTGTGTGCGTGCGCACGCACGCGTGTGTGTGTGTGTATAGAGGAGAAAGAGCGCATTCCATTAAGAAGTTTTTGAAAATATACAGACATTTGTGCTCTTCTATCAAAATCTTGCTGTGCATCACCTAGCTTCTTCAAAAATGCCAAAGATGAGATAGAAAAATTTCTCCCATATTCACTCCTTTCTAAGCATACTACAAATGCTAAACTTCTGCCATAATTTTTTAAAGTGAGCTTTAGTCTAAAGATGTGTATGAAACATTTGGTGGCACATTACTTACACTAGCTTATAAGTTATGATAACCTCCTTCATTTTAGCACTAATATTCTCAGCTTGACAAGCACATGGAATATTTTTTTCAAAGGGAAATGATTAGTTCATCATAGCTGTACATATTTAGAGAAACAACAGGAATTCAATAAATATGTGGTGAGTGTCCACTATGTCGAGAGCCCTGGACATTCTTTGATACAAACGCAGTTTAACTATAGAAAGAAAATGTTGCTTTGGACAAAAGTGCTGTCTTTTGGTTACTGAAGTGGTTCCTCACCAACCCTCATGGTGCTGAAAGCTATTTTATGTGGAAATGGAGTCTTGACGTGTGAGTTAAAACTTGGTAGACAAACACATCAATTTGTACAAAGTCACTGGTCCAGGGAGGCGTGATTCGCAGACGGACCCGCACCAGCCCACCCCCACCCAGTCAAGCAATAGATCTTTGTGGAAAAGTCAGCCAAGAGTGTGGAGAGCAGGGGCTGTCATCTGTGACCTCAGCAGAGCGAGGCTAATTGGCTACATGGGATGGAGCCATATCCCTGACCTTATCGCCATGGTGACAACAAATTGATTTCGCCAGCCACAACCAATTTGGTAGATACTGACACATACATAGTCGTTTACAATTATTTAGAGTCTATTTTAATGGCAAACACACTCTGTTATCACCACCAACCTCACAGCGTCCAATGTTAGTAACATTGTACAGACCAAGCGATTCAAAATGCATTCCTTCTTGCTCAGGATCTAAAATATTTAACAGAAAACAGATGGTTGAAATAATGGCCTGCCTCTGTAAATGGTCAAGTTTATTCCATAAACTATTTAATGTTAGGATATATTCTTACATTCCTTATTGATGTTTAAAAATATTATATGTTGATAATACTTGATAGTGCGACAAAGAATATTTAAAAACGGGTGTGGGAACAGCTCTCCTTATCTATGAGAATAATTTTGAGTAGTGGGTACAGGAAGGCACAGATGAACTGATTTAGAAGAAAGGGGTTCTTCGTAGGTGGTCAGAGCCACAAAAGCTTCCTGGGGACAGAGCCCAGGTCTCACAATCATGGCAGAAGGAGGAAGACGGCCCTTAAAGAATATCAGACTATTCAAGGTCAAGGTGAGTTCAGCCAAGCTATTAGCGATGGTGGAATGGATTGGAGTCTGGAAGATCACCAAATGAAACAACAATTTGCTGATTCTGAAAATTACCCCTGGCCCAACCTCAACTTTCTGGAAAGAAAAGAAAAAGACAGTGAATTGTGGGCTGAAAAACAGAATTTGCAGTTTTGCCTACTTTCATGGAGCCTGAGATTAAAGGTCCTACTACAGTCGATTCCAGCCTAATTCTGGGTGACACATGGATATAATCAAGCAGGCCAGTCCCACACTGTGGTGTCACAGGGTAGATGGGGGAGACTTCTGACTGTCCTAAATGGAGGGGAGCTTATTTCTGTTAAAACCATGGTGTGGACCTAGTCCAACATGACATTTGGGAAAATGTAATAACTTTATCCAGCTTATAGAAAAGATCCCACGTCCTCTATAAACAAGTCAAATTAAAACAGGAATATTTCATATCTCAATGCACTTCCATATACAGTGTTTCATGTATCATCAAACTTCATGAGATATACAAAGTAACGCAAGGCTTACAAACAAGAAAAAAAATTAACACCATGGTTTGATGGGTCCAGAATTTGGGCTAGCAAACAGGACTTTAAAAAGCAACCCATATTACACATATAATACACACACACACACACACACACACACACACACAGACATTCAAGGATGTGTAGGGAAAGAAGGAAAGAATGCATGAACAGATGAGGTAAGAGAGCAGAGATCGGCATGTTAGAAAAACAAACCAAGTGGAAATTTTAAATAACAGAATGACAATACCTGAATTAAAAGTATATGCATTGTACAGGCTTAACAGCAGAATGGAGAATGCTGGAGAGAGGCAAACACATTTGTAAAGAGATCTCCATAGGAACTAGCTAAACAAAAGTTCAGAATAAAACAGATTGATAAAAGCTGACTGTGGCCTTATCAAGAGCTCTATCATACATATATTCAGAACACCAGAAAGAGAAAAGATCAAAATGGGCAGAAAGTCATGTCAAGAAAGAATGGGCAAAAATCTCCCAAATTTGATGAAAATGGGCAAAAATCTCCCAAATTTGATGAAAAACAGCCTATACACACATGACACTCAACAAACCCCAGTGAGATAAATACAAAGAAATCCATACATATGCCCATCATAAACTATGAAAAATGAAAAAAAAAATAAAAAGGAAACCCTAAAAACAGCCAGCAGAAAAAACGCTTACACATAAGGGACCAATGCTAATAATGACAACTTAAGGACATTCACAAATTGAAAGAAAAGGGGAAAACATTCAGTGAACACAACAGAATCGATTACCAGTTAATTGTCCTTCAAAAACGAGGGGGGGAAACGTCTGTTAACAGAATCTATCACCAAAGACAGTATTCCTCAAAAATGGAAGGACAGAAAACATTTTGAAACAATGTAAGCTGAGATACTTTGCTGATGCAGACTTGCCCTGTAAGAAATGGAAACGACATTTCTTCAGGCTGAAGCACAATTATAACGGGTAGAATCCTGGCTTTTTCGGAAGAATCTAGAACTGGTAAATGTATGCATGCATGTGAAAAACTAGTTCTTCCTTTTCTTAATCTTTTAAAAGTAGATTGACTTTGAGATAAAAACTACAACATTGCACTCTGTGGCTGAAAATAAACTCTGGTGAACATGTTATACCCAATTTTATAATATTAAATTTCAAGATTGGCTGCAAAAAATTAGGATACACATTGCAGTCTTAGAGAAATGCCTAAAAAATAATTCAAGCAGAATTAGTTAAAAACCCAAAAGAGAAAATGAAATGGAATACTTATAATTACTCAACTAAACCAAAGAAGGCAGGAAATGAACAAACAAAAACAAAACAGATAGGAGGTCAATAGAGAAGCAATACCAAAATGATTGATTTAAGCCAAGCTAAATATTTCTTTGCTAGAGGAGATCCAAGAAGGTTAAGGAGGTAAACCCTGTGCCTGCATCCTCCCTTGAACACATTAAAATTACAATGAAATTACAGAACAATCAACCTCGAGAGCCATCTGAAGTCTAGCCGAAGTCCTGTAACTAAAAACATAAAGAAGCCCCGACGAGACAGGCAGGAGGGGCGGAGATGCGGAACAGGCCCCACACCTGCGTGCGGCGGATGAGAATCAGGTGGGAGATCTCAGAAGCGGAGATTCCCCCCGGATGAGTGAGGGGCCCCAGCCCCAACCGAAGTCCCCAGCCTGGGGCGCTGGAGCTGAGAAGAGGAGCTCCCACAACGCCTGGCTGTGAAAAACAGGGGGGATTCCTACCATCCTGGGGATGGAGGCTGCGGGAAACCCAGGCGTCCTCTTAAACGGCCCACACACAGACTCGCTCGCTCGCTCGCAGGCACTCACCTTGGGCTCCAGCGGAGGGACAGTGACTTGCAGGGTGTCAGAGACATATGGGGAGTAGACTGAGGTGAGTGGCCTCGGGGGGAGGCCTGGAGGACAGTCGCCATTTCCCTGTGAGGAGATCTTCTCCCGTGCAGCCGGCAGGCGCCACCTTTCCTGTGTTGGCCCCCTCCTGCCAAATCTGACTCTGCTTGGCCTGGTGAGCTCCACTGCTCCACTCTGCGGACTCACTGGGACCCCTCCCTACCCAATTCCTCCAACTGCCGGAGGCACTTTGCAAGCAGCCAGTTCCTCACAAATTGTGCTCTTTCTAAGAAAACTTTCAGAGTCCATGGGCCCCAGGCAGGCAGTGACCAGCCTCGGTGTGCTCTGAGACTTTTGCTGAGTTGCTCCAGGCTCAGCACTGGCACCAAACCAGAGTCTACATTAACCTGGTGACCATGACTCTTCCCACCCTAGTGACTCCCTGAGACCCTGCCTCACCCAATTTGCTTACTGCACAAAGCTTTATCAGTGGCTGAACCTTAGGGGAGCTGGCAGCTGACAGCAGGAGTGTCTGAACCTTAAGGCTTACTGCACAAAGCTTTATCAGTGGCTGAACCTTAGGGGAGCTGGCAGCTGACAGCAGGCCTCTGAGTGTCCTGGCTTTTTGCGGAGCTACCCCAGACCTGGTACTGGTGGCAGATGTCCTTGGTTCACAGCGTGGCCTCTCCCATGAGCCTCCAGGTTTAGCACAAGTAGCGAACAACCTCAGATCACTTTGTAGCTCCTACCAGGTAGCCGGCAGCCAGTCACAGGCAGAGGCTGACCTGGGCCTGCACCGGAGCCCCTCCCAAGAGGCCCCACAACCAACATACTTGGAGGTTGGCTTCAGACCACAGCAGAGCACCACCCAATTAGCCCCACAAGCAGCACACACAAAGGACAGTCTCAACAGTCACCAGAGCCCACTGGGGCGAATCCCACTCAGTGGGGCAAGTGCCCCCCACAGCAACCCATAAGCTGTGGACCAACAAATGAGCAGACATACTGTACACATTCTTGTAGAACTCGTTTTTCACTCATTTGTGTTTTGAGGACATCTAAGATGACAGGCATACAGCTTAGAAGCTTTCACTGATGATTAATTTTCCATTTGTGCCTGTTCTTTCTTGACATGTTGTCTGTTGATGGACATTTGGGGTATTTCTGCCTTTTTGCCCTTGTCGATTGCACTGCTTTTCTCATTCTATATAGAGCCTTCCTGAGGACAAGGACAGGAGTTCTTCCCAGGTAGTGAGACGTGTATTTCAAACTGGAGTTTGACCCATTATTAGATCAATAGATCAATGTAATTGATGGTACAAAGTGCCCTTTTTAAAGAAATAAAATTCAATAAGAGAGCAGGGAAGAGAAGAGAGAGGACAGGATGGGAGGGGAGGGGAGGAGAGAGAGAAGAAAAAAGAAGAATATCAGACTGCATTGTACAAAGTAAGAGAAAAGAGTGTTTCAGGAGCTTTCTTGTTGGAGACCTGTGTTCTGGCCACGACAGTAACAGGTTGTATTTCTCACTGGGCCTTGTAATAAAACGTGGTTGAAAACTCCAGCCTGAGTGTATGTACTTTGGAGAGGGATCTCTGACATCACGAAAGGGGGTGCAGGCCTGCCCTCTTCTGAGGTAACACAAGCTGCGCTGCTGTGTAATTATATCAACTTCCACCCTTCAGAGGTGTCACAAGAGCTTGCTGTGTCCAGGTCCTCAACAAATATTTCAAAGCTGTAACAATAAAGCATTCCAATAGCAGTAACTCTTTTCCGCTGCCTTCCAGTAACTGGCAGAGTGAGTTCACCTCTACGGTCGCAGCTTCTCTGTCTGCAGTCAGTGAGGCGAGTGTATCAGGGCCTCCAAAGGCCCAAGTGCCACGTCCTGACCACAGAGCTCTTTGAAAAGAAGCATGGCGGTTATCCTCACGAGGGGACAGTGGGACGTGAGCTGCTCGAGAGAAGGCACTTCGTTGTCTCACAGTGTGACCTGAAACTTGGGGGATGATACTAGCACACAGTAGGACTTCAGTCACATGAGATGAACTACTGATCATGTGCTTTGATTTGGTAAATGTTTACTGTGTAAATATGAGGTGCCACAGGCCAAGAGGGGGGGGTGCCAGGATCCTTATTCTCCATCCAACTAAGTGATAAGGTTTATCGAACATGCTGGTCATGTATGTACCTTGAACCCTCACGAAGGGCAGTGTGCTTCACTAAGCACGGGTACCTTGAAAAACTTGGAAAGTACAGATTTTCCACCCACTGCCATGTTGCTTTGAATTTCATCGTGAAAAATTTGGCCTGGATGTAGAAGAGTGTCTAAATTTAGAAACACATTTACAAATGTACTTTTCAAATGTGCTCTGACCGGGGGCCAGAAGGATGGTGACCAACCAGCTCCAGCATGTGGAGAGATTGGACTGTGTGCACGCTCAGTGTGGCCCCTCAAGCCGACTGCATGGTGTCCCCTGCTGTCACAATCGACACTTTCAGGGCTCTGGTTGCTGCAGTAAGTGTGCTCTTTGCTCTCAATGATTCTGAAAACATGCTTTGTTCGTGTCACACGTGTGTTTGCAATGCTGTCCTAAAGGTGCCACCAACGTCAATCAAGAGGACATTCCTCAGTGAGGGTCAAAGCCCGGTGGAGAGCTAAGCTCTGCTGGGGTAGATCAGGGGCCGAGGTCGCATCCCCAGACACACTTTTGTCCAGATGGCAATTTTTCCCCAGTGTAATTGAAAAGGACATGTCCAACTCCCCTCCCCTAACTCTTGAGTTTTTCCAGGGAAAGAATGTGCCCTACTTTGCCCTACTTTGAGCAAATTAATGTTTCTGTGCTTTTGCTTTGCTAGTGCATCTGGGAACATATGGACACTTTTGGCAGAGAAAAAAGACATTTCTGTTTCATTTGGCGAAAGCATGGATTTTTCCAAATACAGTAAAATCTCTTTTATGAAATACATTCTTCTGCCATGGTTTCCACTAGACTGGGGAGCACAGCTTTTCTCTGTCTGCACAGTAAAGCACAGGATCTGTCCTGACCCCCGTCTTCTGATCTGTTCATTTGAGAGGAGGCCTCTTCCTGCCCTGCCTGGATCGGATCACTGACCTCCAAGAAGGGCCCTGCTCCCCCTCACTGGGGGGCGCGCTGAGGAGCTCCCAAAAGAAAGCACAAGGGAGAGATCAGTCAGGAGCTGACCAGGAAGGGGGCCTGCTGTCCTAAAGGCTGTTCAAGAAACGCTGGGGAGGGCAGGGCTGTGTAGGAAGGAGTGTCGTGTCAAACCGGCGGTGTTTACGGAGCCCAGGGGGTCACTGGGGATCAGCGATACAGGACAGAGTGACAGTCGGTTCATGACAACAGAACCAAGGGCTTTCTGTCCTGAGTGCTGAGGTTGGCAGGACCCTGAGGAACTCAAGGGGAAGGGAGAGTGTGACCTCTGAAAAGATGGCCTGGGTCAGTATCAAGGGTGAAGCCGGCGTGCTGGTCCTAGAAGGAGCTTGTGGGTCACGGAGCTGTGTCACAGTCACACTGAGTGAAAACACAGCCTCCACACTGCACGGACTGACCAGGGTCCTCACACAGCTGTCCGGGGAGTTTCAATCGCTGCCTCCAGCTCCGTCAGCCTGATTCCATAGGCAGTGACTGTCCTTCCTGAAGGGATTCTGAGACTGAAGAGCCACAGACAGAGCATGTGGCGACTCAGAGAGCTCAACTCTCATGGGGTTAAAAACAGGTGGAGAAAGACTCCGAAAGGCTCCCTGCGATTAGGCGTCAGCTGTGACCTCTTAGGGGTCTGTGGGAATTTCCTTTGCATCGGAAGCAGAGTGTTCGAGCTGTGGCTCTGGGCCCAGCTCACAGGACCCATCCCCGTAGGAGGACAGGCTTATACAGGCAGCCACGACATACTAGAGTCAGCGTCTAGCTGTCCCCAGGTCTGGTACCAGGCGCTACATGTGTGACTGTCCATCCGTGGTCATGTGCACCCCTCGCAGCGAGCAGTTGTGGCCAGAGAGCAGGTCTCACGTCAGCTCACCATGAACAGACTCAGAAAATGACACCAGGCCTGTCTCTGCATCTGCTGTTCTGCCAGGTGGCCGTGCTCCGGAGGCTGCCTCAGGTGTGCGCACCTGTGCTCAGGTCTTTTCTTCGCCTTCAGGACCAGCCAGGTTTCTCCTCCCCGTCTCCCTTTCTCCTCCCAGCCCTGGGGCCAGGTTACCAAAGCCTCACAGGGAGGAAACGTGGACAAGGTGGGGTCTGAGACTAATGCTCACCTCCACGCATGGCCCCAGCCGGCTCCGCCAGGGGAAGAATTCAGAGGTGCGGGGACCGGACCTCTCCCTAGAGGGGTGCCCGTGGGAGGGTCTAACGTCTCCCATGGTACAGCACATGTACCACGCGGACATCAATCAAAAGAAAGCTGGAGCAGCTGTGTCCATATCACACGGGAGATTCCGGCGCTCAGCGGATCACCCGCATAAGAGACCACTCCAGCATGAATGAGTTGTCAGCTCACCAGCAGGACCTAAAAGCCCTAAACGACTAGCTGCCCAGTAACAGAGCTTCCAAATATATTAAGAAACCAGATGGAACTGAAGGTAAAGCCTGACCCTCCGCTCTAGTTAGACATTTCAGTACCAGCTCTAATTGACAGAAGTAGACAGACAATTAGCAACGACGGTGACCTTAGCAGCGTCACCTGGCAACTGGACCTCACGGATGTTCATAAAACGCCCTCGAGCAATGGTTCAGGGCAGACCCTTTCCACTTCACAAGGAAGAGCTACAAGACAGACCGTCTTCGGAGCATTAAGACAAGGCTCAATGAGTTTGAAAAGATAACTGAATGTGCAGCATAAAATCAATGCAGAAAAATATCTAGAAAATCCTCAAATATGTGTAAATGATTTACCATATTTCTAAATAAACCGTGGATCAAGTAGGAAATAAAAAAGTTTGTGTTTTTTGTTGTTGTTTTTTTTTAAAGATTTTATTGGGGGAATTGGAGGAGGGAAACAGCGTTGGGGAATTGGGGAAGGGGAACGAACAAGTTGCTGTCCTTTTGTTCTTCAGTCTAGTTGTGGAGGATGCTGCTTCACTGGCCCATGTTGGTATTATCATTGCGCTCTTCCCGGGCGAGGCAGATCAGTCGCCAGCCATTGGACGGTGGCTCACGGCAGCTCATGCCAGCTGCCAGCCAGCCCCACTGCAGCCTACGCTGTTGCTAGGGACTCACAGCAGCCCAGCTCCAGGTCGAGCTGTTGTTCACCATCTTAGCTGTAGAGGGCGCAGCATCGCTGGCCCTCATGTGGGATCCAAACCGGGGCCCTGCTGCTCAGAGCTGGCGTCCCAAGCCAACTCCTAACCGATGTGACACTCAGGCAGCCCAGGAAAAGTTTTTAACTGATTGACTGCACAACACAACGACCCCAAATCTGCCCCTACAGTGACCCACAGGCTAAATTTAGGGCGATGGGTCCATTTAAGAAAAAGTGATGACAACAAGTGATAGAATCCTTTTCTAACCTACTCATTCTGGTTCCAGGGTGCAGGTAGCCAGGGCCTCTCCCCGCAGTCCGGAGCCTCCTGTACAGGACGCCCTCCCATTGCAGGGGCACTCACACCCGTCCACTCGTCCACTGGGGACGAAGGACACACGCCATTCACCCACGTGCACACCTGTGGGGCATGAGAGGGGAGCAGAGTCCCCTGACAGAGCCCGCGAGATGTGGGGGAACATGTACACACCACAGACAGTGACCCCCCGCCCCCGGAATCGATTCTTTTTTTCTTATCAACGTGATGACGACATGAGATTGAATGACTTTATCCAAGGACTTGCTATATTTAAAATTTGATGGCAGCAGCATCGCCCATAAAAGAAAAAAATGATAAAGTGACATAAAGTGATGGACTTATGCTCATCAAGGGGCCCCCCTGCTGAGAGTGTGAACACATATGCATCTGACAATTAAGTTCGCAAGCTTGTTGCAGCGATGTTGCTAATCATTTTTGGTATCAGAGGGATTATTCATTATTAATTTGTACCAACTGGACAAACAGTTAACCAAGTTTACTATTTGGAAGTGCTGAAACCACAGGTATGGAGGGACAGCCATGCCTTGTGCCCCAACTTACCCCCCACTTACGCTCCTTTTCTCCCAGTCCCTATCTGGAAAGTTTGTTTCCCCCCGTAAAACAGTAATTCTTACACCCTGCAGAGCTTTGAACCTAAAATAAAAAATGCTCCAGATACATGCTCACAAACATTTTCATGTTCATCTTAGAAACGCTTGGCGGCCAGACGTCGCGCCTTCTCACGCCTGACCTAATAAATGTCTTCCGTGTCCCACCGTGAAACGTAGTACAGATTAGAGTCTCTTCATCCGAATTGTAGTTCTCCTTCCAGGCGCCTTCTCGTCTAACAGCTCAGCTTCGCAAAGGGATCTATTTACAGCAGATTCTTTTCCAAATGTTATGTGTTCCTCTTTCTGATAACAGGAACTCGTGACTTTTCTTAAAAAGGATTTCCAAGGGTCCATGAATTCGGTTAGAGGCATGCCTAGGGAAAATGCAGAGTTGGGAAAGAGTTTTTTAAAAATGAAACCAAATGCACACTGATCCAGGCTACAAGATGGGTGAGCCTTGAAAAGGGCACGAAAGTGAGAGGCCAGATACAAAGACCGTGTGTCGTGGGATGTCACTGATACGCAAAGTCCAGAGCAGACAAATCCACTGAGACACAAAGTAGGCTGAGCAGGGGTGGAGGGGATTAGAGCATGAGTGCTAATGGATGCTGGCTTCTCTGTGAATAAAAATGTTCCAAAATTGTACGGTGGTTATGGCTGCACAACCCTGAGAACATACTAAACATGCTGATTTATATGGTGTAAGCATTATTCCTCAATATGTCTCTTAAAATATTCAGTTACAAAGAAAGTGATCAGTCCATGTAATTTCAGGATTTGGGGATCAACTGGAATTTCTTGAATGACATTTAATAAGTAAGGTCTAGTTAATACTCTTGTGGAAATTTGAATTTTATATAAGTTTGAGTTAATTTTCTCTTTTTTTAATGTTTATAAAATCTTCAAAAGGTATCAATTCTAGTTTTTAATCTTATTGTGTGACCTCGAGCAAGTGACATAGCCTTTCAAAGCCTTGTATTCCTCACTTACAAGAGAAAGATAATCCCACCACCCTTCTTCCATAACACACAGGAGCCTATTGGAACACAGCTCTTCCTGAGAAAGACGTACCAGAAGGGAAAGAAGGAGAAAAACGCTGTTTTTCATGCAACACACAATGAATGCCTGAGACCAATGCACACATCTGTGCTGTGAGAACTGCTCAACAAAAGAAAACAACAAGGGCTATATTGTAGCTCCCTAAAAATTGTCTCTACCGGGGCGCTCAGAGCACCCAGAACCCGCACCGCTCACCTCTAGAAAGCTGGGTCCTGGAAGAGTCCAGGTAACGGGGGAAGGAAGGCAGATAAGGTGAGAGTTGTCCATGCCACGCAAACCATCTGAACAAGTGTTTCTGTGAGGACTAAAGGTTGGTGCTCAGCTTCCTGCACGAGCTGTGTGCTGACCAGGCAAAGCTAAGCGGAAGCGCCACTCGGCGGAGTCTCAGCTGGCTGTGCCACAGTCAGTGTGGCTCCAGTGACTGGAGTTGGGTAGTTTGCTGTGTGACAATTTAGGGTTGGTGACGCATGAAGAAGAATTTTGAGGCGCCTCTTTTTTGACGAATGAACTTTTTGCTCAGATGAGAAACATATTGTCCTGACAGAGAGATTTTGTCGGATGAGCAAGTGTTTCCAGCGATAAACGGGTTTACAGCAATTTCTTGAAACAGTTATTAAAGTTGCGTCTAAAACATCACTTCAGGATTGAGCACAATTACTGGAGAAACCGACTGATTTGTTACAAGACACGTGTACCAAGGGTCTGGGTAGCAGCCGGAGGAGGTGAGAACAAACCTAAGATCCATTTCGGTTGGATGAATCAGCTAAATTATGAGCGTGTAAAAGCCAGACTCTGAGCTCGTCACAAGAAGTGACTCGGAATGAAAACGGCATATTACAGACAGAGCATTATAGGCGCCACACTTAAAAGATAACAAGTGTCTGTTAACAATACAGAAACTTACACAATACAGAACTTACAGAAACTTACAAAAATAAATACAGAAACTTACAAAAGTAAAAATTCCCAGGAAAATAGAGAATTAAAGCATGACAATATCTCGATCCTATCAGATGGAAAATATTTGATGGGTCTTGGTTGGAAAGTACCTATAACTTACAATTTTATTCTTCACCTGAAAGTCTGCGGGTACATTGTCTTCTCCCCCAAATTGTCTGATCTGGTACGTTCTGGATGGCAATCTTTGTTGTTCAATTTCCTGACGGGGAGGTGGTTCAGGTGATTCAGGGTAAAACATCGTGGCTTTTCACCTGGATGACATGACCCCAGGGGTGGACACAGGGGTTCTCTTGCTCTGCTAGTGGCTATAAGCAATGGACAGGCCCCTTCCAGCATGGTTCCAAGGCCTGTTCTGTTCTTTCCACTCTGAAAACATGAAATCTCCAGGTCAGGTAGAAGCTCCTTTGGCGCATATGGAGAGAAGCAGCTAGTAGCCTTGGCCATGAGACCGAGTATAATGCACAGTCCTTTTGAAGCAATTAACTTTGTCTTCCTGAACACAGCAGCTGGTGGGAGGTCAGGGGGGGTGGTAAACGCCTTAGATAATAGTGACAGTTGGGACAATTTCATGTGGTGACCATTTGTGACAGGCAGAGGGTGCAGTCCCATGGTCCTGATAAGAACAGTCTTCATTGAGGAAACCCAAGAGTGCCAGGAAATTTGGGTGGTTTGAACTCCACGGCCCCACTGGACACCTCTGTCCGAGGACCATGATAAGGCATCTGAATAAGTGGCAGGTTTTATACAGAGCTCCTCAGTGACAATCCCAGCAGCAACGGGCAGATGGTTTGCTCTCTACTTTGGGAAGCAACATAGTTATAGGTATTTACATATTTTCTCTTTCTACTGTACTGGCAATATGTTCTCACAGATAAAATGTTCCAATCAGCTCTGAGAAAAATCAAACAATGACCAGGACAAAGTCAAAACTCATTATGCAGCATAATCACATCAAATCCAGGAAGGAGCCCTGGGGCTCAGGTGTGTGTGTGAGTTTACTATTTTCTGTTTTGCTGTGAATGTACTCTTGACTAATGGACCAAGTGCTCCAGCAATTTTAGTAAAATTTCTACACCTGCAGTGATTGAGTGGCCAGTCTATCTTTGCTGTAAGGGGAAATTTCATGTAAAACAAATTTGAAAGGTTTCATTTGCGGGCCTCTGGCACCACCAAGTGGATGACGGGACAGCCCCTCCAACTGTGTTCATGCGACCCGACCAGGTTCTTCCCAGGGTCTCTTTCCTAAGTCTGGAGCCACAGTTCTCAGTTGTGTTACTTGTCACACAGTCAGGTTCATGTGTCGCAACCTGCGTTTAGTCTCTGCCTCCCCAATATGGTTGATGTTTTTTCTTTGCATGCAGTAAATCTGTCTCTGGCTTCTCTATGCTTCTGAAGTTTCCATGGCATTCGACACACACGCAGAGTTGCATGTCCACCACCCGTCCCAAACAGAATGATTCTGTGACTCCAAGCGTTCCCCGTGCCGCCTGTCGTACTCAGCCCCTCCCCAAGCCCTGCCGAGCACGCATTCCTTTCCTCCCGTGTCCGGCCTTTTCCAGGACGCCGACAGTGGGAAGATGCGCTGCGTGGGCCTTCGCACTCGCCACGAGCCTGACCGGTGCGGCGAGCCGCCGCCTCCTCGTGGGGCAGTCGTTGACTCGTACCCCCACGTGAGGGGACCGGTTCGTTTATCATTCTCCGTGAGGGACAACTCAGCTCTTTCCAATTTGAAGTGTTACAAACAAAGTCGACATAAACGTTTACTGCCAGCTTTCCGTGGGAGTGTAAGTTTTCCCGTCAGGTAAAAATCTAGGAGAGGGATTTCTGGGTCCCACAGTGAGTGCATGTTTGTTACTGTAAGCAACAGCCGAGTGTCACCCCGGGTGGCTTTACTCTTCTTGCATTCCCACCAGCGACAAGTGAGCCTTCTCGTGGGAGTTCTACACCTTTGACTTTCTGCTAGTTTGTCTGGTTCCAGGATTGTTGTGGTTATCGTGCCGCTTTGCCTTCTGTGTGAATTGTGGGTTCCGTTTGTTCTCCTCGGGGCACACTTGCTGGGATATGGCTGAGATCGCATGGGTCAAACTGGGCAGCGCTGGGGGGGTCGGCACCCCGAGAATGCCGCGTCTTCCAAGGTGCAGGAGAGTGTTTCTCCATCTGCTGAGAGCCTTTTTATGTCTCTCATCCATGTTCTGTAGCTTTCAGCCTACAGATCTTCACTCATTGTGTTATATTTATATCTAAGTATTCCATTTGTTGTTGGTGCTATTGCACATGACATTTTAAAAATTCAGATTCGAATGTCCATAGAAATATGTGAACTTTTCATATAAGATTTTTGATTTATGGGCACAGATGTTTTTCCTATTACTGAACTAGATGTTTCCTACTTTCTAACATACATTGACGACCCTAAGCCCCCACTAAGCACTGCTTTAGCTACATTTTGCAAGTTTTGGTATATTGCATTTTCATTTAGCCTGAATTATTTTTAATCTACTGTGAAGTTTCCCTTCTGACCGGGGTTGACTTAGAGTTGTGCTCTTTAGTTTCTACATAGTCAGGGATTTTCCAAATATATCTTTTGCTTTTCATTTCCAGTTAATATTGTTATGCTCTGAGAATATACTTTGCATGTTTTCTATTATCTTAGTATTTTTAGGGTTGGCTTTGTGGCCCAGAATATCATTTATGTTTATGAACATTTTGATTTGGGAGAAATGTGATTCGCTGCTGTTAGATGGAGCCATCTGTAACCGTCAGTAACATAAGTTGGTTAAAAGTATTTGTAGAAAAACCATAGGGGAGAAGATTAATAAACTTCTGTTTGGTAAAACTTCCCTAAAGAGGATATAAACATTATAGATGAAACAATCAAAATTATGAACTTTTACCCTTCAAAAGACACCATTAAAATTATATCTCAGACTGAGAGAAAATATTTGCAAAACAAGTTTCTGACAAAGGGCTTTTGTTCTGAATATGTAAATAACGTACGGCACAATGGTAACAAAACAAGGACCCCGACAGGAACACAGGCGTGGAGTTTAAGGGGCGCTTCAGTCACAACAAAAAGTGTCCCCGCTGCACAACAGCAGGAGGCAGGGCCTTGAAAGCGTCATTGGAGGAAAGGCGGCCGGGCCTGCGCTCCGGGCGGGGTGGAAACCCGCCTGCAAACGCACCCAACGCACTGACACCCACGGGCGCCCCGCGCTTTCCCTCCCGGCGTTCCTGTATTTGAAACACGAATGTTGTTGCAAATGCTCAGAGCGCCTTTTCTTTGTCATCGCCCCGAATTAGAAACACTGTAAATGCCCAGGCAGGTGCCGGGCGAACCAGCGAGCAGGGACCCGCCGGGCGGAGGGGGAGGCGCCCCGCTCGGCGCCCACGGACCTCTGTGCGCGCGGGATCCACGCGAGGCTGCCCAGCAACAGGGCTGCGGGATGGCTTTCTGTGGATGGACCGGGAGGCATCTTGACGGTGGAGCCGTCCTGGTGGCTGCTCGCATGTATTGAAACATCAAAATAGCATTTTATGTTATTTACTTATTTAAAAAAAAATTTTTATTGTTAGTTTCAGGTGTACAGAACGATGCAATAGTTATCCTTTTCACCCTCACAAAGTAACAACCCCCCTCTTCCCATCTATTGCCCTCCCCCCATATCATGCTTAGCATTTTAAATCTGTGCAATTTATTGGACAAAACTATACCTCTCTGAAGCTGTGAGGACATAGATGAACGTCATTTTGAGTCCAGCAAAAGCTGATGGATGTCCTGCCTGAGAACTACTTTAGAAAGAAATAGTAAAGAAAGTTCTTCAAATTGGGGGAAAAAAAATCCCAAAATGATCCTAGAGCTAAGCACAGAAATTCAGGAAGGAATGAAGAATGCCAGAATGTGTAAACGTTAAAAAAAGAAGGTTAGAAACAGCTGTAATAACGTGCTGTGGGTCCCATCAGGTACGTGGGAGTAAAATCTCAGAGCATTAGTGTAGTAACTGGAATTAACCGATGAAAGCTTTCTGCACTTGGGGGAGATACTAAAAGTATTAATTTAAACTAATTACTCAAAGATGCATGGTGTAATCTCTAGGGTAACTGCCAAAATAATAACAAAAGAATATAACTAAAATAACTGAAGAGAAACATAGGTGAAAATTATTGATTATCTGAAAGAAAACAAGAAAGGTGGACAAACAAAAGCAGATAAAAACCAACAGTAAGATGGTAGACTTAAATGCAATTATATCAGTAACGATATTAAGTATGAAAAACTGAACAATCTAATTAAAAGATACAGATTGTATCTAAAACAAAACCCCAAATACCCAACAATATGTAGTTTGCAAGAGGCTCATTTTGAACAACAAGATTCAGACAGGTTGAAAGTCAATGGGTGCAAAATAGGGTCGTAAAGAGATTCCCCAGGGGGCAGCTGTGTATCAATACAAGAGAGTTGACTTAGTAAAGGCAGGAAATATTACTAAGTAGAGCTAAAGATAAAGGGAACATTTCATAAAGAAAACGAAGATACAAAACATGTCATGTCATGAGCACCTAATAACATCATTAACCACATATAAGGAAAAAACCTGCGTCACTAAATGGAGAAAGAGAAACACCCACCAGCATAGCTGCAGACTGTAACCCGTCTGTCAGAGGCAGACAGAATGAACAGATCAGAAAGAAAAGCATGGAAACAGATTTGAAGGGCACGCTACATTTTCTAACTTGGCATACATGGAACGGTATACCCGACAATTGCAGTACAAACTCTTTTTCACAACCAAGGAACATTTGTTAAAATTGCTGGGGCCATTAAGCATGTCTCAACAAATTAAAAGTAAATGAAGAAGTGAAAAAATTAGACAATGCATGTTTTCCTGCACAGCACAACCCCACCACAACAGCAGGAGGGCAGCTGAAATAATTGCACATCACTTTTCTGTATAATTCATGAGTAAAAGAAGCACAATGGAGATTGGAAAAACATGTTGAATTGGAAGATAATGTAAATGTGGCATATTGAGACTTGTGGGACGCGGCTACATCTTGACAGTTTAAGTGCCTATGTTTAATAACAAGACACATTTATAATGAAAGATCTAAGTTTCCACCCCCAAAGCTGAAAAAAGAACAGCCTATTAAACCCAAAGAGGGAAGAAAGGAAGTGATAAAGTAAGCTGCGAAGTCGGTGATTTTCTCCATGAGAAGGTATGCGTGCCTTTCCAAGGTGAAGCGTTTTCTGACTGAAGGTCAAGGGCACTGTTTTGCTCTCCCTTCTGTGCTCCGGCCTCAGGAAGCTCTGCACGGAATAGGGACTAGGGAGCAAGCGCACATGGCAAACGGGGGATTAAAGCTCACACATTAAAATGCAATGGAAGCACACAAGAATAACAATTTAAGATATAAAAGCAGTTTCCACGAGAACAGAAATTCAACAGGAAGTCATGTCATGAATTGAGTGACATTCCAAGGGAACCTCTGTGATGAAGGGTCAGGGCTACAGATGCACGAAGTGGACAGTCGGCTGCCCCAGGTCCCAGAAGAGGCCTCGCTGAGCTTGGGGTGTGACGCTTGCACTCAACAACCGCTGGTCCCTTCTTCTAGTCACAGTTCAGGCACTTTTGTTTGATCTTCCTACCAGCACTCCCCTCCCCACCAGAGGATGGACGGAAAAATTACTGTCATCACGTTGTAGGTGAAGAAACACAGGTTCAGCAGGGAAAGTGAGTAGTAGTCAGTGGTCAGTGGTTGCCATCCTGTCCCCTCCCTGTCAGCTGGTGGTCACAAAGGTAAGTACTCAGCATGCAGGAGAGGGCAGGAGACTGCAGCTGCAAGACATTGACAGGTGACCGTGGGAAATGTCCCCTTGAGTGGAACTAGGAAGCTGGTGGAGGTCTGAGTCACTGAGGGTGGGGAAGGGGCACATGCCCACGGGCAGGCACCTCCTGCAAATGTTCCCAGGACAGAAGTATCCCCAGGGCACAGCAGCTCATGGTCCGCAGGTGACATCCTGGGACATTCAAATAAGGTGTTTGCTTTTCTTTCCCTCTAAGAACCATTACTGATGAACTGAAACCCTCCTGTTCACCACCAGCTGCGTCTATAATTACAGCCCTGGCCAGACACGCACTGTCACCCAGACAGACTTGACCCAGGGGCAGGTTCACCCGTGGGTTCTTCGTACACCAGCATTGGGACAATCGCGGGTTTCTGAGTAGCAAGGTGAGGGCTGCAGCTTTTCACAATGTGGGGGCCCGATCTCGGCGGTTTTTATGGACAACAGGGGTAAGCTATGGCGACAGAGGCCCATCCGTCTTGCGTTACTGTGGCACTGAGTCCATTCGGTTCCTGGCTTGTGACTGGACACTGATTACTCTGGACACCACATTATAAGAAGTGACAAGTCACCAAGGCTATCACTATTGCGAAATCAAAGCGTAGGGTTTAAAGTGTGTTTCAGCTTAAAGTCACGGGAGTGGACGCTCAGGCAGCAAAACAAAGTTATATAAGAGGAGTAATAAATTAAAGATGTGAGGGAGCACATGCGGCAGGAAAACAAGCTCGCCGGGCCCAGGCTCTCACGCGGCCGCCCCACAGAAGCAACGGCTGGGAGCGCGGTTTATTTAAGAGTTGTAAGCGTGCTCGGCCCCAGGGCCTTGCAAATCACTGCTTACGCATTGTGACAGGAGTTTAGATAAGCAGAGAGACCTGTTTTAGTTCATTTTTTCATAATTCGCTCTGAAAACAAAAGAAAAACATCGAGAGTATTTTTCAGTCAAGGCTGCAGTAATTATGGCCATAATATAACGCTCACAACTGTCACAGTTTTCGAGACTTAGGGAGGTAATACCATGAAAGTGGCTCGTGGACTAACTGTTAAAGAATATGTAGAATATGTAGAATAATAAAGAATATTATTATTTGTTTTATCTCTTTCTGTGCTTCACTATATAAAACTTGTAGCTGCTTTGAAGCGATGACACACGTTAGTTTTATGTTTCACAAAATTTAAAGTAGTAGTGAAGTGAGTTTTTCCGGTCTCTGCCCGGATATTATGGGCTGCCTGGTCTTAGGCAATTTGCTTCCTCACTCAAAGCCTCTGTTTACTCATTTCTATAAGGAAATAATACATTAAAAGACATCTGGGTATGGTGCTTTCAAGTTAGAAGATTGGCACCGATTCAGCTTCCTGGCAGGTTACAGTCCTGTGCATGATCATCTGCCTTCGTCAGCTGCTCAGTTTTAAGTTATATTGTTCTATGTAAACAAGGAATTAAGAGTGGGGAAGGAATGTGGGTAGTGCAACTTGAAATGAAGCGGTCAGAACTGGGGATGAAGGTGCCCCTTGCTCGTCGTATTGGGGAAGCCGGGAGAGTGGTCCAGGCGGACCCTGGACGCTGCGAGTGGAGGGAGTGCAAAGGCCAGGCTTTGAGGCCAGAGCGCGCTTGGTGCTCACGCAATTGGGAAGAGGATCTCAGGGCCAGGGATGGACACAGCAGGGAACCAGGCGCCCTTGGCGGGGATCAGAGGGCATATTCACAGAAGGGACATGAAGGTCTGGTCAGGTTTAGGTAAACCAATCATCCCCCAGGTCTGAAGGGAGAATGGAATGGACAGTTTCGAAGCCCAAGGGGACCCATGGCTTCTGGTGAGCCACTGGGCAGGACCTGTGGTCACAGCCACTGTTGACGTAGGAAGAAGGGAGAAAAGGCAACGTCCCGCCTTGGTTCTCGTAGATCCCAATTTCCTGTCAGTGTCTCCCATTCTCACCACAACAGAAATCACAGGGAAATGGACTCTGCCGATACAAGTCATGAAGTTCAGCCTCCTGGGTACATGATGGGGTGGCAGAGAGTGGAAAGCTGACCAACAGTCACAAACAGAAAATACCAAGCATTAGAAACAAGAGACGTCATGGGGAGAGGGTGAGAATACACAGTCCTCTAGACCCTGTGATGGATTTTACCCCAATGGGAGGGTGTACTGGAGGAGCCCAAGACTAGGGAGTGAATGCACCCACCCTAACTTTCAACATCATTCTGGCTGCTGTGTTGGAAAGATGGGAAGGAACAGAGGACCGAGCAAGGAGAACATGTAGGCGGCTGTTACAGTAATTACGTAAGAGGTGATGATGGCATCCACAGACACCCAGGTGGCTCGGAGCATGTTGTCAGCAGAAAAAATGGAAGAAGTGGTCGGATTTTTGAAACGTTCTGAAGATAGCCCCAACTGAGTTTGCCAATGGATTGGATCACCCAAGTGATGGAGCAAGACAGGAGTCACTCATGACCCCAGGGTTTTTGACCTGAGCAGCTGGAAGGAAGATGCTGCAATTTACAAATGTGAGAACTCTGCAGGAGGAGTTGGTTTTATTTGGGGAGAAGATCAACATGTGAAGTTTGAACAACTTCAGTATCTAAGTAGATATATTAATGAGGAAATTTCATACAAACCTGGAGCTCAAGAGATAGGTTGGGTCTTGGGATATGAATTTGGGGATAATCAGTGAGATGGAAACACAATCCTCGGAGCAGGGAGTGTGGGTGCATTTTGTGTGGGGCGTATGCCTCGCACACAGTCAGCGTTCTGTGTTTCACATTGCTCTTATTCGTATGTTTTTCCCTTCAGTCTCCTGATTTAGGATTTATTTACTCCAGCTCTTTACTGACTTTTATCTTGATATTTGTAAGACCAGAGCTTACACCAGAGCTTCAGCAGACCTCTGATGTGGACAAGACGGTGTAGACCTGTTCCTTCCTGCTCTTACCAACAAGCACAACTAGAAACTCTGAAAATAATGCAAGAAGGGAGAACTCAGAAAGGTGGTTAGAGAAAGGTGAAATGGTTTGTTCCCCCCCAGGACTGGAGGACCTGCATAGCAAGGGTCTCTTTTATCCCCCTACCACCAAGTGAAGAATTTCTAGACCCCAAACCTCACAGAAGAACAAAGCCCAAGTAGGCTGCGTCCTCCATGGTTCTGACAGCATCCCTGTGACACGCCTGGGGAGCGTGGCATAATTGGATCTATGATTTAACGCCAAGTCAGTGACTGGCTTATCACAACATTAACTCATACGTGATGGACAGTATGTGTGAATCAATAATTGTAGCTGGACATAAAAAAAAATACAACATAGTCTCAGCAAGACATAGATGTTGTAAAACAGAATCAAATGAATTACATAACTGAAAAAATATGACAAAAATAAAAAATTCACTGGATGGGCTCAATAGTAGAGTGGAGATGACAAAGGATAGCATCAGTGACCTCAAAGACAGATAAGTAGAATTCACCCAATCTGAACAGAGATAGGAAAAAAAAAAGAATAAAAACTGTGTACTCTCAGGGACCTGTGAGGCGATAACAGAAGGTCCAACACTCATGCCATTAACAGATCAGAACAGAAAGGGAGTTGGACTGAAAGAGAGCTCAAAGAAGTAATGGCATCCCAAACTTGGCAAAAGCCATAAACTTACAGATTCAAGAAACTGAGAAAACTCCAAACAGAATCAACCCAAGAAAATCCACACTAAAACACATCATAGTTGAAATTCTTAAAAATAAAGACAGATAAAACATCTTAAAAACAGCAAAAGAGAAAAAAGCACATTGCTCATAGGTGAACACCAATTCAAATGACAGTGAATTTCTCACCTAAAACACTGGAGGCCAGAAAAAGGCAGCACAATATTTTTTCTTTTTTTCTTATTTTTTGCACAATGTTTTTTTAAGTGCCAAAAGAAAGGAACTGTTAACTGCAAAATCTATATCTGAAAATATTAACCTTGAGAAATTTCATGAAAACAAAGACATATTCAGTTGAATGAAAAGTAAAAAGAACTTATTGCTAGCAAACTTATGCTTAAAGACTGACTAAAGAAACATTTTCAATCATAAAGAAAATAATAAAAGAAAGAACTTTAGAGCAACAGAATGAAAGGAGAAACCACAGGAAGAGGAGAAATATCTACATTAAAGTATTTTTCCTCATTAGTTCTATAAATTATATTTGGTAATTATGATGCAAATTATAACTCCATCTGATAATCAAGATAATAATATTTAAAAGTAGGAAAGGCAAGGCAAAACCTCAAATACAAGTGAGGTTTTCACAATTCACTGAAAGTGGTAAAGTATTGATGCCAGTAGATTGTGATAAGCCATCTATGTATATTGTAATACCAAGAACAGACACTATGAAAAATATGCAGAAATACATACAAAAATACTATAAAAATTAAGACAAAATGCTAAATAATGTCCAAGTAGCACAAAGAAGGAAAAAAATTATAGAGTAATTAGAAACATGAAAACAAATAGGAACCGTCATAAAATGACAAGGACATGCCTTAACATAGCCTGTCACCACCAGATAGGTGCTCACAGGACGGCGTTTGGAGCAGACTGAGGCTCCCCGCTGTGGAAATAGAGTGAGTTTATCTCTAAAGGCGGCCCTTCTCTACCTGTGCCCCGTCAGTTTCACCCCCAGGGAAATCCGTGCCTATGAGCTTCCAGAGGCTGCTCACATAGTCCTTGCCGCATTACTGGTGTTAGCCTGAGCTGTAAACAGCCCGTTTCCCAGCAGAATTGTTGCTGCGATAGAAGCGAGCAACAAGCAGCGATAACACTGACGGGCTAGTTCCAGGAAGCCATGGGGACCTCCCAGACGGAATACTGTGAGAATACAGGGCCTGCGAGCTGCATTACCCATTTCCACAAAGCTCAAAAGCAGACAACACAGTCAGTGTCAGGGACATATGCTGACGTGCTAAATAAACATTTTCAGAAAAGCAAAGAAGCGATTAGAGAGAACAGAAGTGATGTCTGTGAGGGAGGAAGGTCGTGATTGGGAGAGACAAGAAGGTCGTGGTCATTGCCCGTGTTCACCTGGATGTAGCCATGTGGAAATAAATAATCAAAGGGCGCACTTTGCTTTGTGCCTTTTTGTGTGTGTGTGTATTTCACAACATTAAAAATGTTTAAGAAGAAAAAGTGAGCTATTTATAGTATTAGCATCCCAGCTAAATTAAAAAATAAGGCAGTCATTCCCACGTCCCTGAGATGGAACGATATCAAAGCAGAGGCTGAAACTGAACCTGCTGCCCTACTATGCTCTAGGTCTGGCCTCATAAGCAGACGGAAGGCGGTGACCCAAGTGGGGGACAGATGCCAGACTCACGCTCGTGGCTGTGGGAAGCTTCCTTGCCATAAATCTGGAATGCTGGGGGAAGCAGACCTGTTTCTCTCTCTGGCTTAGCTCCTGCCTGGGGCAGTTGGCCTGGGGACCCGATGCGGGTGTCTGGCAAGTGTCGGCTGCCATTGGGACACAGGCCCAGGGGCTGCAGATACTGGCCAGGGACTTGGACGTGGTCGGGCCACGGAAGGGACCTTTGGTCTTCTGGAGCAAATAAAAACTGCCTTTGGTTTAAAAGAGCCCATTTTTGTGAAGTCTCTAAAAATTTAACTTGTTTTTAATTTTTAAAAAATTACTTCAAGAGAATTTTCTCATTCGTGAGTATACAGAGTTTGAAAGGTGAACACAGGCTGTCACACAGCGCACACAAAATTTGTATCAACAGAGGCTCATAAAACTCTTTTATGGGCACGGTAACCATGTTCAGCCAAAACCTTGGAAAAACCACCCCTGTAGGTCTGAAATTAACATGTAAAAAGGATGAAATAGATGTAATGTAGACGCCAATGGAAGGGGGTGGACTGTGAGAGTAAGGCTCGGGCGCATGAGCTGGCTCGGGCGCATGAGCTGGCAATGGGGCTTCAACCTCAAACACGTTCCCTGCCATGTGGGCTCGCTCACATCTGCGATTTACTTTAACATATTTCTGTGGTTTCGTTTTTTTTTTTTCATTCTGGTTTTCTTTACAATCCTGTTTTGAAGAAATGGATGAACTGATTTGAACTTGCTTTTTTTTTTTAACATTTAAGCAGGAGATCTAAAACCTTCCAGCTCAATTTGGAAACAGGGGAAAATGCTTTATAATTCTTTTTTTTTTTAAATGTCAGCGTGTTGAAGTTCCATTTATCTTGGTTTAAACAAAGACCAGAAAAAAGAAATATCAACATTGAAAGGGACCTGCCATTTTGGCGGGAATGACTCCCAAAGAAGGTTTGAGATGTGCAAGTTGGTGGTTAGCACCCTTTCCACTTCGGGGGAGACAGACACAGTCACAGAGCAAAAGGGGACCTGCCTGTCACCAACATCCATGGGGACTCCATGTGTGCCCGGAGTTCATCCACCTGACAGAGTCTCAGAAATTTCTGGTTCTGCCACCCGAGGAGTACAGGAAAGTGGGGGAAGAGAGTGGGCATAGCGGTTGGTCTGTGGAACTGTCCATCCCCCCAACACCGCCCAACCCAGTTACATGAAAAAGCTGGCAGCACACTAAGAGATAAGCTGCCCCGCTGCCTAAAAGACCTTCGCAAGCATGGCAGTTTGGGTCAAGAGAACATAGTGGCAGCAACTAGACAAACAGACCAACAAACTAAAGTGGGACACGGTCATTTGTCATCTCAGCCATCATTCTCATAAGTAGGTCAAGTGTGGCAGTCTCTAAAAGGAAAAAATACATCTCACATACCCCACAATACTGTGATAAATTATTTTCTCTCATAATATTATTTAAATATAGCAATAGTTAGATATAAAATCCTTTTCATTCTTAGCAAACTAAAAATTAAATATAAATTACAACACCGACCCAATTCAAAGTGACAGTATTAATTTAATGTGATGAGCAATGTTTGGCCGACAGCCGGTGGAGCAGTGAGTGTGGTACTGGGCTGCTGTGACACAGGGCATACCTGCACCCCATCTGTCTAGCGATGCTTCTCATTTCAAACTACTGGTTGACCTCCCTGGTCCCGTGCACACAGCAACACACAGCATTCTTACCCACGGGACTCAGGTGCACGTCACAGAAAACTTCCGTCCTTGCCTCGCTTGCTGAGTTACTATTCAAGGAGTATTGCTGAAAATTTGACGACAGGAACAAAAAGAACTGTAGACAGAACAATGACACCATGGCCTTACTTGGATACAAGTGGTCATGTGGGTGTCTTCACATTTTTTAGACTAATTTTGGTAGATAATCTTTGAAGTAAACTTAAAACTTCTTAGAGAATACATGGCGATCCCTGGCACTATCTGTGGATCTCAGTTTGAGAAACACTGACTTTTTCTAGGAATCAGAATAGGGTGTTATGGCTACACCCTCAGCCTCCGGATGAGCTGAGGTGTGGTCCACAGACCAGCAGACCATGGGACTACATGGGACACAGACAGCTTGCCAGATAAAAGACAGGACATCCAGTTACATTTTAATTTAAAAAATGTAATCAATACATTTTTATTAGTATATGCATGTCCCAAATATTGCTTTCTATAGCGGCTGCAGCATTTTACAATTCCAGGAAGTGAAATAAGTCAGTCACAGGAGGACACTGCCTGATCCCCCTTCCACCAGGAAGCTAACATGTCACACTTATAGGAGTGGACAGCAGAACGGTGGCTGCCAGGAGCTGGGGGAGGGCGATTGGGGATCTGTTTTCAATGGGTACAAAGTTCTTGTTACGCAAGACGGTTACGCTCTAGAGATCTTGTGTACTTGTAGTTAACAGTGTGGATTGAGCACTTTATTGTATGTCAAGAGGATATAGCTCATGCTAAGTGTTCTTACCACCACAACAAACAAACACAAATCCAGCACAAGGGAACTCAAGAAAATTTCTGGAGGTAATGGGCAGGTTTGGTAGTATTGATGGATTGATAAATTGACTGTGCTGATAGTATCCTGGGGATATGCATATGTCCAAACTCAGCAAAGTGTAAACACTAAGTAAGCATCATCAATTTTGCATATCAATTATGCCTCAGGAAAGCTTAAAAAAAGATCCAGCTTTTAACACACAACGGAAGCTCGGTAAAGATTGGTTCACCCCCATCCGTCTTTCTTTCCCTGGAGCCGTTCCCCAAGAAGAATTTTTGTTAAAACCCTTGATTTTAAGGTAGTGGGTTTTCCCAGTGAAAACTGTACCGCCACATTTCCCCAAACCAATAATGACATATTTCAGGAAGCAGCGGAAAGGCAAATTCCAACGAAGCCCAGTTTAGCTCAAG